>NW_028301623.1:1200000-1542135 GCF_987345545.1 Pholcus phalangioides | reverse complement strand
AGATCGAGAATGCAAGTAGATATTGGTCTCGCGTCGACATCTAGCGGTCGAACGTGCAACCCGGACGGAACGGCGCCCCGGGAGCCCAGGATACGTCGCACCTGAAAGCAACATCTGGTCGACAAGAAGTCGTCTCGTCTTCAAAATACGATCGAGTCTTCCGACGCTATTAAAACAGACCCCAGCCAGGACATTAATTATAGTTAATTGTGATCAAATTTTAATTCGCGTCTATCCCGTTATCGCTTCTCGGCCTTTTGGCTAAGATCAAAGTGTAGTATCTGTTCTTATCAGCTTAATATCTGGTACGTCTCCTACATGGGGACAAGATATTAAACTTATTTTTGGAACAGGGCGGAGTGCTTTCAGCTTGCTGAACCTCTGCCGCGGGTCCTCTCGATATTGCACTACCTTCGAGTTGGGCCCATCCTCATGAAATCAAGTAGACTCTGTGTTTTATTCATAATTTCGCAATAATCATACATTACCGGGGCGAAATAGACCGATTTGAAAGCGGTCGACGGAAAATTAAGGCCCGGCGCACGACCCTGGGACTTTTTTTTTTATTAAGGAGACGACGTGGATGCCACGTCCTTGTGAGGACGGGTCCACGCCGGTCGTTTCCTCGTTGTGCTGTGCGCTTCCGAAATGCTGCCGCGGGTCCCCTCGACGTCTCTCCCGTTCCTGGGTGCCCCCCCCCCCTTCTAGATCGAGAATGCAAGTAGATATTGGTCTCGCGTCGACATCTAGCGGTCGAACGTGCAACCCGGACGGAACGGCGCCCCGGGAGCCCAGGATACGTCGCACCTGAAAGCAACATCTGGTCGACAAGAAGTCGTCTCGTCTTCAAAATACGATCGAGTCTTCCGACGCTATTAAAACAGACCCCAGCCAGGACATTAATTATAGTTAATTGTGATCAAATTTTAATTCGCGTCTATCCCGTTATCGCTTCTCGGCCTTTTGGCTAAGATCAAAGTGTAGTATCTGTTCTTATCAGCTTAATATCTGGTACGTCTCCTACATGGGGACAAGATATTAAACTTATTTTTGGAACAGGGCGGAGTGCTTTCAGCTTGCTGAACCTCTGCCGCGGGTCCTCTCGATATTGCACTACCTTCGAGTTGGGCCCATCCTCATGAAATCAAGTAGACTCTGTGTTTTATTCATAATTTCGCAATAATCATACATTACCGGGGCGAAATAGACCGATTTGAAAGCGGTCGACGGAAAATTAAGGCCCGGCGCACGACCCTGGGACTTTTTTTTTTATTAAGGAGACGACGTGGATGCCACGTCCTTGTGAGGACGGGTCCACGCCGGTCGTTTCCTCGTTGTGCTGTGCGCTTCCGAAATGCTGCCGCGGGTCCCCTCGACGTCTCTCCCGTTCCTGGGTGCCCCCCCCCCCTTCTAGATCGAGAATGCAAGTAGATATTGGTCTCGCGTCGACATCTAGCGGTCGAACGTGCAACCCGGACGGAACGGCGCCCCGGGAGCCCAGGATACGTCGCACCTGAAAGCAACATCTGGTCGACAAGAAGTCGTCTCGTCTTCAAAATACGATCGAGTCTTCCGACGCTATTAAAACAGACCCCAGCCAGGACATTAATTATAGTTAATTGTGATCAAATTTTAATTCGCGTCTATCCCGTTATCGCTTCTCGGCCTTTTGGCTAAGATCAAAGTGTAGTATCTGTTCTTATCAGCTTAATATCTGGTACGTCTCCTACATGGGGACAAGATATTAAACTTATTTTTGGAACAGGGCGGAGTGCTTTCAGCTTGCTGAACCTCTGCCGCGGGTCCTCTCGGCATCATACGGGAGTTGACAACATTCACCCAGGAGTTCGTCAAGCTCCCAGCGCCCACAGGTGGGAATGGAAGGAGAGGGGTTAATCCCAGAAACCACCGCGACATTCAGCGCCTCTACAGGAGGAATAGGCGTCGCGCGGTGAAGATCATAACCGAGGCGGAGTCCGAAAGGTGTGCCATTCCCATTGAGGAGGTCGTGGAAAAATTCCAGGCAACATCAAGGTTCGACGCGTCCTTGCTCGAGGGAGTCACCCACCCGAACCCCGCGCCTGAGCCAGTGGACGTCGCCCCACTCTCGACGACGGAAGTGCTGAGCCGCCTGAAGCGCGCCGAGAACTCTGCCCCTGGTGCTGACAGAATAACATACAAGCACTGGCTGGGGGTCGACCCGGAGGCAAAGGCGCTAACGGCGATCTTCAATGGGTGCCTCAAGTGCTGCAGAATCCCGGATGACTGGAAGTGCTCAAGAACAATACTCGTGCCAAAAGGGGGGGACCCAGCACAGGTCAGTAACTGGAGACCGATTGCACTGACCCCGACCATCTACAAATTGTACGCTGGCTGCCTCTCCAAGCGCCTGACCTCATGGTTGAGCGACCACGGAATCCTGTCACCCGCTCAAAAAGGCTTCCTCCAGTACGACGGGACATTTGAAAATAACTACATGCTGGAACAACGCATCCAGAAAGCGAGGAGGAGTTCAAAGGACATATGCCTGATGTCGCTGGACTACTCCAACGCATTCGGGTCAATCCCTCATGAGGTTATAGCGCACACCCTCATGCGGGCTGGCGCGGGTCCTAAGTTCCTACAGGTCGTCCAGGACCTCTACAACGGGGCCACCACTACGTACCACACAGAAGATGGATCCTCGGAGGAGCTCGCTGTAACCCAAGGTGTCCGACAGGGGTGCCCACTGAGCGGGCTCCTGTTTAACATATGCGTAGACCCTGTCCTGCGAGCCGTCCAGCAAAGTGAGGACTGCCACGACATCTTGGCGTATGCGGACGACCTGATGATCCTCGCCGAGAGCCCGGTGTCACTTCAAACAAAAATCAACACTGCGAGCGAGGTGTCTGCCAGCCTCGGTTTGAAGATGAACCCCCGGAAGTGCTACTCGATGCACCTCTCGCACTCACCGGCTGGCTGTAGAAGCACTACCTTCGAGGTGGATGGCACCCCCATTCCCGTGGTGACGGACGGCTGTCACAAGAGGTTCCTTGGGAAGCCGGTGGGCTTTCGGCTTCTCCCAGATGACGCTTCGCTGGAGCAATGCATCCAGTACGGGACGGACCTGCTATCATCAAGCCTTGCACCGTGGCAACGCCTGGATGCCCTCAAGAGCTTCTTCTACCCCTCGTTGCAGTACTCTCTACGTACGGCCCAGAGGAAGAAAGGGGAATGGCGCCGGATCGACAATGCGCTGAGACCACTGATCAAAGCCACCCTCAACGTCCCAAAGCGTGCCTCCAACACGTACCTTCATGGCGATAGGAGGGACGGGCTCTTTGGTGTCCCCGAGGCGGCAGTGGACGCTGACATCAGCCACGTCGATGCGGCCATGAAGCTTCTAACATCAAAGGACGCAGTGGTACAGGCCACGGCGTGGGAAGACCTGACAGAATTCGTGGCGAGGTGCATCAGGAAGCCAAACCCGTCGACAGCGGACTTGAATGCTTATCTGTCAAGGTCGGCAGCGAGGCATACCTCACACCCGACATCTTCGGTATGGTCCAGGGCACGGATGGCCTCCGAGCATCTCAAGCTGGTGTGGGAACTCACCGATGACCATCAGGTGGCTGTCAAGTGCGGAGAGACCACCATCTCCGACAGGAGAATGGTCTTCAGAACCCTGAGAGGCGCTGTCAGAAAGCAACACTCTGCGGACTTGGCAGCAATGGCTCACCAAGGGAAGACATCCAGCACCTTCTCACGCTCAAAGGCATCGACCCACTTCCACAGGGAGGGGAGCTTCACTCGCTTCGCTGATTGGAGATTCATCCACCGTGCGAGGTTGGGTCTCGTACCGCTGAACGGCTATCGACACGAGAATGACCCAGCTGCCAAACGTTGCCGCAAGTGCAACTATCCAAATGAAACCCTCCCACACGTGCTGGATAATTGCATGATGTATAGTCCTCTATACACAGCGCGCCACAACAACATCGTGGAAAGGATAAAGAAGGCAGCCAGCGGAAGGTGGGAAGTCTTTGCCGAGAACCGACCAGTGATGGGTTCAACTCTGCGGCCCGACCTGATTCTCAAGAAAGACGGCTCCATCCTGGTCATCGACGTGACGGTGCCATTCGAAAACGGCCCTGAGGCCTTTGCAACAGCGAGACGTGCCAAGGAAGAGAAATATCGACCGCTACTCAACCTCCTGAAGCAGCGCTACCCGGACGTCCGCTTTGGTACCATTGTGGTGGGAGCCCTAGGTTCCTGGGATCCACTTAACGATAGGATCGTGTCCCGGCTGTGCTCCCGAAGATATGCGGGACTCATGAGCAAGTTGATCGTCAGCGATACGATTGCTGCATCACGCGATATCTATGTGGAATTTATATCCGGAGTACGGCAGTCATCCGGGAGGACCCTGACACCCGCAACGTCCTCGCCTGATCGCACGAGCGACCATGCGCGAAGACTGGTCCGACACAGCGCACGTGCAAATGCTGCCCCATGATATGTAAATACCCCCAAGAGTAGTCTCAATGTATATATGTATTACCTTTCGCATAACATGTCATTTTGAATTGTCCGCACATTATATATAACGCACCGATTGTCCGCATAATTTCTTGTATATAGCTTGTACAGAAGGTCGCATATGTTCCGCATATTATCCGCAAATACCATGTAAATAACTCTCGCATATGTCTCGCCTGTATTCATCATCCTCATACTAACCGCAAACTTACTGTAAACAGCGTACTGTAACACGCTTGTAACCGCAGAATAATCCGTAACTGCTTGTAACATACTCATAGTGCTCAACCAACTAATGGGTATACTAATCCCCTTGTAAAGGATGAAAGTAAGTCCCATATCGGGCCATGGAAAGAAACCTTTCAAACATGAATAAAAGCTTTTTATAATCTGTTCTTATCAGCTTAATATCTGGTACGTCTCCTACATGGGGACAAGATATTAAACTTATTTTTGGAACAGGGCGGAGTGCTTTCAGCTTGCTGAACCTCTGCCGCGGGTCCTCTCGATATTGCACTACCTTCGAGTTGGGCCCATCCTCATGAAATCAAGTAGACTCTGTGTTTTATTCATAATTTCGCAATAATCACTCTTTGTCGGGGCGAAAACGACAAATTTGAAAGCGGTCGACGGGAAATTAAGGCCCGGCACACGACCCCTGGGACTTAGTTTTTTATTAAGGAGACGACGTGGATGGCACGTCCTTGTGAGGACGGGTCCACGCCGGTCGTTTCCTCGTTGTGCTGTGCGCTTCCGAAATGCTGCCGCGGGTCCCCTCGACGTCTCTCCCGTTCCTGGGTGCCCCCCCCCCCCTTCTAGATCGAGAATGCAAGTAGATATTGGTCTCGCGTCGACATCTAGCGGTCGAACGTGCAACCCGGACGGAACGGCGCCCCGGGAGCCCAGGATACGTCGCACCTGAAAGCAACATCTGGTCGACAAGAAGTCGTCTCGTCTTCAAAATACGATCGAGTCTTCCGACGCTATTAAAACAGACCCCAGCCAGGACATTAATTATAGTTAATTGTGATCAAATTTTAATTCGCGTCTATCCCGTTATCGCTTCTCGGCCTTTTGGCTAAGATCAAAGTGTAGTATCTGTTCTTATCAGCTTAATATCTGGTACGTCTCCTACATGGGGACAAGATATTAAACTTATTTTTGGAACAGGGCGGAGTGCTTTCAGCTTGCTGAACCTCTGCCGCGGGTCCTCTCGATATTGCACTACCTTCGAGTTGGGCCCATCCTCATGAAATCAAGTAGACTCTGTGTTTTATTCATAATTTCGCAATAATCATACATTACCGGGGCGAAATAGACCGATTTGAAAGCGGTCGACGGAAAATTAAGGCCCGGCGCACGACCCTGGGACTTAGTTTTTTATTAAGGAGACGACGTGGATGCCACGTCCTTGTGAGGACGGGTCCACGCCGGTCGTTTCCTCGTTGTGCTGTGCGCTTCCGAAATGCTGCCGCGGGTCCCCTCGACGTCTCTCCCGTTCCTGGGTGCCCCCCCCCCCTTCTAGATCGAGAATGCAAGTAGATATTGGTCTCGCGTCGACATCTAGCGGTCGAACGTGCAACCCGGACGGAACGGCGCCCCGGGAGCCCAGGATACGTCGCACCTGAAAGCAACATCTGGTCGACAAGAAGTCGTCTCGTCTTCAAAATACGATCGAGTCTTCCGACGCTATTAAAACAGACCCCAGCCAGGACATTAATTATAGTTAATTGTGATCAAATTTTAATTCGCGTCTATCCCGTTATCGCTTCTCGGCCTTTTGGCTAAGATCAAAGTGTAGTATCTGTTCTTATCAGCTTAATATCTGGTACGTCTCCTACATGGGGACAAGATATTAAACTTATTTTTGGAACAGGGCGGAGTGCTTTCAGCTTGCTGAACCTCTGCCGCGGGTCCTCTCGATATTGCACTACCTTCGAGTTGGGCCCATCCTCATGAAATCAAGTAGACTCTGTGTTTTATTCATAATTTCGCAATAATCATACATTACCGGGGCGAAATAGACCGATTTGAAAGCGGTCGACGGAAAATTAAGGCCCGGCGCACGACCCTGGGACTTTTTTTTTTATTAAGGAGACGACGTGGATGCCACGTCCTTGTGAGGACGGGTCCACGCCGGTCGTTTCCTCGTTGTGCTGTGCGCTTCCGAAATGCTGCCGCGGGTCCCCTCGACGTCTCTCCCGTTCCTGGGTGCCCCCCCCCCCTTCTAGATCGAGAATGCAAGTAGATATTGGTCTCGCGTCGACATCTAGCGGTCGAACGTGCAACCCGGACGGAACGGCGCCCCGGGAGCCCAGGATACGTCGCACCTGAAAGCAACATCTGGTCGACAAGAAGTCGTCTCGTCTTCAAAATACGATCGAGTCTTCCGACGCTATTAAAACAGACCCCAGCCAGGACATTAATTATAGTTAATTGTGATCAAATTTTAATTCGCGTCTATCCCGTTATCGCTTCTCGGCCTTTTGGCTAAGATCAAAGTGTAGTATCTGTTCTTATCAGCTTAATATCTGGTACGTCTCCTACATGGGGACAAGATATTAAACTTATTTTTGGAACAGGGCGGAGTGCTTTCAGCTTGCTGAACCTCTGCCGCGGGTCCTCTCGGCATCATACGGGAGTTGACAACATTCACCCAGGAGTTCGTCAAGCTCCCAGCGCCCACAGGTGGGAATGGAAGGAGAGGGGTTAATCCCAGAAACCACCGCGACATTCAGCGCCTCTACAGGAGGAATAGGCGTCGCGCGGTGAAGATCATAACCGAGGCGGAGTCCGAAAGGTGTGCCATTCCCATTGAGGAGGTCGTGGAAAAATTCCAGGCAACATCAAGGTTCGACGCGTCCTTGCTCGAGGGAGTCACCCACCCGAACCCCGCGCCTGAGCCAGTGGACGTCGCCCCACTCTCGACGACGGAAGTGCTGAGCCGCCTGAAGCGCGCCGAGAACTCTGCCCCTGGTGCTGACAGAATAACATACAAGCACTGGCTGGGGGTCGACCCGGAGGCAAAGGCGCTAACGGCGATCTTCAATGGGTGCCTCAAGTGCTGCAGAATCCCGGATGACTGGAAGTGCTCAAGAACAATACTCGTGCCAAAAGGGGGGGACCCAGCACAGGTCAGTAACTGGAGACCGATTGCACTGACCCCGACCATCTACAAATTGTACGCTGGCTGCCTCTCCAAGCGCCTGACCTCATGGTTGAGCGACCACGGAATCCTGTCACCCGCTCAAAAAGGCTTCCTCCAGTACGACGGGACATTTGAAAATAACTACATGCTGGAACAACGCATCCAGAAAGCGAGGAGGAGTTCAAAGGACATATGCCTGATGTCGCTGGACTACTCCAACGCATTCGGGTCAATCCCTCATGAGGTTATAGCGCACACCCTCATGCGGGCTGGCGCGGGTCCTAAGTTCCTACAGGTCGTCCAGGACCTCTACAACGGGGCCACCACTACGTACCACACAGAAGATGGATCCTCGGAGGAGCTCGCTGTAACCCAAGGTGTCCGACAGGGGTGCCCACTGAGCGGGCTCCTGTTTAACATATGCGTAGACCCTGTCCTGCGAGCCGTCCAGCAAAGTGAGGACTGCCACGACATCTTGGCGTATGCGGACGACCTGATGATCCTCGCCGAGAGCCCGGTGTCACTTCAAACAAAAATCAACACTGCGAGCGAGGTGTCTGCCAGCCTCGGTTTGAAGATGAACCCCCGGAAGTGCTACTCGATGCACCTCTCGCACTCACCGGCTGGCTGTAGAAGCACTACCTTCGAGGTGGATGGCACCCCCATTCCCGTGGTGACGGACGGCTGTCACAAGAGGTTCCTTGGGAAGCCGGTGGGCTTTCGGCTTCTCCCAGATGACGCTTCGCTGGAGCAATGCATCCAGTACGGGACGGACCTGCTATCATCAAGCCTTGCACCGTGGCAACGCCTGGATGCCCTCAAGAGCTTCTTCTACCCCTCGTTGCAGTACTCTCTACGTACGGCCCAGAGGAAGAAAGGGGAATGGCGCCGGATCGACAATGCGCTGAGACCACTGATCAAAGCCACCCTCAACGTCCCAAAGCGTGCCTCCAACACGTACCTTCATGGCGATAGGAGGGACGGGCTCTTTGGTGTCCCCGAGGCGGCAGTGGACGCTGACATCAGCCACGTCGATGCGGCCATGAAGCTTCTAACATCAAAGGACGCAGTGGTACAGGCCACGGCGTGGGAAGACCTGACAGAATTCGTGGCGAGGTGCATCAGGAAGCCAAACCCGTCGACAGCGGACTTGAATGCTTATCTGTCAAGGTCGGCAGCGAGGCATACCTCACACCCGACATCTTCGGTATGGTCCAGGGCACGGATGGCCTCCGAGCATCTCAAGCTGGTGTGGGAACTCACCGATGACCATCAGGTGGCTGTCAAGTGCGGAGAGACCACCATCTCCGACAGGAGAATGGTCTTCAGAACCCTGAGAGGCGCTGTCAGAAAGCAACACTCTGCGGACTTGGCAGCAATGGCTCACCAAGGGAAGACATCCAGCACCTTCTCACGCTCAAAGGCATCGACCCACTTCCACAGGGAGGGGAGCTTCACTCGCTTCGCTGATTGGAGATTCATCCACCGTGCGAGGTTGGGTCTCGTACCGCTGAACGGCTATCGACACGAGAATGACCCAGCTGCCAAACGTTGCCGCAAGTGCAACTATCCAAATGAAACCCTCCCACACGTGCTGGATAATTGCATGATGTATAGTCCTCTATACACAGCGCGCCACAACAACATCGTGGAAAGGATAAAGAAGGCAGCCAGCGGAAGGTGGGAAGTCTTTGCCGAGAACCGACCAGTGATGGGTTCAACTCTGCGGCCCGACCTGATTCTCAAGAAAGACGGCTCCATCCTGGTCATCGACGTGACGGTGCCATTCGAAAACGGCCCTGAGGCCTTTGCAACAGCGAGACGTGCCAAGGAAGAGAAATATCGACCGCTACTCAACCTCCTGAAGCAGCGCTACCCGGACGTCCGCTTTGGTACCATTGTGGTGGGAGCCCTAGGTTCCTGGGATCCACTTAACGATAGGATCGTGTCCCGGCTGTGCTCCCGAAGATATGCGGGACTCATGAGCAAGTTGATCGTCAGCGATACGATTGCTGCATCACGCGATATCTATGTGGAATTTATATCCGGAGTACGGCAGTCATCCGGGAGGACCCTGACACCCGCAACGTCCTCGCCTGATCGCACGAGCGACCATGCGCGAAGACTGGTCCGACACAGCGCACGTGCAAATGCTGCCCCATGATATGTAAATACCCCCAAGAGTAGTCTCAATGTATATATGTATTACCTTTCGCATAACATGTCATTTTGAATTGTCCGCACATTATATATAACGCACCGATTGTCCGCATAATTTCTTGTATATAGCTTGTACAGAAGGTCGCATATGTTCCGCATATTATCCGCAAATACCATGTAAATAACTCTCGCATATGTCTCGCCTGTATTCATCATCCTCATACTAACCGCAAACTTACTGTAAACAGCGTACTGTAACACGCTTGTAACCGCAGAATAATCCGTAACTGCTTGTAACATACTCATACTGCTCAACCAACTAATGGGTATACTAATCCCCTTGTAAAGGATGAAAGTAAGTCCCATATCGGGCCATGGAAAGAAACCTTTCAAACATGAATAAAAGCTTTTTATAATCTGTTCTTATCAGCTTAATATCTGGTACGTCTCCTACATGGGGACAAGATATTAAACTTATTTTTGGAACAGGGCGGAGTGCTTTCAGCTTGCTGAACCTCTGCCGCGGGTCCTCTCGATATTGCACTACCTTCGAGTTGGGCCCATCCTCATGAAATCAAGTAGACTCTGTGTTTTATTCATAATTTCGCAATAATCACTCTTTGTCGGGGCGAAAACGACAAATTTGAAAGCGGTCGACGGGAAATTAAGGCCCGGCACACGACCCCTGGGACTTAGTTTTTTATTAAGGAGACGACGTGGATGGCACGTCCTTGTGAGGACGGGTCCACGCCGGTCGTTTCCTCGTTGTGCTGTGCGCTTCCGAAATGCTGCCGCGGGTCCCCTCGACGTCTCTCCCGTTCCTGGGTGCCCCCCCCCCCTTCTAGATCGAGAATGCAAGTAGATATTGGTCTCGCGTCGACATCTAGCGGTCGAACGTGCAACCCGGACGGAACGGCGCCCCGGGAGCCCAGGATACGTCGCACCTGAAAGCAACATCTGGTCGACAAGAAGTCGTCTCGTCTTCAAAATACGATCGAGTCTTCCGACGCTATTAAAACAGACCCCAGCCAGGACATTAATTATAGTTAATTGTGATCAAATTTTAATTCGCGTCTATCCCGTTATCGCTTCTCGGCCTTTTGGCTAAGATCAAAGTGTAGTATCTGTTCTTATCAGCTTAATATCTGGTACGTCTCCTACATGGGGACAAGATATTAAACTTATTTTTGGAACAGGGCGGAGTGCTTTCAGCTTGCTGAACCTCTGCCGCGGGTCCTCTCGATATTGCACTACCTTCGAGTTGGGCCCATCCTCATGAAATCAAGTAGACTCTGTGTTTTATTCATAATTTCGCAATAATCATACATTACCGGGGCGAAATAGACCGATTTGAAAGCGGTCGACGGAAAATTAAGGCCCGGCGCACGACCCTGGGACTTAGTTTTTTATTAAGGAGACGACGTGGATGCCACGTCCTTGTGAGGACGGGTCCACGCCGGTCGTTTCCTCGTTGTGCTGTGCGCTTCCGAAATGCTGCCGCGGGTCCCCTCGACGTCTCTCCCGTTCCTGGGTGCCCCCCCCCCCTTCTAGATCGAGAATGCAAGTAGATATTGGTCTCGCGTCGACATCTAGCGGTCGAACGTGCAACCCGGACGGAACGGCGCCCCGGGAGCCCAGGATACGTCGCACCTGAAAGCAACATCTGGTCGACAAGAAGTCGTCTCGTCTTCAAAATACGATCGAGTCTTCCGACGCTATTAAAACAGACCCCAGCCAGGACATTAATTATAGTTAATTGTGATCAAATTTTAATTCGCGTCTATCCCGTTATCGCTTCTCGGCCTTTTGGCTAAGATCAAAGTGTAGTATCTGTTCTTATCAGCTTAATATCTGGTACGTCTCCTACATGGGGACAAGATATTAAACTTATTTTTGGAACAGGGCGGAGTGCTTTCAGCTTGCTGAACCTCTGCCGCGGGTCCTCTCGATATTGCACTACCTTCGAGTTGGGCCCATCCTCATGAAATCAAGTAGACTCTGTGTTTTATTCATAATTTCGCAATAATCATACATTACCGGGGCGAAATAGACCGATTTGAAAGCGGTCGACGGAAAATTAAGGCCCGGCGCACGACCCTGGGACTTAGTTTTTTATTAAGGAGACGACGTGGATGCCACGTCCTTGTGAGGACGGGTCCACGCCGGTCGTTTCCTCGTTGTGCTGTGCGCTTCCGAAATGCTGCCGCGGGTCCCCTCGACGTCTCTCCCGTTCCTGGGTGCCCCTCCCCCCTTCTAGATCGAGAATGCAAGTAGATATTGGTCTCGCGTCGACATCTAGCGGTCGAACGTGCAACCCGGACGGAACGGCGCCCCGGGAGCCCAGGATACGTCGCACCTGAAAGCAACATCTGGTCGACAAGAAGTCGTCTCGTCTTCAAAATACGATCGAGTCTTCCGACGCTATTAAAACAGACCCCAGCCAGGACATTAATTATAGTTAATTGTGATCAAATTTTAATTCGCGTCTATCCCGTTATCGCTTCTCGGCCTTTTGGCTAAGATCAAAGTGTAGTATCTGTTCTTATCAGCTTAATATCTGGTACGTCTCCTACATGGGGACAAGATATTAAACTTATTTTTGGAACAGGGCGGAGTGCTTTCAGCTTGCTGAACCTCTGCCGCGGGTCCTCTCGATATTGCACTACCTTCGAGTTGGGCCCATCCTCATGAAATCAAGTAGACTCTGTGTTTTATTCATAATTTCGCAATAATCATACATTACCGGGGCGAAATAGACCGATTTGAAAGCGGTCGACGGAAAATTAAGGCCCGGCGCACGACCCTGGGACTTTTTTTTTTATTAAGGAGACGACGTGGATGCCACGTCCTTGTGAGGACGGGTCCACGCCGGTCGTTTCCTCGTTGTGCTGTGCGCTTCCGAAATGCTGCCGCGGGTCCCCTCGACGTCTCTCCCGTTCCTGGGTGCCCCCCCCCCCTTCTAGATCGAGAATGCAAGTAGATATTGGTCTCGCGTCGACATCTAGCGGTCGAACGTGCAACCCGGACGGAACGGCGCCCCGGGAGCCCAGGATACGTCGCACCTGAAAGCAACATCTGGTCGACAAGAAGTCGTCTCGTCTTCAAAATACGATCGAGTCTTCCGACGCTATTAAAACAGACCCCAGCCAGGACATTAATTATAGTTAATTGTGATCAAATTTTAATTCGCGTCTATCCCGTTATCGCTTCTCGGCCTTTTGGCTAAGATCAAAGTGTAGTATCTGTTCTTATCAGCTTAATATCTGGTACGTCTCCTACATGGGGACAAGATATTAAACTTATTTTTGGAACAGGGCGGAGTGCTTTCAGCTTGCTGAACCTCTGCCGCGGGTCCTCTCGATATTGCACTACCTTCGAGTTGGGCCCATCCTCATGAAATCAAGTAGACTCTGTGTTTTATTCATAATTTCGCAATAATCATACATTACCGGGGCGAAATAGACCGATTTGAAAGCGGTCGACGGAAAATTAAGGCCCGGCGCACGACCCTGGGACTTTTTTTTTTATTAAGGAGACGACGTGGATGCCACGTCCTTGTGAGGACGGGTCCACGCCGGTCGTTTCCTCGTTGTGCTGTGCGCTTCCGAAATGCTGCCGCGGGTCCCCTCGACGTCTCTCCCGTTCCTGGGTGCCCCCCCCCCCTTCTAGATCGAGAATGCAAGTAGATATTGGTCTCGCGTCGACATCTAGCGGTCGAACGTGCAACCCGGACGGAACGGCGCCCCGGGAGCCCAGGATACGTCGCACCTGAAAGCAACATCTGGTCGACAAGAAGTCGTCTCGTCTTCAAAATACGATCGAGTCTTCCGACGCTATTAAAACAGACCCCAGCCAGGACATTAATTATAGTTAATTGTGATCAAATTTTAATTCGCGTCTATCCCGTTATCGCTTCTCGGCCTTTTGGCTAAGATCAAAGTGTAGTATCTGTTCTTATCAGCTTAATATCTGGTACGTCTCCTACATGGGGACAAGATATTAAACTTATTTTTGGAACAGGGCGGAGTGCTTTCAGCTTGCTGAACCTCTGCCGCGGGTCCTCTCGGCATCATACGGGAGTTGACAACATTCACCCAGGAGTTCGTCAAGCTCCCAGCGCCCACAGGTGGGAATGGAAGGAGAGGGGTTAATCCCAGAAACCACCGCGACATTCAGCGCCTCTACAGGAGGAATAGGCGTCGCGCGGTGAAGATCATAACCGAGGCGGAGTCCGAAAGGTGTGCCATTCCCATTGAGGAGGTCGTGGAAAAATTCCAGGCAACATCAAGGTTCGACGCGTCCTTGCTCGAGGGAGTCACCCACCCGAACCCCGCGCCTGAGCCAGTGGACGTCGCCCCACTCTCGACGACGGAAGTGCTGAGCCGCCTGAAGCGCGCCGAGAACTCTGCCCCTGGTGCTGACAGAATAACATACAAGCACTGGCTGGGGGTCGACCCGGAGGCAAAGGCGCTAACGGCGATCTTCAATGGGTGCCTCAAGTGCTGCAGAATCCCGGATGACTGGAAGTGCTCAAGAACAATACTCGTGCCAAAAGGGGGGGACCCAGCACAGGTCAGTAACTGGAGACCGATTGCACTGACCCCGACCATCTACAAATTGTACGCTGGCTGCCTCTCCAAGCGCCTGACCTCATGGTTGAGCGACCACGGAATCCTGTCACCCGCTCAAAAAGGCTTCCTCCAGTACGACGGGACATTTGAAAATAACTACATGCTGGAACAACGCATCCAGAAAGCGAGGAGGAGTTCAAAGGACATATGCCTGATGTCGCTGGACTACTCCAACGCATTCGGGTCAATCCCTCATGAGGTTATAGCGCACACCCTCATGCGGGCTGGCGCGGGTCCTAAGTTCCTACAGGTCGTCCAGGACCTCTACAACGGGGCCACCACTACGTACCACACAGAAGATGGATCCTCGGAGGAGCTCGCTGTAACCCAAGGTGTCCGACAGGGGTGCCCACTGAGCGGGCTCCTGTTTAACATATGCGTAGACCCTGTCCTGCGAGCCGTCCAGCAAAGTGAGGACTGCCACGACATCTTGGCGTATGCGGACGACCTGATGATCCTCGCCGAGAGCCCGGTGTCACTTCAAACAAAAATCAACACTGCGAGCGAGGTGTCTGCCAGCCTCGGTTTGAAGATGAACCCCCGGAAGTGCTACTCGATGCACCTCTCGCACTCACCGGCTGGCTGTAGAAGCACTACCTTCGAGGTGGATGGCACCCCCATTCCCGTGGTGACGGACGGCTGTCACAAGAGGTTCCTTGGGAAGCCGGTGGGCTTTCGGCTTCTCCCAGATGACGCTTCGCTGGAGCAATGCATCCAGTACGGGACGGACCTGCTATCATCAAGCCTTGCACCGTGGCAACGCCTGGATGCCCTCAAGAGCTTCTTCTACCCCTCGTTGCAGTACTCTCTACGTACGGCCCAGAGGAAGAAAGGGGAATGGCGCCGGATCGACAATGCGCTGAGACCACTGATCAAAGCCACCCTCAACGTCCCAAAGCGTGCCTCCAACACGTACCTTCATGGCGATAGGAGGGACGGGCTCTTTGGTGTCCCCGAGGCGGCAGTGGACGCTGACATCAGCCACGTCGATGCGGCCATGAAGCTTCTAACATCAAAGGACGCAGTGGTACAGGCCACGGCGTGGGAAGACCTGACAGAATTCGTGGCGAGGTGCATCAGGAAGCCAAACCCGTCGACAGCGGACTTGAATGCTTATCTGTCAAGGTCGGCAGCGAGGCATACCTCACACCCGACATCTTCGGTATGGTCCAGGGCACGGATGGCCTCCGAGCATCTCAAGCTGGTGTGGGAACTCACCGATGACCATCAGGTGGCTGTCAAGTGCGGAGAGACCACCATCTCCGACAGGAGAATGGTCTTCAGAACCCTGAGAGGCGCTGTCAGAAAGCAACACTCTGCGGACTTGGCAGCAATGGCTCACCAAGGGAAGACATCCAGCACCTTCTCACGCTCAAAGGCATCGACCCACTTCCACAGGGAGGGGAGCTTCACTCGCTTCGCTGATTGGAGATTCATCCACCGTGCGAGGTTGGGTCTCGTACCGCTGAACGGCTATCGACACGAGAATGACCCAGCTGCCAAACGTTGCCGCAAGTGCAACTATCCAAATGAAACCCTCCCACACGTGCTGGATAATTGCATGATGTATAGTCCTCTATACACAGCGCGCCACAACAACATCGTGGAAAGGATAAAGAAGGCAGCCAGCGGAAGGTGGGAAGTCTTTGCCGAGAACCGACCAGTGATGGGTTCAACTCTGCGGCCCGACCTGATTCTCAAGAAAGACGGCTCCATCCTGGTCATCGACGTGACGGTGCCATTCGAAAACGGCCCTGAGGCCTTTGCAACAGCGAGACGTGCCAAGGAAGAGAAATATCGACCGCTACTCAACCTCCTGAAGCAGCGCTACCCGGACGTCCGCTTTGGTACCATTGTGGTGGGAGCCCTAGGTTCCTGGGATCCACTTAACGATAGGATCGTGTCCCGGCTGTGCTCCCGAAGATATGCGGGACTCATGAGCAAGTTGATCGTCAGCGATACGATTGCTGCATCACGCGATATCTATGTGGAATTTATATCCGGAGTACGGCAGTCATCCGGGAGGACCCTGACACCCGCAACGTCCTCGCCTGATCGCACGAGCGACCATGCGCGAAGACTGGTCCGACACAGCGCACGTGCAAATGCTGCCCCATGATATGTAAATACCCCCAAGAGTAGTCTCAATGTATATATGTATTACCTTTCGCATAACATGTCATTTTGAATTGTCCGCACATTATATATAACGCACCGATTGTCCGCATAATTTCTTGTATATAGCTTGTACAGAAGGTCGCATATGTTCCGCATATTATCCGCAAATACCATGTAAATAACTCTCGCATATGTCTCGCCTGTATTCATCATCCTCATACTAACCGCAAACTTACTGTAAACAGCGTACTGTAACACGCTTGTAACCGCAGAATAATCCGTAACTGCTTGTAACATACTCATACTGCTCAACCAACTAATGGGTATACTAATCCCCTTGTAAAGGATGAAAGTAAGTCCCATATCGGGCCATGGAAAGAAACCTTTCAAACATGAATAAAAGCTTTTTATAATCTGTTCTTATCAGCTTAATATCTGGTACGTCTCCTACATGGGGACAAGATATTAAACTTATTTTTGGAACAGGGCGGAGTGCTTTCAGCTTGCTGAACCTCTGCCGCGGGTCCTCTCGATATTGCACTACCTTCGAGTTGGGCCCATCCTCATGAAATCAAGTAGACTCTGTGTTTTATTCATAATTTCGCAATAATCACTCTTTGTCGGGGCGAAAACGACAAATTTGAAAGCGGTCGACGGGAAATTAAGGCCCGGCACACGACCCCTGGGACTTAGTTTTTTATTAAGGAGACGACGTGGATGGCACGTCCTTGTGAGGACGGGTCCACGCCGGTCGTTTCCTCGTTGTGCTGTGCGCTTCCGAAATGCTGCCGCGGGTCCCCTCGACGTCTCTCCCGTTCCTGGGTGCCCCCCCCCCCTTCTAGATCGAGAATGCAAGTAGATATTGGTCTCGCGTCGACATCTAGCGGTCGAACGTGCAACCCGGACGGAACGGCGCCCCGGGAGCCCAGGATACGTCGCACCTGAAAGCAACATCTGGTCGACAAGAAGTCGTCTCGTCTTCAAAATACGATCGAGTCTTCCGACGCTATTAAAACAGACCCCAGCCAGGACATTAATTATAGTTAATTGTGATCAAATTTTAATTCGCGTCTATCCCGTTATCGCTTCTCGGCCTTTTGGCTAAGATCAAAGTGTAGTATCTGTTCTTATCAGCTTAATATCTGGTACGTCTCCTACATGGGGACAAGATATTAAACTTATTTTTGGAACAGGGCGGAGTGCTTTCAGCTTGCTGAACCTCTGCCGCGGGTCCTCTCGATATTGCACTACCTTCGAGTTGGGCCCATCCTCATGAAATCAAGTAGACTCTGTGTTTTATTCATAATTTCGCAATAATCATACATTACCGGGGCGAAATAGACCGATTTGAAAGCGGTCGACGGAAAATTAAGGCCCGGCGCACGACCCTGGGACTTTTTTTTTTATTAAGGAGACGACGTGGATGCCACGTCCTTGTGAGGACGGGTCCACGCCGGTCGTTTCCTCGTTGTGCTGTGCGCTTCCGAAATGCTGCCGCGGGTCCCCTCGACGTCTCTCCCGTTCCTGGGTGCCCCCCCCCCCTTCTAGATCGAGAATGCAAGTAGATATTGGTCTCGCGTCGACATCTAGCGGTCGAACGTGCAACCCGGACGGAACGGCGCCCCGGGAGCCCAGGATACGTCGCACCTGAAAGCAACATCTGGTCGACAAGAAGTCGTCTCGTCTTCAAAATACGATCGAGTCTTCCGACGCTATTAAAACAGACCCCAGCCAGGACATTAATTATAGTTAATTGTGATCAAATTTTAATTCGCGTCTATCCCGTTATCGCTTCTCGGCCTTTTGGCTAAGATCAAAGTGTAGTATCTGTTCTTATCAGCTTAATATCTGGTACGTCTCCTACATGGGGACAAGATATTAAACTTATTTTTGGAACAGGGCGGAGTGCTTTCAGCTTGCTGAACCTCTGCCGCGGGTCCTCTCGATATTGCACTACCTTCGAGTTGGGCCCATCCTCATGAAATCAAGTAGACTCTGTGTTTTATTCATAATTTCGCAATAATCATACATTACCGGGGCGAAATAGACCGATTTGAAAGCGGTCGACGGAAAATTAAGGCCCGGCGCACGACCCTGGGACTTTTTTTTTTATTAAGGAGACGACGTGGATGCCACGTCCTTGTGAGGACGGGTCCACGCCGGTCGTTTCCTCGTTGTGCTGTGCGCTTCCGAAATGCTGCCGCGGGTCCCCTCGACGTCTCTCCCGTTCCTGGGTGCCCCCCCCCCCTTCTAGATCGAGAATGCAAGTAGATATTGGTCTCGCGTCGACATCTAGCGGTCGAACGTGCAACCCGGACGGAACGGCGCCCCGGGAGCCCAGGATACGTCGCACCTGAAAGCAACATCTGGTCGACAAGAAGTCGTCTCGTCTTCAAAATACGATCGAGTCTTCCGACGCTATTAAAACAGACCCCAGCCAGGACATTAATTATAGTTAATTGTGATCAAATTTTAATTCGCGTCTATCCCGTTATCGCTTCTCGGCCTTTTGGCTAAGATCAAAGTGTAGTATCTGTTCTTATCAGCTTAATATCTGGTACGTCTCCTACATGGGGACAAGATATTAAACTTATTTTTGGAACAGGGCGGAGTGCTTTCAGCTTGCTGAACCTCTGCCGCGGGTCCTCTCGGCATCATACGGGAGTTGACAACATTCACCCAGGAGTTCGTCAAGCTCCCAGCGCCCACAGGTGGGAATGGAAGGAGAGGGGTTAATCCCAGAAACCACCGCGACATTCAGCGCCTCTACAGGAGGAATAGGCGTCGCGCGGTGAAGATCATAACCGAGGCGGAGTCCGAAAGGTGTGCCATTCCCATTGAGGAGGTCGTGGAAAAATTCCAGGCAACATCAAGGTTCGACGCGTCCTTGCTCGAGGGAGTCACCCACCCGAACCCCGCGCCTGAGCCAGTGGACGTCGCCCCACTCTCGACGACGGAAGTGCTGAGCCGCCTGAAGCGCGCCGAGAACTCTGCCCCTGGTGCTGACAGAATAACATACAAGCACTGGCTGGGGGTCGACCCGGAGGCAAAGGCGCTAACGGCGATCTTCAATGGGTGCCTCAAGTGCTGCAGAATCCCGGATGACTGGAAGTGCTCAAGAACAATACTCGTGCCAAAAGGGGGGGACCCAGCACAGGTCAGTAACTGGAGACCGATTGCACTGACCCCGACCATCTACAAATTGTACGCTGGCTGCCTCTCCAAGCGCCTGACCTCATGGTTGAGCGACCACGGAATCCTGTCACCCGCTCAAAAAGGCTTCCTCCAGTACGACGGGACATTTGAAAATAACTACATGCTGGAACAACGCATCCAGAAAGCGAGGAGGAGTTCAAAGGACATATGCCTGATGTCGCTGGACTACTCCAACGCATTCGGGTCAATCCCTCATGAGGTTATAGCGCACACCCTCATGCGGGCTGGCGCGGGTCCTAAGTTCCTACAGGTCGTCCAGGACCTCTACAACGGGGCCACCACTACGTACCACACAGAAGATGGATCCTCGGAGGAGCTCGCTGTAACCCAAGGTGTCCGACAGGGGTGCCCACTGAGCGGGCTCCTGTTTAACATATGCGTAGACCCTGTCCTGCGAGCCGTCCAGCAAAGTGAGGACTGCCACGACATCTTGGCGTATGCGGACGACCTGATGATCCTCGCCGAGAGCCCGGTGTCACTTCAAACAAAAATCAACACTGCGAGCGAGGTGTCTGCCAGCCTCGGTTTGAAGATGAACCCCCGGAAGTGCTACTCGATGCACCTCTCGCACTCACCGGCTGGCTGTAGAAGCACTACCTTCGAGGTGGATGGCACCCCCATTCCCGTGGTGACGGACGGCTGTCACAAGAGGTTCCTTGGGAAGCCGGTGGGCTTTCGGCTTCTCCCAGATGACGCTTCGCTGGAGCAATGCATCCAGTACGGGACGGACCTGCTATCATCAAGCCTTGCACCGTGGCAACGCCTGGATGCCCTCAAGAGCTTCTTCTACCCCTCGTTGCAGTACTCTCTACGTACGGCCCAGAGGAAGAAAGGGGAATGGCGCCGGATCGACAATGCGCTGAGACCACTGATCAAAGCCACCCTCAACGTCCCAAAGCGTGCCTCCAACACGTACCTTCATGGCGATAGGAGGGACGGGCTCTTTGGTGTCCCCGAGGCGGCAGTGGACGCTGACATCAGCCACGTCGATGCGGCCATGAAGCTTCTAACATCAAAGGACGCAGTGGTACAGGCCACGGCGTGGGAAGACCTGACAGAATTCGTGGCGAGGTGCATCAGGAAGCCAAACCCGTCGACAGCGGACTTGAATGCTTATCTGTCAAGGTCGGCAGCGAGGCATACCTCACACCCGACATCTTCGGTATGGTCCAGGGCACGGATGGCCTCCGAGCATCTCAAGCTGGTGTGGGAACTCACCGATGACCATCAGGTGGCTGTCAAGTGCGGAGAGACCACCATCTCCGACAGGAGAATGGTCTTCAGAACCCTGAGAGGCGCTGTCAGAAAGCAACACTCTGCGGACTTGGCAGCAATGGCTCACCAAGGGAAGACATCCAGCACCTTCTCACGCTCAAAGGCATCGACCCACTTCCACAGGGAGGGGAGCTTCACTCGCTTCGCTGATTGGAGATTCATCCACCGTGCGAGGTTGGGTCTCGTACCGCTGAACGGCTATCGACACGAGAATGACCCAGCTGCCAAACGTTGCCGCAAGTGCAACTATCCAAATGAAACCCTCCCACACGTGCTGGATAATTGCATGATGTATAGTCCTCTATACACAGCGCGCCACAACAACATCGTGGAAAGGATAAAGAAGGCAGCCAGCGGAAGGTGGGAAGTCTTTGCCGAGAACCGACCAGTGATGGGTTCAACTCTGCGGCCCGACCTGATTCTCAAGAAAGACGGCTCCATCCTGGTCATCGACGTGACGGTGCCATTCGAAAACGGCCCTGAGGCCTTTGCAACAGCGAGACGTGCCAAGGAAGAGAAATATCGACCGCTACTCAACCTCCTGAAGCAGCGCTACCCGGACGTCCGCTTTGGTACCATTGTGGTGGGAGCCCTAGGTTCCTGGGATCCACTTAACGATAGGATCGTGTCCCGGCTGTGCTCCCGAAGATATGCGGGACTCATGAGCAAGTTGATCGTCAGCGATACGATTGCTGCATCACGCGATATCTATGTGGAATTTATATCCGGAGTACGGCAGTCATCCGGGAGGACCCTGACACCCGCAACGTCCTCGCCTGATCGCACGAGCGACCATGCGCGAAGACTGGTCCGACACAGCGCACGTGCAAATGCTGCCCCATGATATGTAAATACCCCCAAGAGTAGTCTCAATGTATATATGTATTACCTTTCGCATAACATGTCATTTTGAATTGTCCGCACATTATATATAACGCACCGATTGTCCGCATAATTTCTTGTATATAGCTTGTACAGAAGGTCGCATATGTTCCGCATATTATCCGCAAATACCATGTAAATAACTCTCGCATATGTCTCGCCTGTATTCATCATCCTCATACTAACCGCAAACTTACTGTAAACAGCGTACTGTAACACGCTTGTAACCGCAGAATAATCCGTAACTGCTTGTAACATACTCATACTGCTCAACCAACTAATGGGTATACTAATCCCCTTGTAAAGGATGAAAGTAAGTCCCATATCGGGCCATGGAAAGAAACCTTTCAAACATGAATAAAAGCTTTTTATAATCTGTTCTTATCAGCTTAATATCTGGTACGTCTCCTACATGGGGACAAGATATTAAACTTATTTTTGGAACAGGGCGGAGTGCTTTCAGCTTGCTGAACCTCTGCCGCGGGTCCTCTCGATATTGCACTACCTTCGAGTTGGGCCCATCCTCATGAAATCAAGTAGACTCTGTGTTTTATTCATAATTTCGCAATAATCACTCTTTGTCGGGGCGAAAACGACAAATTTGAAAGCGGTCGACGGGAAATTAAGGCCCGGCACACGACCCCTGGGACTTAGTTTTTTATTAAGGAGACGACGTGGATGGCACGTCCTTGTGAGGACGGGTCCACGCCGGTCGTTTCCTCGTTGTGCTGTGCGCTTCCGAAATGCTGCCGCGGGTCCCCTCGACGTCTCTCCCGTTCCTGGGTGCCCCCCCCCCCTTCTAGATCGAGAATGCAAGTAGATATTGGTCTCGCGTCGACATCTAGCGGTCGAACGTGCAACCCGGACGGAACGGCGCCCCGGGAGCCCAGGATACGTCGCACCTGAAAGCAACATCTGGTCGACAAGAAGTCGTCTCGTCTTCAAAATACGATCGAGTCTTCCGACGCTATTAAAACAGACCCCAGCCAGGACATTAATTATAGTTAATTGTGATCAAATTTTAATTCGCGTCTATCCCGTTATCGCTTCTCGGCCTTTTGGCTAAGATCAAAGTGTAGTATCTGTTCTTATCAGCTTAATATCTGGTACGTCTCCTACATGGGGACAAGATATTAAACTTATTTTTGGAACAGGGCGGAGTGCTTTCAGCTTGCTGAACCTCTGCCGCGGGTCCTCTCGATATTGCACTACCTTCGAGTTGGGCCCATCCTCATGAAATCAAGTAGACTCTGTGTTTTATTCATAATTTCGCAATAATCATACATTACCGGGGCGAAATAGACCGATTTGAAAGCGGTCGACGGAAAATTAAGGCCCGGCGCACGACCCTGGGACTTAGTTTTTTATTAAGGAGACGACGTGGATGCCACGTCCTTGTGAGGACGGGTCCACGCCGGTCGTTTCCTCGTTGTGCTGTGCGCTTCCGAAATGCTGCCGCGGGTCCCCTCGACGTCTCTCCCGTTCCTGGGTGCCCCTCCCCCCTTCTAGATCGAGAATGCAAGTAGATATTGGTCTCGCGTCGACATCTAGCGGTCGAACGTGCAACCCGGACGGAACGGCGCCCCGGGAGCCCAGGATACGTCGCACCTGAAAGCAACATCTGGTCGACAAGAAGTCGTCTCGTCTTCAAAATACGATCGAGTCTTCCGACGCTATTAAAACAGACCCCAGCCAGGACATTAATTATAGTTAATTGTGATCAAATTTTAATTCGCGTCTATCCCGTTATCGCTTCTCGGCCTTTTGGCTAAGATCAAAGTGTAGTATCTGTTCTTATCAGCTTAATATCTGGTACGTCTCCTACATGGGGACAAGATATTAAACTTATTTTTGGAACAGGGCGGAGTGCTTTCAGCTTGCTGAACCTCTGCCGCGGGTCCTCTCGATATTGCACTACCTTCGAGTTGGGCCCATCCTCATGAAATCAAGTAGACTCTGTGTTTTATTCATAATTTCGCAATAATCATACATTACCGGGGCGAAATAGACCGATTTGAAAGCGGTCGACGGAAAATTAAGGCCCGGCGCACGACCCTGGGACTTTTTTTTTTATTAAGGAGACGACGTGGATGCCACGTCCTTGTGAGGACGGGTCCACGCCGGTCGTTTCCTCGTTGTGCTGTGCGCTTCCGAAATGCTGCCGCGGGTCCCCTCGACGTCTCTCCCGTTCCTGGGTGCCCCCCCCCCCTTCTAGATCGAGAATGCAAGTAGATATTGGTCTCGCGTCGACATCTAGCGGTCGAACGTGCAACCCGGACGGAACGGCGCCCCGGGAGCCCAGGATACGTCGCACCTGAAAGCAACATCTGGTCGACAAGAAGTCGTCTCGTCTTCAAAATACGATCGAGTCTTCCGACGCTATTAAAACAGACCCCAGCCAGGACATTAATTATAGTTAATTGTGATCAAATTTTAATTCGCGTCTATCCCGTTATCGCTTCTCGGCCTTTTGGCTAAGATCAAAGTGTAGTATCTGTTCTTATCAGCTTAATATCTGGTACGTCTCCTACATGGGGACAAGATATTAAACTTATTTTTGGAACAGGGCGGAGTGCTTTCAGCTTGCTGAACCTCTGCCGCGGGTCCTCTCGGCATCATACGGGAGTTGACAACATTCACCCAGGAGTTCGTCAAGCTCCCAGCGCCCACAGGTGGGAATGGAAGGAGAGGGGTTAATCCCAGAAACCACCGCGACATTCAGCGCCTCTACAGGAGGAATAGGCGTCGCGCGGTGAAGATCATAACCGAGGCGGAGTCCGAAAGGTGTGCCATTCCCATTGAGGAGGTCGTGGAAAAATTCCAGGCAACATCAAGGTTCGACGCGTCCTTGCTCGAGGGAGTCACCCACCCGAACCCCGCGCCTGAGCCAGTGGACGTCGCCCCACTCTCGACGACGGAAGTGCTGAGCCGCCTGAAGCGCGCCGAGAACTCTGCCCCTGGTGCTGACAGAATAACATACAAGCACTGGCTGGGGGTCGACCCGGAGGCAAAGGCGCTAACGGCGATCTTCAATGGGTGCCTCAAGTGCTGCAGAATCCCGGATGACTGGAAGTGCTCAAGAACAATACTCGTGCCAAAAGGGGGGGACCCAGCACAGGTCAGTAACTGGAGACCGATTGCACTGACCCCGACCATCTACAAATTGTACGCTGGCTGCCTCTCCAAGCGCCTGACCTCATGGTTGAGCGACCACGGAATCCTGTCACCCGCTCAAAAAGGCTTCCTCCAGTACGACGGGACATTTGAAAATAACTACATGCTGGAACAACGCATCCAGAAAGCGAGGAGGAGTTCAAAGGACATATGCCTGATGTCGCTGGACTACTCCAACGCATTCGGGTCAATCCCTCATGAGGTTATAGCGCACACCCTCATGCGGGCTGGCGCGGGTCCTAAGTTCCTACAGGTCGTCCAGGACCTCTACAACGGGGCCACCACTACGTACCACACAGAAGATGGATCCTCGGAGGAGCTCGCTGTAACCCAAGGTGTCCGACAGGGGTGCCCACTGAGCGGGCTCCTGTTTAACATATGCGTAGACCCTGTCCTGCGAGCCGTCCAGCAAAGTGAGGACTGCCACGACATCTTGGCGTATGCGGACGACCTGATGATCCTCGCCGAGAGCCCGGTGTCACTTCAAACAAAAATCAACACTGCGAGCGAGGTGTCTGCCAGCCTCGGTTTGAAGATGAACCCCCGGAAGTGCTACTCGATGCACCTCTCGCACTCACCGGCTGGCTGTAGAAGCACTACCTTCGAGGTGGATGGCACCCCCATTCCCGTGGTGACGGACGGCTGTCACAAGAGGTTCCTTGGGAAGCCGGTGGGCTTTCGGCTTCTCCCAGATGACGCTTCGCTGGAGCAATGCATCCAGTACGGGACGGACCTGCTATCATCAAGCCTTGCACCGTGGCAACGCCTGGATGCCCTCAAGAGCTTCTTCTACCCCTCGTTGCAGTACTCTCTACGTACGGCCCAGAGGAAGAAAGGGGAATGGCGCCGGATCGACAATGCGCTGAGACCACTGATCAAAGCCACCCTCAACGTCCCAAAGCGTGCCTCCAACACGTACCTTCATGGCGATAGGAGGGACGGGCTCTTTGGTGTCCCCGAGGCGGCAGTGGACGCTGACATCAGCCACGTCGATGCGGCCATGAAGCTTCTAACATCAAAGGACGCAGTGGTACAGGCCACGGCGTGGGAAGACCTGACAGAATTCGTGGCGAGGTGCATCAGGAAGCCAAACCCGTCGACAGCGGACTTGAATGCTTATCTGTCAAGGTCGGCAGCGAGGCATACCTCACACCCGACATCTTCGGTATGGTCCAGGGCACGGATGGCCTCCGAGCATCTCAAGCTGGTGTGGGAACTCACCGATGACCATCAGGTGGCTGTCAAGTGCGGAGAGACCACCATCTCCGACAGGAGAATGGTCTTCAGAACCCTGAGAGGCGCTGTCAGAAAGCAACACTCTGCGGACTTGGCAGCAATGGCTCACCAAGGGAAGACATCCAGCACCTTCTCACGCTCAAAGGCATCGACCCACTTCCACAGGGAGGGGAGCTTCACTCGCTTCGCTGATTGGAGATTCATCCACCGTGCGAGGTTGGGTCTCGTACCGCTGAACGGCTATCGACACGAGAATGACCCAGCTGCCAAACGTTGCCGCAAGTGCAACTATCCAAATGAAACCCTCCCACACGTGCTGGATAATTGCATGATGTATAGTCCTCTATACACAGCGCGCCACAACAACATCGTGGAAAGGATAAAGAAGGCAGCCAGCGGAAGGTGGGAAGTCTTTGCCGAGAACCGACCAGTGATGGGTTCAACTCTGCGGCCCGACCTGATTCTCAAGAAAGACGGCTCCATCCTGGTCATCGACGTGACGGTGCCATTCGAAAACGGCCCTGAGGCCTTTGCAACAGCGAGACGTGCCAAGGAAGAGAAATATCGACCGCTACTCAACCTCCTGAAGCAGCGCTACCCGGACGTCCGCTTTGGTACCATTGTGGTGGGAGCCCTAGGTTCCTGGGATCCACTTAACGATAGGATCGTGTCCCGGCTGTGCTCCCGAAGATATGCGGGACTCATGAGCAAGTTGATCGTCAGCGATACGATTGCTGCATCACGCGATATCTATGTGGAATTTATATCCGGAGTACGGCAGTCATCCGGGAGGACCCTGACACCCGCAACGTCCTCGCCTGATCGCACGAGCGACCATGCGCGAAGACTGGTCCGACACAGCGCACGTGCAAATGCTGCCCCATGATATGTAAATACCCCCAAGAGTAGTCTCAATGTATATATGTATTACCTTTCGCATAACATGTCATTTTGAATTGTCCGCACATTATATATAACGCACCGATTGTCCGCATAATTTCTTGTATATAGCTTGTACAGAAGGTCGCATATGTTCCGCATATTATCCGCAAATACCATGTAAATAACTCTCGCATATGTCTCGCCTGTATTCATCATCCTCATACTAACCGCAAACTTACTGTAAACAGCGTACTGTAACACGCTTGTAACCGCAGAATAATCCGTAACTGCTTGTAACATACTCATACTGCTCAACCAACTAATGGGTATACTAATCCCCTTGTAAAGGATGAAAGTAAGTCCCATATCGGGCCATGGAAAGAAACCTTTCAAACATGAATAAAAGCTTTTTATAATCTGTTCTTATCAGCTTAATATCTGGTACGTCTCCTACATGGGGACAAGATATTAAACTTATTTTTGGAACAGGGCGGAGTGCTTTCAGCTTGCTGAACCTCTGCCGCGGGTCCTCTCGATATTGCACTACCTTCGAGTTGGGCCCATCCTCATGAAATCAAGTAGACTCTGTGTTTTATTCATAATTTCGCAATAATCATACATTACCGGGGCGAAATAGACCGATTTGAAAGCGGTCGACGGAAAATTAAGGCCCGGCGCACGACCCTGGGACTTAGTTTTTTATTAAGGAGACGACGTGGATGCCACGTCCTTGTGAGGACGGGTCCACGCCGGTCGTTTCCTCGTTGTGCTGTGCGCTTCCGAAATGCTGCCGCGGGTCCCCTCGACGTCTCTCCCGTTCCTGGGTGCCCCTCCCCCCTTCTAGATCGAGAATGCAAGTAGATATTGGTCTCGCGTCGACATCTAGCGGTCGAACGTGCAACCCGGACGGAACGGCGCCCCGGGAGCCCAGGATACGTCGCACCTGAAAGCAACATCTGGTCGACAAGAAGTCGTCTCGTCTTCAAAATACGATCGAGTCTTCCGACGCTATTAAAACAGACCCCAGCCAGGACATTAATTATAGTTAATTGTGATCAAATTTTAATTCGCGTCTATCCCGTTATCGCTTCTCGGCCTTTTGGCTAAGATCAAAGTGTAGTATCTGTTCTTATCAGCTTAATATCTGGTACGTCTCCTACATGGGGACAAGATATTAAACTTATTTTTGGAACAGGGCGGAGTGCTTTCAGCTTGCTGAACCTCTGCCGCGGGTCCTCTCGATATTGCACTACCTTCGAGTTGGGCCCATCCTCATGAAATCAAGTAGACTCTGTGTTTTATTCATAATTTCGCAATAATCATACATTACCGGGGCGAAATAGACCGATTTGAAAGCGGTCGACGGAAAATTAAGGCCCGGCGCACGACCCTGGGACTTTTTTTTTTATTAAGGAGACGACGTGGATGCCACGTCCTTGTGAGGACGGGTCCACGCCGGTCGTTTCCTCGTTGTGCTGTGCGCTTCCGAAATGCTGCCGCGGGTCCCCTCGACGTCTCTCCCGTTCCTGGGTGCCCCTCCCCCCTTCTAGATCGAGAATGCAAGTAGATATTGGTCTCGCGTCGACATCTAGCGGTCGAACGTGCAACCCGGACGGAACGGCGCCCCGGGAGCCCAGGATACGTCGCACCTGAAAGCAACATCTGGTCGACAAGAAGTCGTCTCGTCTTCAAAATACGATCGAGTCTTCCGACGCTATTAAAACAGACCCCAGCCAGGACATTAATTATAGTTAATTGTGATCAAATTTTAATTCGCGTCTATCCCGTTATCGCTTCTCGGCCTTTTGGCTAAGATCAAAGTGTAGTATCTGTTCTTATCAGCTTAATATCTGGTACGTCTCCTACATGGGGACAAGATATTAAACTTATTTTTGGAACAGGGCGGAGTGCTTTCAGCTTGCTGAACCTCTGCCGCGGGTCCTCTCGATATTGCACTACCTTCGAGTTGGGCCCATCCTCATGAAATCAAGTAGACTCTGTGTTTTATTCATAATTTCGCAATAATCATACATTACCGGGGCGAAATAGACCGATTTGAAAGCGGTCGACGGAAAATTAAGGCCCGGCGCACGACCCTGGGACTTTTTTTTTTATTAAGGAGACGACGTGGATGCCACGTCCTTGTGAGGACGGGTCCACGCCGGTCGTTTCCTCGTTGTGCTGTGCGCTTCCGAAATGCTGCCGCGGGTCCCCTCGACGTCTCTCCCGTTCCTGGGTGCCCCCCCCCCCCTTCTAGATCGAGAATGCAAGTAGATATTGGTCTCGCGTCGACATCTAGCGGTCGAACGTGCAACCCGGACGGAACGGCGCCCCGGGAGCCCAGGATACGTCGCACCTGAAAGCAACATCTGGTCGACAAGAAGTCGTCTCGTCTTCAAAATACGATCGAGTCTTCCGACGCTATTAAAACAGACCCCAGCCAGGACATTAATTATAGTTAATTGTGATCAAATTTTAATTCGCGTCTATCCCGTTATCGCTTCTCGGCCTTTTGGCTAAGATCAAAGTGTAGTATCTGTTCTTATCAGCTTAATATCTGGTACGTCTCCTACATGGGGACAAGATATTAAACTTATTTTTGGAACAGGGCGGAGTGCTTTCAGCTTGCTGAACCTCTGCCGCGGGTCCTCTCGGCATCATACGGGAGTTGACAACATTCACCCAGGAGTTCGTCAAGCTCCCAGCGCCCACAGGTGGGAATGGAAGGAGAGGGGTTAATCCCAGAAACCACCGCGACATTCAGCGCCTCTACAGGAGGAATAGGCGTCGCGCGGTGAAGATCATAACCGAGGCGGAGTCCGAAAGGTGTGCCATTCCCATTGAGGAGGTCGTGGAAAAATTCCAGGCAACATCAAGGTTCGACGCGTCCTTGCTCGAGGGAGTCACCCACCCGAACCCCGCGCCTGAGCCAGTGGACGTCGCCCCACTCTCGACGACGGAAGTGCTGAGCCGCCTGAAGCGCGCCGAGAACTCTGCCCCTGGTGCTGACAGAATAACATACAAGCACTGGCTGGGGGTCGACCCGGAGGCAAAGGCGCTAACGGCGATCTTCAATGGGTGCCTCAAGTGCTGCAGAATCCCGGATGACTGGAAGTGCTCAAGAACAATACTCGTGCCAAAAGGGGGGGACCCAGCACAGGTCAGTAACTGGAGACCGATTGCACTGACCCCGACCATCTACAAATTGTACGCTGGCTGCCTCTCCAAGCGCCTGACCTCATGGTTGAGCGACCACGGAATCCTGTCACCCGCTCAAAAAGGCTTCCTCCAGTACGACGGGACATTTGAAAATAACTACATGCTGGAACAACGCATCCAGAAAGCGAGGAGGAGTTCAAAGGACATATGCCTGATGTCGCTGGACTACTCCAACGCATTCGGGTCAATCCCTCATGAGGTTATAGCGCACACCCTCATGCGGGCTGGCGCGGGTCCTAAGTTCCTACAGGTCGTCCAGGACCTCTACAACGGGGCCACCACTACGTACCACACAGAAGATGGATCCTCGGAGGAGCTCGCTGTAACCCAAGGTGTCCGACAGGGGTGCCCACTGAGCGGGCTCCTGTTTAACATATGCGTAGACCCTGTCCTGCGAGCCGTCCAGCAAAGTGAGGACTGCCACGACATCTTGGCGTATGCGGACGACCTGATGATCCTCGCCGAGAGCCCGGTGTCACTTCAAACAAAAATCAACACTGCGAGCGAGGTGTCTGCCAGCCTCGGTTTGAAGATGAACCCCCGGAAGTGCTACTCGATGCACCTCTCGCACTCACCGGCTGGCTGTAGAAGCACTACCTTCGAGGTGGATGGCACCCCCATTCCCGTGGTGACGGACGGCTGTCACAAGAGGTTCCTTGGGAAGCCGGTGGGCTTTCGGCTTCTCCCAGATGACGCTTCGCTGGAGCAATGCATCCAGTACGGGACGGACCTGCTATCATCAAGCCTTGCACCGTGGCAACGCCTGGATGCCCTCAAGAGCTTCTTCTACCCCTCGTTGCAGTACTCTCTACGTACGGCCCAGAGGAAGAAAGGGGAATGGCGCCGGATCGACAATGCGCTGAGACCACTGATCAAAGCCACCCTCAACGTCCCAAAGCGTGCCTCCAACACGTACCTTCATGGCGATAGGAGGGACGGGCTCTTTGGTGTCCCCGAGGCGGCAGTGGACGCTGACATCAGCCACGTCGATGCGGCCATGAAGCTTCTAACATCAAAGGACGCAGTGGTACAGGCCACGGCGTGGGAAGACCTGACAGAATTCGTGGCGAGGTGCATCAGGAAGCCAAACCCGTCGACAGCGGACTTGAATGCTTATCTGTCAAGGTCGGCAGCGAGGCATACCTCACACCCGACATCTTCGGTATGGTCCAGGGCACGGATGGCCTCCGAGCATCTCAAGCTGGTGTGGGAACTCACCGATGACCATCAGGTGGCTGTCAAGTGCGGAGAGACCACCATCTCCGACAGGAGAATGGTCTTCAGAACCCTGAGAGGCGCTGTCAGAAAGCAACACTCTGCGGACTTGGCAGCAATGGCTCACCAAGGGAAGACATCCAGCACCTTCTCACGCTCAAAGGCATCGACCCACTTCCACAGGGAGGGGAGCTTCACTCGCTTCGCTGATTGGAGATTCATCCACCGTGCGAGGTTGGGTCTCGTACCGCTGAACGGCTATCGACACGAGAATGACCCAGCTGCCAAACGTTGCCGCAAGTGCAACTATCCAAATGAAACCCTCCCACACGTGCTGGATAATTGCATGATGTATAGTCCTCTATACACAGCGCGCCACAACAACATCGTGGAAAGGATAAAGAAGGCAGCCAGCGGAAGGTGGGAAGTCTTTGCCGAGAACCGACCAGTGATGGGTTCAACTCTGCGGCCCGACCTGATTCTCAAGAAAGACGGCTCCATCCTGGTCATCGACGTGACGGTGCCATTCGAAAACGGCCCTGAGGCCTTTGCAACAGCGAGACGTGCCAAGGAAGAGAAATATCGACCGCTACTCAACCTCCTGAAGCAGCGCTACCCGGACGTCCGCTTTGGTACCATTGTGGTGGGAGCCCTAGGTTCCTGGGATCCACTTAACGATAGGATCGTGTCCCGGCTGTGCTCCCGAAGATATGCGGGACTCATGAGCAAGTTGATCGTCAGCGATACGATTGCTGCATCACGCGATATCTATGTGGAATTTATATCCGGAGTACGGCAGTCATCCGGGAGGACCCTGACACCCGCAACGTCCTCGCCTGATCGCACGAGCGACCATGCGCGAAGACTGGTCCGACACAGCGCACGTGCAAATGCTGCCCCATGATATGTAAATACCCCCAAGAGTAGTCTCAATGTATATATGTATTACCTTTCGCATAACATGTCATTTTGAATTGTCCGCACATTATATATAACGCACCGATTGTCCGCATAATTTCTTGTATATAGCTTGTACAGAAGGTCGCATATGTTCCGCATATTATCCGCAAATACCATGTAAATAACTCTCGCATATGTCTCGCCTGTATTCATCATCCTCATACTAACCGCAAACTTACTGTAAACAGCGTACTGTAACACGCTTGTAACCGCAGAATAATCCGTAACTGCTTGTAACATACTCATACTGCTCAACCAACTAATGGGTATACTAATCCCCTTGTAAAGGATGAAAGTAAGTCCCATATCGGGCCATGGAAAGAAACCTTTCAAACATGAATAAAAGCTTTTTATAATCTGTTCTTATCAGCTTAATATCTGGTACGTCTCCTACATGGGGACAAGATATTAAACTTATTTTTGGAACAGGGCGGAGTGCTTTCAGCTTGCTGAACCTCTGCCGCGGGTCCTCTCGATATTGCACTACCTTCGAGTTGGGCCCATCCTCATGAAATCAAGTAGACTCTGTGTTTTATTCATAATTTCGCAATAATCACTCTTTGTCGGGGCGAAAACGACAAATTTGAAAGCGGTCGACGGGAAATTAAGGCCCGGCACACGACCCCTGGGACTTAGTTTTTTATTAAGGAGACGACGTGGATGGCACGTCCTTGTGAGGACGGGTCCACGCCGGTCGTTTCCTCGTTGTGCTGTGCGCTTCCGAAATGCTGCCGCGGGTCCCCTCGACGTCTCTCCCGTTCCTGGGTGCCCCCCCCCCCTTCTAGATCGAGAATGCAAGTAGATATTGGTCTCGCGTCGACATCTAGCGGTCGAACGTGCAACCCGGACGGAACGGCGCCCCGGGAGCCCAGGATACGTCGCACCTGAAAGCAACATCTGGTCGACAAGAAGTCGTCTCGTCTTCAAAATACGATCGAGTCTTCCGACGCTATTAAAACAGACCCCAGCCAGGACATTAATTATAGTTAATTGTGATCAAATTTTAATTCGCGTCTATCCCGTTATCGCTTCTCGGCCTTTTGGCTAAGATCAAAGTGTAGTATCTGTTCTTATCAGCTTAATATCTGGTACGTCTCCTACATGGGGACAAGATATTAAACTTATTTTTGGAACAGGGCGGAGTGCTTTCAGCTTGCTGAACCTCTGCCGCGGGTCCTCTCGATATTGCACTACCTTCGAGTTGGGCCCATCCTCATGAAATCAAGTAGACTCTGTGTTTTATTCATAATTTCGCAATAATCATACATTACCGGGGCGAAATAGACCGATTTGAAAGCGGTCGACGGAAAATTAAGGCCCGGCGCACGACCCTGGGACTTAGTTTTTTATTAAGGAGACGACGTGGATGCCACGTCCTTGTGAGGACGGGTCCACGCCGGTCGTTTCCTCGTTGTGCTGTGCGCTTCCGAAATGCTGCCGCGGGTCCCCTCGACGTCTCTCCCGTTCCTGGGTGCCCCCCCCCCCTTCTAGATCGAGAATGCAAGTAGATATTGGTCTCGCGTCGACATCTAGCGGTCGAACGTGCAACCCGGACGGAACGGCGCCCCGGGAGCCCAGGATACGTCGCACCTGAAAGCAACATCTGGTCGACAAGAAGTCGTCTCGTCTTCAAAATACGATCGAGTCTTCCGACGCTATTAAAACAGACCCCAGCCAGGACATTAATTATAGTTAATTGTGATCAAATTTTAATTCGCGTCTATCCCGTTATCGCTTCTCGGCCTTTTGGCTAAGATCAAAGTGTAGTATCTGTTCTTATCAGCTTAATATCTGGTACGTCTCCTACATGGGGACAAGATATTAAACTTATTTTTGGAACAGGGCGGAGTGCTTTCAGCTTGCTGAACCTCTGCCGCGGGTCCTCTCGATATTGCACTACCTTCGAGTTGGGCCCATCCTCATGAAATCAAGTAGACTCTGTGTTTTATTCATAATTTCGCAATAATCATACATTACCGGGGCGAAATAGACCGATTTGAAAGCGGTCGACGGAAAATTAAGGCCCGGCGCACGACCCTGGGACTTTTTTTTTTATTAAGGAGACGACGTGGATGCCACGTCCTTGTGAGGACGGGTCCACGCCGGTCGTTTCCTCGTTGTGCTGTGCGCTTCCGAAATGCTGCCGCGGGTCCCCTCGACGTCTCTCCCGTTCCTGGGTGCCCCCCCCCCCCTTCTAGATCGAGAATGCAAGTAGATATTGGTCTCGCGTCGACATCTAGCGGTCGAACGTGCAACCCGGACGGAACGGCGCCCCGGGAGCCCAGGATACGTCGCACCTGAAAGCAACATCTGGTCGACAAGAAGTCGTCTCGTCTTCAAAATACGATCGAGTCTTCCGACGCTATTAAAACAGACCCCAGCCAGGACATTAATTATAGTTAATTGTGATCAAATTTTAATTCGCGTCTATCCCGTTATCGCTTCTCGGCCTTTTGGCTAAGATCAAAGTGTAGTATCTGTTCTTATCAGCTTAATATCTGGTACGTCTCCTACATGGGGACAAGATATTAAACTTATTTTTGGAACAGGGCGGAGTGCTTTCAGCTTGCTGAACCTCTGCCGCGGGTCCTCTCGGCATCATACGGGAGTTGACAACATTCACCCAGGAGTTCGTCAAGCTCCCAGCGCCCACAGGTGGGAATGGAAGGAGAGGGGTTAATCCCAGAAACCACCGCGACATTCAGCGCCTCTACAGGAGGAATAGGCGTCGCGCGGTGAAGATCATAACCGAGGCGGAGTCCGAAAGGTGTGCCATTCCCATTGAGGAGGTCGTGGAAAAATTCCAGGCAACATCAAGGTTCGACGCGTCCTTGCTCGAGGGAGTCACCCACCCGAACCCCGCGCCTGAGCCAGTGGACGTCGCCCCACTCTCGACGACGGAAGTGCTGAGCCGCCTGAAGCGCGCCGAGAACTCTGCCCCTGGTGCTGACAGAATAACATACAAGCACTGGCTGGGGGTCGACCCGGAGGCAAAGGCGCTAACGGCGATCTTCAATGGGTGCCTCAAGTGCTGCAGAATCCCGGATGACTGGAAGTGCTCAAGAACAATACTCGTGCCAAAAGGGGGGGACCCAGCACAGGTCAGTAACTGGAGACCGATTGCACTGACCCCGACCATCTACAAATTGTACGCTGGCTGCCTCTCCAAGCGCCTGACCTCATGGTTGAGCGACCACGGAATCCTGTCACCCGCTCAAAAAGGCTTCCTCCAGTACGACGGGACATTTGAAAATAACTACATGCTGGAACAACGCATCCAGAAAGCGAGGAGGAGTTCAAAGGACATATGCCTGATGTCGCTGGACTACTCCAACGCATTCGGGTCAATCCCTCATGAGGTTATAGCGCACACCCTCATGCGGGCTGGCGCGGGTCCTAAGTTCCTACAGGTCGTCCAGGACCTCTACAACGGGGCCACCACTACGTACCACACAGAAGATGGATCCTCGGAGGAGCTCGCTGTAACCCAAGGTGTCCGACAGGGGTGCCCACTGAGCGGGCTCCTGTTTAACATATGCGTAGACCCTGTCCTGCGAGCCGTCCAGCAAAGTGAGGACTGCCACGACATCTTGGCGTATGCGGACGACCTGATGATCCTCGCCGAGAGCCCGGTGTCACTTCAAACAAAAATCAACACTGCGAGCGAGGTGTCTGCCAGCCTCGGTTTGAAGATGAACCCCCGGAAGTGCTACTCGATGCACCTCTCGCACTCACCGGCTGGCTGTAGAAGCACTACCTTCGAGGTGGATGGCACCCCCATTCCCGTGGTGACGGACGGCTGTCACAAGAGGTTCCTTGGGAAGCCGGTGGGCTTTCGGCTTCTCCCAGATGACGCTTCGCTGGAGCAATGCATCCAGTACGGGACGGACCTGCTATCATCAAGCCTTGCACCGTGGCAACGCCTGGATGCCCTCAAGAGCTTCTTCTACCCCTCGTTGCAGTACTCTCTACGTACGGCCCAGAGGAAGAAAGGGGAATGGCGCCGGATCGACAATGCGCTGAGACCACTGATCAAAGCCACCCTCAACGTCCCAAAGCGTGCCTCCAACACGTACCTTCATGGCGATAGGAGGGACGGGCTCTTTGGTGTCCCCGAGGCGGCAGTGGACGCTGACATCAGCCACGTCGATGCGGCCATGAAGCTTCTAACATCAAAGGACGCAGTGGTACAGGCCACGGCGTGGGAAGACCTGACAGAATTCGTGGCGAGGTGCATCAGGAAGCCAAACCCGTCGACAGCGGACTTGAATGCTTATCTGTCAAGGTCGGCAGCGAGGCATACCTCACACCCGACATCTTCGGTATGGTCCAGGGCACGGATGGCCTCCGAGCATCTCAAGCTGGTGTGGGAACTCACCGATGACCATCAGGTGGCTGTCAAGTGCGGAGAGACCACCATCTCCGACAGGAGAATGGTCTTCAGAACCCTGAGAGGCGCTGTCAGAAAGCAACACTCTGCGGACTTGGCAGCAATGGCTCACCAAGGGAAGACATCCAGCACCTTCTCACGCTCAAAGGCATCGACCCACTTCCACAGGGAGGGGAGCTTCACTCGCTTCGCTGATTGGAGATTCATCCACCGTGCGAGGTTGGGTCTCGTACCGCTGAACGGCTATCGACACGAGAATGACCCAGCTGCCAAACGTTGCCGCAAGTGCAACTATCCAAATGAAACCCTCCCACACGTGCTGGATAATTGCATGATGTATAGTCCTCTATACACAGCGCGCCACAACAACATCGTGGAAAGGATAAAGAAGGCAGCCAGCGGAAGGTGGGAAGTCTTTGCCGAGAACCGACCAGTGATGGGTTCAACTCTGCGGCCCGACCTGATTCTCAAGAAAGACGGCTCCATCCTGGTCATCGACGTGACGGTGCCATTCGAAAACGGCCCTGAGGCCTTTGCAACAGCGAGACGTGCCAAGGAAGAGAAATATCGACCGCTACTCAACCTCCTGAAGCAGCGCTACCCGGACGTCCGCTTTGGTACCATTGTGGTGGGAGCCCTAGGTTCCTGGGATCCACTTAACGATAGGATCGTGTCCCGGCTGTGCTCCCGAAGATATGCGGGACTCATGAGCAAGTTGATCGTCAGCGATACGATTGCTGCATCACGCGATATCTATGTGGAATTTATATCCGGAGTACGGCAGTCATCCGGGAGGACCCTGACACCCGCAACGTCCTCGCCTGATCGCACGAGCGACCATGCGCGAAGACTGGTCCGACACAGCGCACGTGCAAATGCTGCCCCATGATATGTAAATACCCCCAAGAGTAGTCTCAATGTATATATGTATTACCTTTCGCATAACATGTCATTTTGAATTGTCCGCACATTATATATAACGCACCGATTGTCCGCATAATTTCTTGTATATAGCTTGTACAGAAGGTCGCATATGTTCCGCATATTATCCGCAAATACCATGTAAATAACTCTCGCATATGTCTCGCCTGTATTCATCATCCTCATACTAACCGCAAACTTACTGTAAACAGCGTACTGTAACACGCTTGTAACCGCAGAATAATCCGTAACTGCTTGTAACATACTCATACTGCTCAACCAACTAATGGGTATACTAATCCCCTTGTAAAGGATGAAAGTAAGTCCCATATCGGGCCATGGAAAGAAACCTTTCAAACATGAATAAAAGCTTTTTATAATCTGTTCTTATCAGCTTAATATCTGGTACGTCTCCTACATGGGGACAAGATATTAAACTTATTTTTGGAACAGGGCGGAGTGCTTTCAGCTTGCTGAACCTCTGCCGCGGGTCCTCTCGATATTGCACTACCTTCGAGTTGGGCCCATCCTCATGAAATCAAGTAGACTCTGTGTTTTATTCATAATTTCGCAATAATCACTCTTTGTCGGGGCGAAAACGACAAATTTGAAAGCGGTCGACGGGAAATTAAGGCCCGGCACACGACCCCTGGGACTTAGTTTTTTATTAAGGAGACGACGTGGATGGCACGTCCTTGTGAGGACGGGTCCACGCCGGTCGTTTCCTCGTTGTGCTGTGCGCTTCCGAAATGCTGCCGCGGGTCCCCTCGACGTCTCTCCCGTTCCTGGGTGCCCCCCCCCCCCCTTCTAGATCGAGAATGCAAGTAGATATTGGTCTCGCGTCGACATCTAGCGGTCGAACGTGCAACCCGGACGGAACGGCGCCCCGGGAGCCCAGGATACGTCGCACCTGAAAGCAACATCTGGTCGACAAGAAGTCGTCTCGTCTTCAAAATACGATCGAGTCTTCCGACGCTATTAAAACAGACCCCAGCCAGGACATTAATTATAGTTAATTGTGATCAAATTTTAATTCGCGTCTATCCCGTTATCGCTTCTCGGCCTTTTGGCTAAGATCAAAGTGTAGTATCTGTTCTTATCAGCTTAATATCTGGTACGTCTCCTACATGGGGACAAGATATTAAACTTATTTTTGGAACAGGGCGGAGTGCTTTCAGCTTGCTGAACCTCTGCCGCGGGTCCTCTCGATATTGCACTACCTTCGAGTTGGGCCCATCCTCATGAAATCAAGTAGACTCTGTGTTTTATTCATAATTTCGCAATAATCATACATTACCGGGGCGAAATAGACCGATTTGAAAGCGGTCGACGGAAAATTAAGGCCCGGCGCACGACCCTGGGACTTTTTTTTTTATTAAGGAGACGACGTGGATGCCACGTCCTTGTGAGGACGGGTCCACGCCGGTCGTTTCCTCGTTGTGCTGTGCGCTTCCGAAATGCTGCCGCGGGTCCCCTCGACGTCTCTCCCGTTCCTGGGTGCCCCCCCCCCCCTTCTAGATCGAGAATGCAAGTAGATATTGGTCTCGCGTCGACATCTAGCGGTCGAACGTGCAACCCGGACGGAACGGCGCCCCGGGAGCCCAGGATACGTCGCACCTGAAAGCAACATCTGGTCGACAAGAAGTCGTCTCGTCTTCAAAATACGATCGAGTCTTCCGACGCTATTAAAACAGACCCCAGCCAGGACATTAATTATAGTTAATTGTGATCAAATTTTAATTCGCGTCTATCCCGTTATCGCTTCTCGGCCTTTTGGCTAAGATCAAAGTGTAGTAAGTGATCTTGCCAAGGATCTTGCCAGGAGGAGAGCTTTCAACCAGTGGAGTGTGAAGGTGCTACTGCAGGTACTCAACGAGCCACGCCCACCAGAAGAGCTGCCGCGGGTCCTCTCAAGTTGGTGAAGAAGCTGGTTCCTGTTCCTCGATGATGGCTGGCTAAAGGAAGGCAACGGCGTGCCCGAAGCATGACCTGGTTGGCGGTTGATGACTCGTGACCACCCCTGCTCTCTCTTCTTCCTCGTCTCCTCCTCGTCGTGATCCCGGGAAAGGCACCTGTCACATCTCAGGCATTTCAGCCTAGCCGTCGTCCTTGGACCCTCGCCTCATTATATGGCTGGGCCTTGGGCGTGCGGTCAGCGGAAGTGCCTGTTAGCCAATCGGTGGTGTGGCAGTGTTCGGGTCAGCCTCGGAGCTTTGGCTACGCCTGGCGGACTGACTTGACACCTTTCCCTCGCGGGGCTGCCCCACATCCATAGCTCGGGTTCGTCGGGATGACCTCTCGGGGTCGCTTGAGGAATTCGGGTCTATGCATGATGCCCACTCATGGTTCCCTCCCTCCCCTCCCGTTCACGAGGCCTCTTAAAGGTCCTCAACTTCTGTCTCTCGGGACCTCTTAAAGTGTCCCACCGCCCTCTCTAGCGAGACCTAGTAAAGGTCTCAACTCTCCCTGGGTTCTCGCGAGACCTCGTAAAGGTTCTCTTTCCCTGTGGGTTTGGCTCACGTGGGACCTCTTAAAGGTCCCCTCCCTCTGGGTGGGTTACCGTGAGGCCTCTTCAAGGTCTCACACTCCTGGGCTTCGCGTGGCCTCTTCAGGGCTCCCCTCGGCGGGCAGAGGTCGCCGGACTGTGGAGTTGGTGAACGTTTGACACTAGCTCCAGAGTTCGGCGAGGTCTGTCCACCGAGAATTGGAGCTCCCAAGGGGACTAGTGGGATCTTCCCCCCCGGGTTTTTTAAGAGTCCCTTAAGGGCTCACCCCCCCCCCGGGCTAGTTAGGACCTCCTAAAGGTCCTCCCCATTGGTATCAAGGTCCCTCTTAAAGGTTCCACGGTCCTAACGGAGTCTCTTAAAGCTCTCCAACCCCAACCAATGGGTCTCATGGGGTCCTTAAGACCCACTCTATCTCCCCTGCCCTGGTCACGGGCATATGCCGCCGATCGGGTCGTGCGTGGGGTGTGCCGAGCTACTCAGGAGCATCTACTCACAGCCTCAACTCATCTCAAAGATCACCTGCAAGTAGGTAACATCGAGTCTCTCTCTACTAACGGTCTCCATCTGCTAACAAGTCTAACAACTAACATCGTGGCAAACCGTGTCAGAAAAAGAGGAAGCCTACTAAGTGAGACGCTCAAGCCTCAATAATCGTTGGCAACACCTAATATGCCGAGAAACCTGAGAAGCGGGAGGGTATGTCAGACGCCGGATAGGGGCACGCACTCGCCCGGGTCGGCCCGCCGAGTGGTGTTGGAAGACAGTGATTTGGAGGAACGGGACAAGTTCCTTCACTCCTACGCGCTGTTCAGCTCGCCGGAGCAATCACCGACCAGCGCCCGCAGCAACGGGGACTCGTCCTCTGCGTTCAGTGGCACCAAGGTGACAAGTGCCGATCGCAGTGCAACGCTGAGGTATAGTGCCGGCTTGAATGCAGATGACACAGACCGCAGCTGTATATCGCCGTCCGTGATGTGGGCCAACGACGGGAACGGTGAGAGGTGCATTCTAGCTTCAGGTGAAGGAGGCCCGGTTCTCTCAGGAGACGAGCAGCACTACCCATCGGACAACTCTGACGTGTTGGTGATTGACACGAACTGTTACAGTGACACACCGGGTGAGAGTCGAACGCCGGAAATCCCTAGTGAGGAGTTGGAATGCTGCAACGGTGACTCTTCCGATCCCCCATCACCGGACAGGATGTTGGAGGATGACCTCGCCATCTCACCGGACTCCTCGCCGAGACACCAGAGAGGGTCCGACACCGAAAATGAAAGCGGGCAAGGAGCGCTATCCAACCCCCCAGTGGAGGTCTCGACACCGGAACTAGGGAGCAGCCCCTTCACGCTCCACTTTTCAGCAGAAGACGCCACCGCCGACTATACGCTGCTACCAGAAGGTCAGGGCTGCCAGGATATATGGGCAGCGGGGGGAACCCTGGCAAATAGGAGTGAATCCCATCGGACAAGGACCCCCCGAGACAGGGACGAGGTTGGTGAGTCTGACCCAAACGGGAGAGATGAGTCGGCTTCACTGGAAATGGCGCCCTGGGATACTGCTCGAATCCAGAACGAACGGGATCAAGTCAATGCTGAGCAACGCTCGGGGGCCGGCCTGCCCAGAGACCACTTCGACAGCTCAACACTGATAATCAATGCGGAGGTCGCTGACCTTGCGGACGGTTCTTCCTTGAGCAAGAGCTACTCATCTAGTGACGCGTCCACGCAAACCTCATGGGCAGCCAGGAAGAAGAAGAAAAAGAAGAGGAAGCAGACCGCGTCCAGGTCTCCGGAGCTAGTAGTGGCAGGCCCGTCCAGGGCAGCGACACAAACGGCTGCGTCACAAGGAATCACACTCCCACTGGCTCTCAGAACAAAGAAAGCGATGCAGGCACGGAACCAGCTCCCGGTGCCCGAAAGCCAGGTGCCCGAAAGCCAGGTGCTCCCGGAATCTCCCTCGTCACGGGATCATGTGGAGATCCCGGAGACCCAGGGCACAGTGTACAGAGCGGTGTCAACTACCTCAGGGACCACGATTGACACCGGCCCACTGACGCAAATGTTGGACTCATGCCGCACGGGTCGTCACCAGGCTCCCTCACCTGCACCCACCGGAGACGCTACGAACACGGCTTGGGCCCCGGCTGGTCTGCAAGATGCTGAAGAAGATCGGGGCATGTCGCAACATGGGACGTCGCAGTCACCGCCCGGCACGGACGCCGTGATAATTGACCGAGGCCCAGTCCCGGACAGTGCGCAAGCGACGCCGCTAGTGTGCCCAATGCGGGATGGGCTAGCCTGCGAAATCATCGACCGCACGTTCCACATGACATTCCCAGTCCCCAGACCGCTAGCCTGCCCAGTGGAGGGATGCAGTAGGAAGTTTCAATCCGTCACATGGACGGCAATGAAGCAATCGTTGCTGAGGCACCTACTCGCGGATCACAGCATGGACATAGCAACGTCGCGATTCTGGTGCAGCTCGTGCAGAGGAGCGGTGAAGAAGAGGTGTGTCGGCAATCACCCGTGCCTACAGAATCGCCAACTCCTCAGCCAGACCGAAGCTGCGCTCCAACACCGATGCGTGGAGTGTGATGCGGCGTTCGCGACGAGGAATGGCCTAAGGAACCACAGAAGGCAAAAGCACGCAAGTTCTAGGGGGCATACCCGAAGAGCGACCTCACCTCGGCAGCCGGAAGGAAGACGAACACCATCTGGGGCGCAAATCCGGCATCGCGGTGAGCGGCCGAGGGGCAACGCCACGCCGCTAGTGAATCCAAGCAACGCCGAAGACCCGGACTTGTCTCAACGGTCTAGGGCTAGCCCGTTGCCGGAAATGAGTACCAGCCTCGATGCTGACAATGGGGAAGACATGCAGGCTGACCCAATCGAGATCGCCTCCTTCACGGGGCAGGAAGAGGAAGCATCCGATACACCCCAAAGGGCGAATGAGGAGCCATCAGCACCCTTCGCAAGGAGAATTCGGGAGCTGCTAACCGACTTCCGGCAGGAATCCTGGACGGAGTTCTGCGCTGTTGCCGACGAACTAGTCACTTTTGCCAGGAGGCACGTGGGGATCCCGGAGGAAGCAGAAGGGATGAATGGTGGAACTCGCCGGGCCAACGCCAACAACCACCGCGACATACAGCGCCTATACCGGCGTAACCGTCGCCGTGCCGTCAAGTTGGTGCTTGGGAAAGAAGATGAAAGGTGCTCCATCCCAGTGAATGAGATCGTGGATGTCTTCGCCGCGCACCAACCGTTCGATGCGAGCTCGCTACAGGGCATCGATTATCAACCAGCTACGGAACAGGTCGATCTCTCCCCCTTCTCCAGCACGGAGGTACTGCAGCGGCTGAAGAGGGCGGAGAACACGGCCCCGGGAAGCGATCGCCTCACGTACCAGCACTGGAGGGGGGTAGACCCGCAAGCCAAGGCCCTGACGGCAATTTTTAATGGCTGCCTGAAAGCAAAGCAAGTGCCGGCAAGCTGGAAGCAGTCAAGGACGATCTTAATACCGAAGGGGGGCAACAAAACGGACCCGAGGAATTGGCGACCAATCTCGTTGAACCAAACAATTTACAAGCTATTTGCAGGATGTCTAACGAGGCGCCTTCAGGTATGGCTGGAGGACCACTCCATCTTGTCACCAATGCAGAAGGGGTTCCTCCGCCACGATGGAGCATTCGAGAACAATTACGTTCTCGAACAGAGAATGCAAATGGCCAAGAGAACTGGGAAAGACCTCTGCATCATGTCCCTCGACCTGGCGAACGCGTTCGGATCCATCCCGCACGCAACCATAACCAACGCGCTCAACAAATGCGGTGCGGGCCCGACGTTCGTGAGCCTAGTATCGGATATGTACAACGGGGCACGCACCACCTACATCACGCAGAGCGAGTCATCCGAAGAGATAACCATACAACAGGGTGTGCGTCAGGGGTGTCCCTTAAGCGGCCTGCTGTTTGATATGGCCATTGACCCGGTTTTGCGGGAAGTCCAGGGGAGCCATCGCGAGCACAAGATATTGGCCTATGCGGACGACATGCTACTACTGGAGAGTGACCCGACAGCCCTGCAAACCAATATCGACAGAGCGGTCGGCCTCGCGGATAGTCTTGGGCTGAAATTTAACCCAGCAAAATGTTTCTCGCTCCACCTAGGACACGCACCCCGGGGGTGTCGAGGCACACCGTTCAGTGTTGGAGGAAATCGGACCAGCGTGCTAGTCGATGGGGATCACAGGAAATTCCTGGGGAAGCCCACCGGTTTCCGGATAATCGAGGACTCCACCAGTATGGAAGGGATCACGCGCGCCGGGCTCGACATAATGACATCCGCACTCGCGCCATGGCAGCGGCTGGATGCCCTTAAGTCATTCTTCTATCCCTCCCTCCAGTATCAACTCCGCACGGCGCAGAGAAGCAAAGGAGCTTGGAAGAAGCTGGACGACAGGCTGCGTGCCGAAACAAAGAAGACGCTGTATCTGCCACCAAGGGGTAGTAATCACTACCTGTACGGCGACACGCAGAGGGGTCTTCTTGGGATACCGGAGGTGGCTGTGGACCATGATATCGCGAGTGTTGACGCCGCATACAAGTTGCTGACATCGCAGGACAACATCGTGAGGGAGCTAGCATGGTCCGATCTACGGGAATACGTCGAATGCTGCATACGACGAGAGCCGACACTACAGGAAACGGCTGACTTCTTGTCCTGCACCGCCTATCACCAGACGTCCAACCCTACCACGTCAGTCTGGTCGAGGGCGAGGATGGCAGCGCGGAACCTCGACGTTCAGTGGCAACTCGAGGAGAACCAGCAAGTGACTCTGACAACTGGCGTAAGCAGCATTACGGATCGTAAAGCGGTATTCCGTACTCTTAGATCCAGCCTTCGGAACCACCACGCCAGCAGCCTGGCAGACCTCCACCATCAGGGGAAGACATTCCACTCGTTCTCCAAAGCGAAGGCCTCGACGCACTTTCACAAGACCGGGGACTTCACGAGGTTCGCGGAGTGGAGGTTCATCCACCGGGCGAGGCTGGGCCTGGTGCCTCTGAACGGATATAAGCATGATGGGGACGAGCAAGCCAAGAGGTGCAGGCGGTGTGGATACCGGCAGGAGACGCTACCTCATGTCCTGGGACACTGCATGTCCTACAGCGCTAGGTATACAGCAAGGCACAACCTGGTCGTGGAGCGGATAAAGAAGGCGGCAGAAGGGAGATGGAGCGTGCTCTCCGAAAATCGACCAATTATGGGTTCGAACCTGCGGCCAGACTTGATCCTAAGGAGTGGGAACTCGCTAATGGTGCTCGACATCACTATTCCGTTTGAGAATGGTCAGGAGGCGTTCCAGCAAGCAAGAAGGATCAAAGAGGAGAAGTATGAGCCACTCATACAGCAGCTACGGACAAAGTACGAGCGGGTGCAATTTGCGGCGGTCGTAGTCGGGGCCCTGGGCTCCTGGGACCCTGCAAACGATCGCGCCATCGGCAAGTTGTGCTCCAGGACCTACTCTGCACTCATGAGGAAGCTGGTGGTGTCGGACGTCATCCGGGCTTCCAGAGACACCTACGTAGAATTTCTAACCGGTGTTAGGCAGATCTCACCGACAGGGCGGACGGATGCAGCGGCGGAAACGCGAGTCCAGACGAGAAGCGCGCGCAACGTGGAAGCTGATGAACCCAGACCGTGATGCTATCATAGAAAATGAGCTCTCGCGAACTCTGGCGCATAGCGCTGAAGAATAGATGGTGTGTACAGCAAGATGCATGTGAGATACCGCAAAACGAATGTAATATACCGCAAAATGTATGGAAAATGCCTGGAGCGTATGAGAATGTATATAATTTCCTATAATGTATAGTATGTGCCGCATAGAGTTATGTACCGCAAATGTTTGTAATATAGTGTAAAATATTTATATCACACCGAAAGCGCATCTAGTGTACCGAAATGTATATATAAAGTCGCAAATGTGTAGAAACACCATGTAAAATTACCGCAGAGGAGCGTATATGTAACCGAGAAGCGCTGACATGTATCGGAAGAAAGTAATGTATAAGCAAAGGAGTGTAATGTCATTCCCTGAAGCACAGGTTGAGATCAAGACCCATATCGGGCCATGTATATAATTTCACTTGAAGCATTCAATAAATAGTTTTTAAATCTGTTCTTATCAGCTTAATATCTGGTACGTCTCCTACATGGGGACAAGATATTAAACTTATTTTTGGAACAGGGCGGAGTGCTTTCAGCTTGCTGAACCTCTGCCGCGGGTCCTCTCGATATTGCACTACCTTCGAGTTGGGCCCATCCTCATGAAATCAAGTAGACTCTGTGTTTTATTCATAATTTCGCAATAATCATACATTACCGGGGCGAAATAGACCGATTTGAAAGCGGTCGACGGAAAATTAAGGCCCGGCGCACGACCCTGGGACTTAGTTTTTTATTAAGGAGACGACGTGGATGCCACGTCCTTGTGAGGACGGGTCCACGCCGGTCGTTTCCTCGTTGTGCTGTGCGCTTCCGAAATGCTGCCGCGGGTCCCCTCGACGTCTCTCCCGTTCCTGGGTGCCCCCCCCCCCTTCTAGATCGAGAATGCAAGTAGATATTGGTCTCGCGTCGACATCTAGCGGTCGAACGTGCAACCCGGACGGAACGGCGCCCCGGGAGCCCAGGATACGTCGCACCTGAAAGCAACATCTGGTCGACAAGAAGTCGTCTCGTCTTCAAAATACGATCGAGTCTTCCGACGCTATTAAAACAGACCCCAGCCAGGACATTAATTATAGTTAATTGTGATCAAATTTTAATTCGCGTCTATCCCGTTATCGCTTCTCGGCCTTTTGGCTAAGATCAAAGTGTAGTATCTGTTCTTATCAGCTTAATATCTGGTACGTCTCCTACATGGGGACAAGATATTAAACTTATTTTTGGAACAGGGCGGAGTGCTTTCAGCTTGCTGAACCTCTGCCGCGGGTCCTCTCGGCATCATACGGGAGTTGACAACATTCACCCAGGAGTTCGTCAAGCTCCCAGCGCCCACAGGTGGGAATGGAAGGAGAGGGGTTAATCCCAGAAACCACCGCGACATTCAGCGCCTCTACAGGAGGAATAGGCGTCGCGCGGTGAAGATCATAACCGAGGCGGAGTCCGAAAGGTGTGCCATTCCCATTGAGGAGGTCGTGGAAAAATTCCAGGCAACATCAAGGTTCGACGCGTCCTTGCTCGAGGGAGTCACCCACCCGAACCCCGCGCCTGAGCCAGTGGACGTCGCCCCACTCTCGACGACGGAAGTGCTGAGCCGCCTGAAGCGCGCCGAGAACTCTGCCCCTGGTGCTGACAGAATAACATACAAGCACTGGCTGGGGGTCGACCCGGAGGCAAAGGCGCTAACGGCGATCTTCAATGGGTGCCTCAAGTGCTGCAGAATCCCGGATGACTGGAAGTGCTCAAGAACAATACTCGTGCCAAAAGGGGGGGACCCAGCACAGGTCAGTAACTGGAGACCGATTGCACTGACCCCGACCATCTACAAATTGTACGCTGGCTGCCTCTCCAAGCGCCTGACCTCATGGTTGAGCGACCACGGAATCCTGTCACCCGCTCAAAAAGGCTTCCTCCAGTACGACGGGACATTTGAAAATAACTACATGCTGGAACAACGCATCCAGAAAGCGAGGAGGAGTTCAAAGGACATATGCCTGATGTCGCTGGACTACTCCAACGCATTCGGGTCAATCCCTCATGAGGTTATAGCGCACACCCTCATGCGGGCTGGCGCGGGTCCTAAGTTCCTACAGGTCGTCCAGGACCTCTACAACGGGGCCACCACTACGTACCACACAGAAGATGGATCCTCGGAGGAGCTCGCTGTAACCCAAGGTGTCCGACAGGGGTGCCCACTGAGCGGGCTCCTGTTTAACATATGCGTAGACCCTGTCCTGCGAGCCGTCCAGCAAAGTGAGGACTGCCACGACATCTTGGCGTATGCGGACGACCTGATGATCCTCGCCGAGAGCCCGGTGTCACTTCAAACAAAAATCAACACTGCGAGCGAGGTGTCTGCCAGCCTCGGTTTGAAGATGAACCCCCGGAAGTGCTACTCGATGCACCTCTCGCACTCACCGGCTGGCTGTAGAAGCACTACCTTCGAGGTGGATGGCACCCCCATTCCCGTGGTGACGGACGGCTGTCACAAGAGGTTCCTTGGGAAGCCGGTGGGCTTTCGGCTTCTCCCAGATGACGCTTCGCTGGAGCAATGCATCCAGTACGGGACGGACCTGCTATCATCAAGCCTTGCACCGTGGCAACGCCTGGATGCCCTCAAGAGCTTCTTCTACCCCTCGTTGCAGTACTCTCTACGTACGGCCCAGAGGAAGAAAGGGGAATGGCGCCGGATCGACAATGCGCTGAGACCACTGATCAAAGCCACCCTCAACGTCCCAAAGCGTGCCTCCAACACGTACCTTCATGGCGATAGGAGGGACGGGCTCTTTGGTGTCCCCGAGGCGGCAGTGGACGCTGACATCAGCCACGTCGATGCGGCCATGAAGCTTCTAACATCAAAGGACGCAGTGGTACAGGCCACGGCGTGGGAAGACCTGACAGAATTCGTGGCGAGGTGCATCAGGAAGCCAAACCCGTCGACAGCGGACTTGAATGCTTATCTGTCAAGGTCGGCAGCGAGGCATACCTCACACCCGACATCTTCGGTATGGTCCAGGGCACGGATGGCCTCCGAGCATCTCAAGCTGGTGTGGGAACTCACCGATGACCATCAGGTGGCTGTCAAGTGCGGAGAGACCACCATCTCCGACAGGAGAATGGTCTTCAGAACCCTGAGAGGCGCTGTCAGAAAGCAACACTCTGCGGACTTGGCAGCAATGGCTCACCAAGGGAAGACATCCAGCACCTTCTCACGCTCAAAGGCATCGACCCACTTCCACAGGGAGGGGAGCTTCACTCGCTTCGCTGATTGGAGATTCATCCACCGTGCGAGGTTGGGTCTCGTACCGCTGAACGGCTATCGACACGAGAATGACCCAGCTGCCAAACGTTGCCGCAAGTGCAACTATCCAAATGAAACCCTCCCACACGTGCTGGATAATTGCATGATGTATAGTCCTCTATACACAGCGCGCCACAACAACATCGTGGAAAGGATAAAGAAGGCAGCCAGCGGAAGGTGGGAAGTCTTTGCCGAGAACCGACCAGTGATGGGTTCAACTCTGCGGCCCGACCTGATTCTCAAGAAAGACGGCTCCATCCTGGTCATCGACGTGACGGTGCCATTCGAAAACGGCCCTGAGGCCTTTGCAACAGCGAGACGTGCCAAGGAAGAGAAATATCGACCGCTACTCAACCTCCTGAAGCAGCGCTACCCGGACGTCCGCTTTGGTACCATTGTGGTGGGAGCCCTAGGTTCCTGGGATCCACTTAACGATAGGATCGTGTCCCGGCTGTGCTCCCGAAGATATGCGGGACTCATGAGCAAGTTGATCGTCAGCGATACGATTGCTGCATCACGCGATATCTATGTGGAATTTATATCCGGAGTACGGCAGTCATCCGGGAGGACCCTGACACCCGCAACGTCCTCGCCTGATCGCACGAGCGACCATGCGCGAAGACTGGTCCGACACAGCGCACGTGCAAATGCTGCCCCATGATATGTAAATACCCCCAAGAGTAGTCTCAATGTATATATGTATTACCTTTCGCATAACATGTCATTTTGAATTGTCCGCACATTATATATAACGCACCGATTGTCCGCATAATTTCTTGTATATAGCTTGTACAGAAGGTCGCATATGTTCCGCATATTATCCGCAAATACCATGTAAATAACTCTCGCATATGTCTCGCCTGTATTCATCATCCTCATACTAACCGCAAACTTACTGTAAACAGCGTACTGTAACACGCTTGTAACCGCAGAATAATCCGTAACTGCTTGTAACATACTCATACTGCTCAACCAACTAATGGGTATACTAATCCCCTTGTAAAGGATGAAAGTAAGTCCCATATCGGGCCATGGAAAGAAACCTTTCAAACATGAATAAAAGCTTTTTATAATCTGTTCTTATCAGCTTAATATCTGGTACGTCTCCTACATGGGGACAAGATATTAAACTTATTTTTGGAACAGGGCGGAGTGCTTTCAGCTTGCTGAACCTCTGCCGCGGGTCCTCTCGATATTGCACTACCTTCGAGTTGGGCCCATCCTCATGAAATCAAGTAGACTCTGTGTTTTATTCATAATTTCGCAATAATCACTCTTTGTCGGGGCGAAAACGACAAATTTGAAAGCGGTCGACGGGAAATTAAGGCCCGGCACACGACCCCTGGGACTTAGTTTTTTATTAAGGAGACGACGTGGATGGCACGTCCTTGTGAGGACGGGTCCACGCCGGTCGTTTCCTCGTTGTGCTGTGCGCTTCCGAAATGCTGCCGCGGGTCCCCTCGACGTCTCTCCCGTTCCTGGGTGCCCCCCCCCCCTTCTAGATCGAGAATGCAAGTAGATATTGGTCTCGCGTCGACATCTAGCGGTCGAACGTGCAACCCGGACGGAACGGCGCCCCGGGAGCCCAGGATACGTCGCACCTGAAAGCAACATCTGGTCGACAAGAAGTCGTCTCGTCTTCAAAATACGATCGAGTCTTCCGACGCTATTAAAACAGACCCCAGCCAGGACATTAATTATAGTTAATTGTGATCAAATTTTAATTCGCGTCTATCCCGTTATCGCTTCTCGGCCTTTTGGCTAAGATCAAAGTGTAGTATCTGTTCTTATCAGCTTAATATCTGGTACGTCTCCTACATGGGGACAAGATATTAAACTTATTTTTGGAACAGGGCGGAGTGCTTTCAGCTTGCTGAACCTCTGCCGCGGGTCCTCTCGATATTGCACTACCTTCGAGTTGGGCCCATCCTCATGAAATCAAGTAGACTCTGTGTTTTATTCATAATTTCGCAATAATCATACATTACCGGGGCGAAATAGACCGATTTGAAAGCGGTCGACGGAAAATTAAGGCCCGGCGCACGACCCTGGGACTTAGTTTTTTATTAAGGAGACGACGTGGATGCCACGTCCTTGTGAGGACGGGTCCACGCCGGTCGTTTCCTCGTTGTGCTGTGCGCTTCCGAAATGCTGCCGCGGGTCCCCTCGACGTCTCTCCCGTTCCTGGGTGCCCCCCCCCCCTTCTAGATCGAGAATGCAAGTAGATATTGGTCTCGCGTCGACATCTAGCGGTCGAACGTGCAACCCGGACGGAACGGCGCCCCGGGAGCCCAGGATACGTCGCACCTGAAAGCAACATCTGGTCGACAAGAAGTCGTCTCGTCTTCAAAATACGATCGAGTCTTCCGACGCTATTAAAACAGACCCCAGCCAGGACATTAATTATAGTTAATTGTGATCAAATTTTAATTCGCGTCTATCCCGTTATCGCTTCTCGGCCTTTTGGCTAAGATCAAAGTGTAGTATCTGTTCTTATCAGCTTAATATCTGGTACGTCTCCTACATGGGGACAAGATATTAAACTTATTTTTGGAACAGGGCGGAGTGCTTTCAGCTTGCTGAACCTCTGCCGCGGGTCCTCTCGATATTGCACTACCTTCGAGTTGGGCCCATCCTCATGAAATCAAGTAGACTCTGTGTTTTATTCATAATTTCGCAATAATCATACATTACCGGGGCGAAATAGACCGATTTGAAAGCGGTCGACGGAAAATTAAGGCCCGGCGCACGACCCTGGGACTTAGTTTTTTATTAAGGAGACGACGTGGATGCCACGTCCTTGTGAGGACGGGTCCACGCCGGTCGTTTCCTCGTTGTGCTGTGCGCTTCCGAAATGCTGCCGCGGGTCCCCTCGACGTCTCTCCCGTTCCTGGGTGCCCCCCCCCCTTCTAGATCGAGAATGCAAGTAGATATTGGTCTCGCGTCGACATCTAGCGGTCGAACGTGCAACCCGGACGGAACGGCGCCCCGGGAGCCCAGGATACGTCGCACCTGAAAGCAACATCTGGTCGACAAGAAGTCGTCTCGTCTTCAAAATACGATCGAGTCTTCCGACGCTATTAAAACAGACCCCAGCCAGGACATTAATTATAGTTAATTGTGATCAAATTTTAATTCGCGTCTATCCCGTTATCGCTTCTCGGCCTTTTGGCTAAGATCAAAGTGTAGTATCTGTTCTTATCAGCTTAATATCTGGTACGTCTCCTACATGGGGACAAGATATTAAACTTATTTTTGGAACAGGGCGGAGTGCTTTCAGCTTGCTGAACCTCTGCCGCGGGTCCTCTCGGCATCATACGGGAGTTGACAACATTCACCCAGGAGTTCGTCAAGCTCCCAGCGCCCACAGGTGGGAATGGAAGGAGAGGGGTTAATCCCAGAAACCACCGCGACATTCAGCGCCTCTACAGGAGGAATAGGCGTCGCGCGGTGAAGATCATAACCGAGGCGGAGTCCGAAAGGTGTGCCATTCCCATTGAGGAGGTCGTGGAAAAATTCCAGGCAACATCAAGGTTCGACGCGTCCTTGCTCGAGGGAGTCACCCACCCGAACCCCGCGCCTGAGCCAGTGGACGTCGCCCCACTCTCGACGACGGAAGTGCTGAGCCGCCTGAAGCGCGCCGAGAACTCTGCCCCTGGTGCTGACAGAATAACATACAAGCACTGGCTGGGGGTCGACCCGGAGGCAAAGGCGCTAACGGCGATCTTCAATGGGTGCCTCAAGTGCTGCAGAATCCCGGATGACTGGAAGTGCTCAAGAACAATACTCGTGCCAAAAGGGGGGGACCCAGCACAGGTCAGTAACTGGAGACCGATTGCACTGACCCCGACCATCTACAAATTGTACGCTGGCTGCCTCTCCAAGCGCCTGACCTCATGGTTGAGCGACCACGGAATCCTGTCACCCGCTCAAAAAGGCTTCCTCCAGTACGACGGGACATTTGAAAATAACTACATGCTGGAACAACGCATCCAGAAAGCGAGGAGGAGTTCAAAGGACATATGCCTGATGTCGCTGGACTACTCCAACGCATTCGGGTCAATCCCTCATGAGGTTATAGCGCACACCCTCATGCGGGCTGGCGCGGGTCCTAAGTTCCTACAGGTCGTCCAGGACCTCTACAACGGGGCCACCACTACGTACCACACAGAAGATGGATCCTCGGAGGAGCTCGCTGTAACCCAAGGTGTCCGACAGGGGTGCCCACTGAGCGGGCTCCTGTTTAACATATGCGTAGACCCTGTCCTGCGAGCCGTCCAGCAAAGTGAGGACTGCCACGACATCTTGGCGTATGCGGACGACCTGATGATCCTCGCCGAGAGCCCGGTGTCACTTCAAACAAAAATCAACACTGCGAGCGAGGTGTCTGCCAGCCTCGGTTTGAAGATGAACCCCCGGAAGTGCTACTCGATGCACCTCTCGCACTCACCGGCTGGCTGTAGAAGCACTACCTTCGAGGTGGATGGCACCCCCATTCCCGTGGTGACGGACGGCTGTCACAAGAGGTTCCTTGGGAAGCCGGTGGGCTTTCGGCTTCTCCCAGATGACGCTTCGCTGGAGCAATGCATCCAGTACGGGACGGACCTGCTATCATCAAGCCTTGCACCGTGGCAACGCCTGGATGCCCTCAAGAGCTTCTTCTACCCCTCGTTGCAGTACTCTCTACGTACGGCCCAGAGGAAGAAAGGGGAATGGCGCCGGATCGACAATGCGCTGAGACCACTGATCAAAGCCACCCTCAACGTCCCAAAGCGTGCCTCCAACACGTACCTTCATGGCGATAGGAGGGACGGGCTCTTTGGTGTCCCCGAGGCGGCAGTGGACGCTGACATCAGCCACGTCGATGCGGCCATGAAGCTTCTAACATCAAAGGACGCAGTGGTACAGGCCACGGCGTGGGAAGACCTGACAGAATTCGTGGCGAGGTGCATCAGGAAGCCAAACCCGTCGACAGCGGACTTGAATGCTTATCTGTCAAGGTCGGCAGCGAGGCATACCTCACACCCGACATCTTCGGTATGGTCCAGGGCACGGATGGCCTCCGAGCATCTCAAGCTGGTGTGGGAACTCACCGATGACCATCAGGTGGCTGTCAAGTGCGGAGAGACCACCATCTCCGACAGGAGAATGGTCTTCAGAACCCTGAGAGGCGCTGTCAGAAAGCAACACTCTGCGGACTTGGCAGCAATGGCTCACCAAGGGAAGACATCCAGCACCTTCTCACGCTCAAAGGCATCGACCCACTTCCACAGGGAGGGGAGCTTCACTCGCTTCGCTGATTGGAGATTCATCCACCGTGCGAGGTTGGGTCTCGTACCGCTGAACGGCTATCGACACGAGAATGACCCAGCTGCCAAACGTTGCCGCAAGTGCAACTATCCAAATGAAACCCTCCCACACGTGCTGGATAATTGCATGATGTATAGTCCTCTATACACAGCGCGCCACAACAACATCGTGGAAAGGATAAAGAAGGCAGCCAGCGGAAGGTGGGAAGTCTTTGCCGAGAACCGACCAGTGATGGGTTCAACTCTGCGGCCCGACCTGATTCTCAAGAAAGACGGCTCCATCCTGGTCATCGACGTGACGGTGCCATTCGAAAACGGCCCTGAGGCCTTTGCAACAGCGAGACGTGCCAAGGAAGAGAAATATCGACCGCTACTCAACCTCCTGAAGCAGCGCTACCCGGACGTCCGCTTTGGTACCATTGTGGTGGGAGCCCTAGGTTCCTGGGATCCACTTAACGATAGGATCGTGTCCCGGCTGTGCTCCCGAAGATATGCGGGACTCATGAGCAAGTTGATCGTCAGCGATACGATTGCTGCATCACGCGATATCTATGTGGAATTTATATCCGGAGTACGGCAGTCATCCGGGAGGACCCTGACACCCGCAACGTCCTCGCCTGATCGCACGAGCGACCATGCGCGAAGACTGGTCCGACACAGCGCACGTGCAAATGCTGCCCCATGATATGTAAATACCCCCAAGAGTAGTCTCAATGTATATATGTATTACCTTTCGCATAACATGTCATTTTGAATTGTCCGCACATTATATATAACGCACCGATTGTCCGCATAATTTCTTGTATATAGCTTGTACAGAAGGTCGCATATGTTCCGCATATTATCCGCAAATACCATGTAAATAACTCTCGCATATGTCTCGCCTGTATTCATCATCCTCATACTAACCGCAAACTTACTGTAAACAGCGTACTGTAACACGCTTGTAACCGCAGAATAATCCGTAACTGCTTGTAACATACTCATACTGCTCAACCAACTAATGGGTATACTAATCCCCTTGTAAAGGATGAAAGTAAGTCCCATATCGGGCCATGGAAAGAAACCTTTCAAACATGAATAAAAGCTTTTTATAATCTGTTCTTATCAGCTTAATATCTGGTACGTCTCCTACATGGGGACAAGATATTAAACTTATTTTTGGAACAGGGCGGAGTGCTTTCAGCTTGCTGAACCTCTGCCGCGGGTCCTCTCGATATTGCACTACCTTCGAGTTGGGCCCATCCTCATGAAATCAAGTAGACTCTGTGTTTTATTCATAATTTCGCAATAATCACTCTTTGTCGGGGCGAAAACGACAAATTTGAAAGCGGTCGACGGGAAATTAAGGCCCGGCACACGACCCCTGGGACTTAGTTTTTTATTAAGGAGACGACGTGGATGGCACGTCCTTGTGAGGACGGGTCCACGCCGGTCGTTTCCTCGTTGTGCTGTGCGCTTCCGAAATGCTGCCGCGGGTCCCCTCGACGTCTCTCCCGTTCCTGGGTGCCCCCCCCCCCTTCTAGATCGAGAATGCAAGTAGATATTGGTCTCGCGTCGACATCTAGCGGTCGAACGTGCAACCCGGACGGAACGGCGCCCCGGGAGCCCAGGATACGTCGCACCTGAAAGCAACATCTGGTCGACAAGAAGTCGTCTCGTCTTCAAAATACGATCGAGTCTTCCGACGCTATTAAAACAGACCCCAGCCAGGACATTAATTATAGTTAATTGTGATCAAATTTTAATTCGCGTCTATCCCGTTATCGCTTCTCGGCCTTTTGGCTAAGATCAAAGTGTAGTAAGTGATCTTGCCAAGGATCTTGCCAGGAGGAGAGCTTTCAACCAGTGGAGTGTGAAGGTGCTACTGCAGGTACTCAACGAGCCACGCCCACCAGAAGAGCTGCCGCGGGTCCTCTCAAGTTGGTGAAGAAGCTGGTTCCTGTTCCTCGATGATGGCTGGCTAAAGGAAGGCAACGGCGTGCCCGAAGCATGACCTGGTTGGCGGTTGATGACTCGTGACCACCCCTGCTCTCTCTTCTTCCTCGTCTCCTCCTCGTCGTGATCCCGGGAAAGGCACCTGTCACATCTCAGGCATTTCAGCCTAGCCGTCGTCCTTGGACCCTCGCCTCATTATATGGCTGGGCCTTGGGCGTGCGGTCAGCGGAAGTGCCTGTTAGCCAATCGGTGGTGTGGCAGTGTTCGGGTCAGCCTCGGAGCTTTGGCTACGCCTGGCGGACTGACTTGACACCTTTCCCTCGCGGGGCTGCCCCACATCCATAGCTCGGGTTCGTCGGGATGACCTCTCGGGGTCGCTTGAGGAATTCGGGTCTATGCATGATGCCCACTCATGGTTCCCTCCCTCCCCTCCCGTTCACGAGGCCTCTTAAAGGTCCTCAACTTCTGTCTCTCGGGACCTCTTAAAGTGTCCCACCGCCCTCTCTAGCGAGACCTAGTAAAGGTCTCAACTCTCCCTGGGTTCTCGCGAGACCTCGTAAAGGTTCTCTTTCCCTGTGGGTTTGGCTCACGTGGGACCTCTTAAAGGTCCCCTCCCTCTGGGTGGGTTACCGTGAGGCCTCTTCAAGGTCTCACACTCCTGGGCTTCGCGTGGCCTCTTCAGGGCTCCCCTCGGCGGGCAGAGGTCGCCGGACTGTGGAGTTGGTGAACGTTTGACACTAGCTCCAGAGTTCGGCGAGGTCTGTCCACCGAGAATTGGAGCTCCCAAGGGGACTAGTGGGATCTTCCCCCCCGGGTTTTTTAAGAGTCCCTTAAGGGCTCACCCCCCCCCCGGGCTAGTTAGGACCTCCTAAAGGTCCTCCCCATTGGTATCAAGGTCCCTCTTAAAGGTTCCACGGTCCTAACGGAGTCTCTTAAAGCTCTCCAACCCCAACCAATGGGTCTCATGGGGTCCTTAAGACCCACTCTATCTCCCCTGCCCTGGTCACGGGCATATGCCGCCGATCGGGTCGTGCGTGGGGTGTGCCGAGCTACTCAGGAGCATCTACTCACAGCCTCAACTCATCTCAAAGATCACCTGCAAGTAGGTAACATCGAGTCTCTCTCTACTAACGGTCTCCATCTGCTAACAAGTCTAACAACTAACATCGTGGCAAACCGTGTCAGAAAAAGAGGAAGCCTACTAAGTGAGACGCTCAAGCCTCAATAATCGTTGGCAACACCTAATATGCCGAGAAACCTGAGAAGCGGGAGGGTATGTCAGACGCCGGATAGGGGCACGCACTCGCCCGGGTCGGCCCGCCGAGTGGTGTTGGAAGACAGTGATTTGGAGGAACGGGACAAGTTCCTTCACTCCTACGCGCTGTTCAGCTCGCCGGAGCAATCACCGACCAGCGCCCGCAGCAACGGGGACTCGTCCTCTGCGTTCAGTGGCACCAAGGTGACAAGTGCCGATCGCAGTGCAACGCTGAGGTATAGTGCCGGCTTGAATGCAGATGACACAGACCGCAGCTGTATATCGCCGTCCGTGATGTGGGCCAACGACGGGAACGGTGAGAGGTGCATTCTAGCTTCAGGTGAAGGAGGCCCGGTTCTCTCAGGAGACGAGCAGCACTACCCATCGGACAACTCTGACGTGTTGGTGATTGACACGAACTGTTACAGTGACACACCGGGTGAGAGTCGAACGCCGGAAATCCCTAGTGAGGAGTTGGAATGCTGCAACGGTGACTCTTCCGATCCCCCATCACCGGACAGGATGTTGGAGGATGACCTCGCCATCTCACCGGACTCCTCGCCGAGACACCAGAGAGGGTCCGACACCGAAAATGAAAGCGGGCAAGGAGCGCTATCCAACCCCCCAGTGGAGGTCTCGACACCGGAACTAGGGAGCAGCCCCTTCACGCTCCACTTTTCAGCAGAAGACGCCACCGCCGACTATACGCTGCTACCAGAAGGTCAGGGCTGCCAGGATATATGGGCAGCGGGGGGAACCCTGGCAAATAGGAGTGAATCCCATCGGACAAGGACCCCCCGAGACAGGGACGAGGTTGGTGAGTCTGACCCAAACGGGAGAGATGAGTCGGCTTCACTGGAAATGGCGCCCTGGGATACTGCTCGAATCCAGAACGAACGGGATCAAGTCAATGCTGAGCAACGCTCGGGGGCCGGCCTGCCCAGAGACCACTTCGACAGCTCAACACTGATAATCAATGCGGAGGTCGCTGACCTTGCGGACGGTTCTTCCTTGAGCAAGAGCTACTCATCTAGTGACGCGTCCACGCAAACCTCATGGGCAGCCAGGAAGAAGAAGAAAAAGAAGAGGAAGCAGACCGCGTCCAGGTCTCCGGAGCTAGTAGTGGCAGGCCCGTCCAGGGCAGCGACACAAACGGCTGCGTCACAAGGAATCACACTCCCACTGGCTCTCAGAACAAAGAAAGCGATGCAGGCACGGAACCAGCTCCCGGTGCCCGAAAGCCAGGTGCCCGAAAGCCAGGTGCTCCCGGAATCTCCCTCGTCACGGGATCATGTGGAGATCCCGGAGACCCAGGGCACAGTGTACAGAGCGGTGTCAACTACCTCAGGGACCACGATTGACACCGGCCCACTGACGCAAATGTTGGACTCATGCCGCACGGGTCGTCACCAGGCTCCCTCACCTGCACCCACCGGAGACGCTACGAACACGGCTTGGGCCCCGGCTGGTCTGCAAGATGCTGAAGAAGATCGGGGCATGTCGCAACATGGGACGTCGCAGTCACCGCCCGGCACGGACGCCGTGATAATTGACCGAGGCCCAGTCCCGGACAGTGCGCAAGCGACGCCGCTAGTGTGCCCAATGCGGGATGGGCTAGCCTGCGAAATCATCGACCGCACGTTCCACATGACATTCCCAGTCCCCAGACCGCTAGCCTGCCCAGTGGAGGGATGCAGTAGGAAGTTTCAATCCGTCACATGGACGGCAATGAAGCAATCGTTGCTGAGGCACCTACTCGCGGATCACAGCATGGACATAGCAACGTCGCGATTCTGGTGCAGCTCGTGCAGAGGAGCGGTGAAGAAGAGGTGTGTCGGCAATCACCCGTGCCTACAGAATCGCCAACTCCTCAGCCAGACCGAAGCTGCGCTCCAACACCGATGCGTGGAGTGTGATGCGGCGTTCGCGACGAGGAATGGCCTAAGGAACCACAGAAGGCAAAAGCACGCAAGTTCTAGGGGGCATACCCGAAGAGCGACCTCACCTCGGCAGCCGGAAGGAAGACGAACACCATCTGGGGCGCAAATCCGGCATCGCGGTGAGCGGCCGAGGGGCAACGCCACGCCGCTAGTGAATCCAAGCAACGCCGAAGACCCGGACTTGTCTCAACGGTCTAGGGCTAGCCCGTTGCCGGAAATGAGTACCAGCCTCGATGCTGACAATGGGGAAGACATGCAGGCTGACCCAATCGAGATCGCCTCCTTCACGGGGCAGGAAGAGGAAGCATCCGATACACCCCAAAGGGCGAATGAGGAGCCATCAGCACCCTTCGCAAGGAGAATTCGGGAGCTGCTAACCGACTTCCGGCAGGAATCCTGGACGGAGTTCTGCGCTGTTGCCGACGAACTAGTCACTTTTGCCAGGAGGCACGTGGGGATCCCGGAGGAAGCAGAAGGGATGAATGGTGGAACTCGCCGGGCCAACGCCAACAACCACCGCGACATACAGCGCCTATACCGGCGTAACCGTCGCCGTGCCGTCAAGTTGGTGCTTGGGAAAGAAGATGAAAGGTGCTCCATCCCAGTGAATGAGATCGTGGATGTCTTCGCCGCGCACCAACCGTTCGATGCGAGCTCGCTACAGGGCATCGATTATCAACCAGCTACGGAACAGGTCGATCTCTCCCCCTTCTCCAGCACGGAGGTACTGCAGCGGCTGAAGAGGGCGGAGAACACGGCCCCGGGAAGCGATCGCCTCACGTACCAGCACTGGAGGGGGGTAGACCCGCAAGCCAAGGCCCTGACGGCAATTTTTAATGGCTGCCTGAAAGCAAAGCAAGTGCCGGCAAGCTGGAAGCAGTCAAGGACGATCTTAATACCGAAGGGGGGCAACAAAACGGACCCGAGGAATTGGCGACCAATCTCGTTGAACCAAACAATTTACAAGCTATTTGCAGGATGTCTAACGAGGCGCCTTCAGGTATGGCTGGAGGACCACTCCATCTTGTCACCAATGCAGAAGGGGTTCCTCCGCCACGATGGAGCATTCGAGAACAATTACGTTCTCGAACAGAGAATGCAAATGGCCAAGAGAACTGGGAAAGACCTCTGCATCATGTCCCTCGACCTGGCGAACGCGTTCGGATCCATCCCGCACGCAACCATAACCAACGCGCTCAACAAATGCGGTGCGGGCCCGACGTTCGTGAGCCTAGTATCGGATATGTACAACGGGGCACGCACCACCTACATCACGCAGAGCGAGTCATCCGAAGAGATAACCATACAACAGGGTGTGCGTCAGGGGTGTCCCTTAAGCGGCCTGCTGTTTGATATGGCCATTGACCCGGTTTTGCGGGAAGTCCAGGGGAGCCATCGCGAGCACAAGATATTGGCCTATGCGGACGACATGCTACTACTGGAGAGTGACCCGACAGCCCTGCAAACCAATATCGACAGAGCGGTCGGCCTCGCGGATAGTCTTGGGCTGAAATTTAACCCAGCAAAATGTTTCTCGCTCCACCTAGGACACGCACCCCGGGGGTGTCGAGGCACACCGTTCAGTGTTGGAGGAAATCGGACCAGCGTGCTAGTCGATGGGGATCACAGGAAATTCCTGGGGAAGCCCACCGGTTTCCGGATAATCGAGGACTCCACCAGTATGGAAGGGATCACGCGCGCCGGGCTCGACATAATGACATCCGCACTCGCGCCATGGCAGCGGCTGGATGCCCTTAAGTCATTCTTCTATCCCTCCCTCCAGTATCAACTCCGCACGGCGCAGAGAAGCAAAGGAGCTTGGAAGAAGCTGGACGACAGGCTGCGTGCCGAAACAAAGAAGACGCTGTATCTGCCACCAAGGGGTAGTAATCACTACCTGTACGGCGACACGCAGAGGGGTCTTCTTGGGATACCGGAGGTGGCTGTGGACCATGATATCGCGAGTGTTGACGCCGCATACAAGTTGCTGACATCGCAGGACAACATCGTGAGGGAGCTAGCATGGTCCGATCTACGGGAATACGTCGAATGCTGCATACGACGAGAGCCGACACTACAGGAAACGGCTGACTTCTTGTCCTGCACCGCCTATCACCAGACGTCCAACCCTACCACGTCAGTCTGGTCGAGGGCGAGGATGGCAGCGCGGAACCTCGACGTTCAGTGGCAACTCGAGGAGAACCAGCAAGTGACTCTGACAACTGGCGTAAGCAGCATTACGGATCGTAAAGCGGTATTCCGTACTCTTAGATCCAGCCTTCGGAACCACCACGCCAGCAGCCTGGCAGACCTCCACCATCAGGGGAAGACATTCCACTCGTTCTCCAAAGCGAAGGCCTCGACGCACTTTCACAAGACCGGGGACTTCACGAGGTTCGCGGAGTGGAGGTTCATCCACCGGGCGAGGCTGGGCCTGGTGCCTCTGAACGGATATAAGCATGATGGGGACGAGCAAGCCAAGAGGTGCAGGCGGTGTGGATACCGGCAGGAGACGCTACCTCATGTCCTGGGACACTGCATGTCCTACAGCGCTAGGTATACAGCAAGGCACAACCTGGTCGTGGAGCGGATAAAGAAGGCGGCAGAAGGGAGATGGAGCGTGCTCTCCGAAAATCGACCAATTATGGGTTCGAACCTGCGGCCAGACTTGATCCTAAGGAGTGGGAACTCGCTAATGGTGCTCGACATCACTATTCCGTTTGAGAATGGTCAGGAGGCGTTCCAGCAAGCAAGAAGGATCAAAGAGGAGAAGTATGAGCCACTCATACAGCAGCTACGGACAAAGTACGAGCGGGTGCAATTTGCGGCGGTCGTAGTCGGGGCCCTGGGCTCCTGGGACCCTGCAAACGATCGCGCCATCGGCAAGTTGTGCTCCAGGACCTACTCTGCACTCATGAGGAAGCTGGTGGTGTCGGACGTCATCCGGGCTTCCAGAGACACCTACGTAGAATTTCTAACCGGTGTTAGGCAGATCTCACCGACAGGGCGGACGGATGCAGCGGCGGAAACGCGAGTCCAGACGAGAAGCGCGCGCAACGTGGAAGCTGATGAACCCAGACCGTGATGCTATCATAGAAAATGAGCTCTCGCGAACTCTGGCGCATAGCGCTGAAGAATAGATGGTGTGTACAGCAAGATGCATGTGAGATACCGCAAAACGAATGTAATATACCGCAAAATGTATGGAAAATGCCTGGAGCGTATGAGAATGTATATAATTTCCTATAATGTATAGTATGTGCCGCATAGAGTTATGTACCGCAAATGTTTGTAATATAGTGTAAAATATTTATATCACACCGAAAGCGCATCTAGTGTACCGAAATGTATATATAAAGTCGCAAATGTGTAGAAACACCATGTAAAATTACCGCAGAGGAGCGTATATGTAACCGAGAAGCGCTGACATGTATCGGAAGAAAGTAATGTATAAGCAAAGGAGTGTAATGTCATTCCCTGAAGCACAGGTTGAGATCAAGACCCATATCGGGCCATGTATATAATTTCACTTGAAGCATTCAATAAATAGTTTTTAAATCTGTTCTTATCAGCTTAATATCTGGTACGTCTCCTACATGGGGACAAGATATTAAACTTATTTTTGGAACAGGGCGGAGTGCTTTCAGCTTGCTGAACCTCTGCCGCGGGTCCTCTCGATATTGCACTACCTTCGAGTTGGGCCCATCCTCATGAAATCAAGTAGACTCTGTGTTTTATTCATAATTTCGCAATAATCATACATTACCGGGGCGAAATAGACCGATTTGAAAGCGGTCGACGGAAAATTAAGGCCCGGCGCACGACCCTGGGACTTAGTTTTTTATTAAGGAGACGACGTGGATGCCACGTCCTTGTGAGGACGGGTCCACGCCGGTCGTTTCCTCGTTGTGCTGTGCGCTTCCGAAATGCTGCCGCGGGTCCCCTCGACGTCTCTCCCGTTCCTGGGTGCCCCCCCCCCCTTCTAGATCGAGAATGCAAGTAGATATTGGTCTCGCGTCGACATCTAGCGGTCGAACGTGCAACCCGGACGGAACGGCGCCCCGGGAGCCCAGGATACGTCGCACCTGAAAGCAACATCTGGTCGACAAGAAGTCGTCTCGTCTTCAAAATACGATCGAGTCTTCCGACGCTATTAAAACAGACCCCAGCCAGGACATTAATTATAGTTAATTGTGATCAAATTTTAATTCGCGTCTATCCCGTTATCGCTTCTCGGCCTTTTGGCTAAGATCAAAGTGTAGTATCTGTTCTTATCAGCTTAATATCTGGTACGTCTCCTACATGGGGACAAGATATTAAACTTATTTTTGGAACAGGGCGGAGTGCTTTCAGCTTGCTGAACCTCTGCCGCGGGTCCTCTCGATATTGCACTACCTTCGAGTTGGGCCCATCCTCATGAAATCAAGTAGACTCTGTGTTTTATTCATAATTTCGCAATAATCATACATTACCGGGGCGAAATAGACCGATTTGAAAGCGGTCGACGGAAAATTAAGGCCCGGCGCACGACCCTGGGACTTTTTTTTTTATTAAGGAGACGACGTGGATGCCACGTCCTTGTGAGGACGGGTCCACGCCGGTCGTTTCCTCGTTGTGCTGTGCGCTTCCGAAATGCTGCCGCGGGTCCCCTCGACGTCTCTCCCGTTCCTGGGTGCCCCCCCCCCCTTCTAGATCGAGAATGCAAGTAGATATTGGTCTCGCGTCGACATCTAGCGGTCGAACGTGCAACCCGGACGGAACGGCGCCCCGGGAGCCCAGGATACGTCGCACCTGAAAGCAACATCTGGTCGACAAGAAGTCGTCTCGTCTTCAAAATACGATCGAGTCTTCCGACGCTATTAAAACAGACCCCAGCCAGGACATTAATTATAGTTAATTGTGATCAAATTTTAATTCGCGTCTATCCCGTTATCGCTTCTCGGCCTTTTGGCTAAGATCAAAGTGTAGTATCTGTTCTTATCAGCTTAATATCTGGTACGTCTCCTACATGGGGACAAGATATTAAACTTATTTTTGGAACAGGGCGGAGTGCTTTCAGCTTGCTGAACCTCTGCCGCGGGTCCTCTCGATATTGCACTACCTTCGAGTTGGGCCCATCCTCATGAAATCAAGTAGACTCTGTGTTTTATTCATAATTTCGCAATAATCATACATTACCGGGGCGAAATAGACCGATTTGAAAGCGGTCGACGGAAAATTAAGGCCCGGCGCACGACCCTGGGACTTAGTTTTTTATTAAGGAGACGACGTGGATGCCACGTCCTTGTGAGGACGGGTCCACGCCGGTCGTTTCCTCGTTGTGCTGTGCGCTTCCGAAATGCTGCCGCGGGTCCCCTCGACGTCTCTCCCGTTCCTGGGTGCCCCCCCCCCCCTTCTAGATCGAGAATGCAAGTAGATATTGGTCTCGCGTCGACATCTAGCGGTCGAACGTGCAACCCGGACGGAACGGCGCCCCGGGAGCCCAGGATACGTCGCACCTGAAAGCAACATCTGGTCGACAAGAAGTCGTCTCGTCTTCAAAATACGATCGAGTCTTCCGACGCTATTAAAACAGACCCCAGCCAGGACATTAATTATAGTTAATTGTGATCAAATTTTAATTCGCGTCTATCCCGTTATCGCTTCTCGGCCTTTTGGCTAAGATCAAAGTGTAGTATCTGTTCTTATCAGCTTAATATCTGGTACGTCTCCTACATGGGGACAAGATATTAAACTTATTTTTGGAACAGGGCGGAGTGCTTTCAGCTTGCTGAACCTCTGCCGCGGGTCCTCTCGGCATCATACGGGAGTTGACAACATTCACCCAGGAGTTCGTCAAGCTCCCAGCGCCCACAGGTGGGAATGGAAGGAGAGGGGTTAATCCCAGAAACCACCGCGACATTCAGCGCCTCTACAGGAGGAATAGGCGTCGCGCGGTGAAGATCATAACCGAGGCGGAGTCCGAAAGGTGTGCCATTCCCATTGAGGAGGTCGTGGAAAAATTCCAGGCAACATCAAGGTTCGACGCGTCCTTGCTCGAGGGAGTCACCCACCCGAACCCCGCGCCTGAGCCAGTGGACGTCGCCCCACTCTCGACGACGGAAGTGCTGAGCCGCCTGAAGCGCGCCGAGAACTCTGCCCCTGGTGCTGACAGAATAACATACAAGCACTGGCTGGGGGTCGACCCGGAGGCAAAGGCGCTAACGGCGATCTTCAATGGGTGCCTCAAGTGCTGCAGAATCCCGGATGACTGGAAGTGCTCAAGAACAATACTCGTGCCAAAAGGGGGGGACCCAGCACAGGTCAGTAACTGGAGACCGATTGCACTGACCCCGACCATCTACAAATTGTACGCTGGCTGCCTCTCCAAGCGCCTGACCTCATGGTTGAGCGACCACGGAATCCTGTCACCCGCTCAAAAAGGCTTCCTCCAGTACGACGGGACATTTGAAAATAACTACATGCTGGAACAACGCATCCAGAAAGCGAGGAGGAGTTCAAAGGACATATGCCTGATGTCGCTGGACTACTCCAACGCATTCGGGTCAATCCCTCATGAGGTTATAGCGCACACCCTCATGCGGGCTGGCGCGGGTCCTAAGTTCCTACAGGTCGTCCAGGACCTCTACAACGGGGCCACCACTACGTACCACACAGAAGATGGATCCTCGGAGGAGCTCGCTGTAACCCAAGGTGTCCGACAGGGGTGCCCACTGAGCGGGCTCCTGTTTAACATATGCGTAGACCCTGTCCTGCGAGCCGTCCAGCAAAGTGAGGACTGCCACGACATCTTGGCGTATGCGGACGACCTGATGATCCTCGCCGAGAGCCCGGTGTCACTTCAAACAAAAATCAACACTGCGAGCGAGGTGTCTGCCAGCCTCGGTTTGAAGATGAACCCCCGGAAGTGCTACTCGATGCACCTCTCGCACTCACCGGCTGGCTGTAGAAGCACTACCTTCGAGGTGGATGGCACCCCCATTCCCGTGGTGACGGACGGCTGTCACAAGAGGTTCCTTGGGAAGCCGGTGGGCTTTCGGCTTCTCCCAGATGACGCTTCGCTGGAGCAATGCATCCAGTACGGGACGGACCTGCTATCATCAAGCCTTGCACCGTGGCAACGCCTGGATGCCCTCAAGAGCTTCTTCTACCCCTCGTTGCAGTACTCTCTACGTACGGCCCAGAGGAAGAAAGGGGAATGGCGCCGGATCGACAATGCGCTGAGACCACTGATCAAAGCCACCCTCAACGTCCCAAAGCGTGCCTCCAACACGTACCTTCATGGCGATAGGAGGGACGGGCTCTTTGGTGTCCCCGAGGCGGCAGTGGACGCTGACATCAGCCACGTCGATGCGGCCATGAAGCTTCTAACATCAAAGGACGCAGTGGTACAGGCCACGGCGTGGGAAGACCTGACAGAATTCGTGGCGAGGTGCATCAGGAAGCCAAACCCGTCGACAGCGGACTTGAATGCTTATCTGTCAAGGTCGGCAGCGAGGCATACCTCACACCCGACATCTTCGGTATGGTCCAGGGCACGGATGGCCTCCGAGCATCTCAAGCTGGTGTGGGAACTCACCGATGACCATCAGGTGGCTGTCAAGTGCGGAGAGACCACCATCTCCGACAGGAGAATGGTCTTCAGAACCCTGAGAGGCGCTGTCAGAAAGCAACACTCTGCGGACTTGGCAGCAATGGCTCACCAAGGGAAGACATCCAGCACCTTCTCACGCTCAAAGGCATCGACCCACTTCCACAGGGAGGGGAGCTTCACTCGCTTCGCTGATTGGAGATTCATCCACCGTGCGAGGTTGGGTCTCGTACCGCTGAACGGCTATCGACACGAGAATGACCCAGCTGCCAAACGTTGCCGCAAGTGCAACTATCCAAATGAAACCCTCCCACACGTGCTGGATAATTGCATGATGTATAGTCCTCTATACACAGCGCGCCACAACAACATCGTGGAAAGGATAAAGAAGGCAGCCAGCGGAAGGTGGGAAGTCTTTGCCGAGAACCGACCAGTGATGGGTTCAACTCTGCGGCCCGACCTGATTCTCAAGAAAGACGGCTCCATCCTGGTCATCGACGTGACGGTGCCATTCGAAAACGGCCCTGAGGCCTTTGCAACAGCGAGACGTGCCAAGGAAGAGAAATATCGACCGCTACTCAACCTCCTGAAGCAGCGCTACCCGGACGTCCGCTTTGGTACCATTGTGGTGGGAGCCCTAGGTTCCTGGGATCCACTTAACGATAGGATCGTGTCCCGGCTGTGCTCCCGAAGATATGCGGGACTCATGAGCAAGTTGATCGTCAGCGATACGATTGCTGCATCACGCGATATCTATGTGGAATTTATATCCGGAGTACGGCAGTCATCCGGGAGGACCCTGACACCCGCAACGTCCTCGCCTGATCGCACGAGCGACCATGCGCGAAGACTGGTCCGACACAGCGCACGTGCAAATGCTGCCCCATGATATGTAAATACCCCCAAGAGTAGTCTCAATGTATATATGTATTACCTTTCGCATAACATGTCATTTTGAATTGTCCGCACATTATATATAACGCACCGATTGTCCGCATAATTTCTTGTATATAGCTTGTACAGAAGGTCGCATATGTTCCGCATATTATCCGCAAATACCATGTAAATAACTCTCGCATATGTCTCGCCTGTATTCATCATCCTCATACTAACCGCAAACTTACTGTAAACAGCGTACTGTAACACGCTTGTAACCGCAGAATAATCCGTAACTGCTTGTAACATACTCATACTGCTCAACCAACTAATGGGTATACTAATCCCCTTGTAAAGGATGAAAGTAAGTCCCATATCGGGCCATGGAAAGAAACCTTTCAAACATGAATAAAAGCTTTTTATAATCTGTTCTTATCAGCTTAATATCTGGTACGTCTCCTACATGGGGACAAGATATTAAACTTATTTTTGGAACAGGGCGGAGTGCTTTCAGCTTGCTGAACCTCTGCCGCGGGTCCTCTCGATATTGCACTACCTTCGAGTTGGGCCCATCCTCATGAAATCAAGTAGACTCTGTGTTTTATTCATAATTTCGCAATAATCACTCTTTGTCGGGGCGAAAACGACAAATTTGAAAGCGGTCGACGGGAAATTAAGGCCCGGCACACGACCCCTGGGACTTAGTTTTTTATTAAGGAGACGACGTGGATGGCACGTCCTTGTGAGGACGGGTCCACGCCGGTCGTTTCCTCGTTGTGCTGTGCGCTTCCGAAATGCTGCCGCGGGTCCTCTCGACGTTTCTCCCGTTACTGGGTGCCGCCCCCCCCTTCTCTATCGAGAATGCAAGTAGATATTGGTCTCTCGCGTCGACATCTAGCGGTCGAACGTGCAACCCGAACGGAACGGCGCCCAGGATACGTCGCACCTGAAAGCAACATCTGGTCGACAAGGAGTCGTCTCGTCTTCAAATTACGAACGACGCCGCGCGTCAGACCCCAGCCAGGACATTAATTATAGTTAATTGTGATCAAATTTTAATTCGCGTCTATCCCGTTATCGCTTCTCGGCCTTTTGGCTAAGATCAAAGTGTAGTAGTGGTGATTGCCTAGGATCTTGCCAGGAGAAGAGGTACCTAACAGCGAAGTTCGACAGTGCTCCAGCCAACACCTGATGTGCCACGCCCCATCGAAGTTCTGCCGCGGGTCCTCTAGCATCCGAAGCCAAGCCGATTCCTGCTCCACAGCGATGTCCGGCTAAAGGGAGACGAAGGCGTGCCTGAAACATGACCTGGTTGGCGGCTGATGACTCGTGACCACCCCTGCTCTCTCTTCTTCCTCGTCTCCTCCTCGTCGTGATCCCGGGAAAGGCATCTGTCACATCTCAGGCATTTCAGCCTAGCCGTCGTCCTTGGACCCTCGCCTCATTATATGGCTGGGCCTTGGGCGTGCGGTCAGCGGAAGTGCCTGTTAGCCAATCGGTGGTGTGGCAGTGTTCGGGTCAGCCTCGGAGCTTTGGCTACGCCTGGCGGACTGACTTGACACCTTTCCCTCGCGGGGCTGCCCCACATCCATAACTCGGGTTCGTCAGGATGACCTCTCGGGGTCGCTTGATGAATTCGGGTCTATGCATGATGCCCACTCGTGTTTCCCTCCCTCCCCTCCCTTTCTCGAGGCCTCTTAAAGGTCCTCAACCTCTTTCTCTCGGGACCTCTTAAAGTGTCCCACCCCCTGGTCTAGCGGGACCTATTAAAGGTCTCAACTCTCCCTGGGTTCTTGCGAGACCTCCTAAAGGTTCTCTTTCCCTCTGGGTTTGGTTCACGCGGGACCTCTTTAAGGTCCCCTCCCTCTGGGTCGGTTACCGGGAGGCCTCTTCAAGGTCTCACACTCCTGGGACTTCGCGTGGCCTCTTCAGGGCTCCCCTCGTCGGGCAGGCGCCGCCAAAGTGTGGAGGTAGTGAACTTTTGCCACTAGCTCCGGGGTTTGGCGAGGCCTGTCCCCCGAGAGGTAGAGCTCCCAAGGGGACTAGTGGGATCTTTCCCCCCCGGGTTTTTAAGAGTCCCCTAAGGGCTCGTCCCCCCCCGGGCTAGGTAGGACCTCCTAAAGGTCCTCCCCCATTGGTATCAAGGTTCCTCTTAAAGGTACCGCAGCCCTAACGGAGTCTCATAAAGCTCTCCAGTCCTCACCAATGGGTCTCATGGGGTCCTTAAGGCCCGTCTCTATCCCCCTGCCCTGGTCACGGGCATGTGCCGCTAGGTGGGTCATGTGTAGGGTGCGCCAAGTCAGCCAGCTCTAGCATCGTTCCGATATACAGTCATCGAAGTGTTCGCACAAAGTAGGTAGTCGTTGATTGTTAACCCCTAACAGTCTAACCACTAACCTGACTAACACCTAACGACACAATGCCGAGAAATCTGCGCAATGGAAGAACCCTACAGACACCAGGATCAGCCCGCCGTGTCATCACAGAGGGACTCGACCCTGAGGACTCGGAACGCCTCCTGGTCTCATACGCTCTCTTCGTTTCTCCCGAGAAGCAGCAGTCACCATCAGCATCTCCGGTGAGCCACTCTGATGCCTCACCAGCCACAAGTGTGAGAGACACCCACAACGACGGCGAAACCTCTCAGAACTCATCGTCGCCGGGGCGATTGGTTATCGACTCCGATACCGACTGGCTCATCGACGCCACTACAATCGCGCCGCCTAGTCAAGAAGCTGCATGCGAGCCTGTGGCACTGGTGACCGGCCCTGAAGACGCGCCCACACGGGAACGGGCCACGAACAACAGCGTGTTCCCCTTGCACTTCTCTGCGGAAGACTCAACCAGGCTGGACCCCATGTCCTCCCCAGCAGCCTGGTGGGCGTCGGAGTTACAGCCGGCAACAACTGGAGTAGAAGAGTGCCCAGTCCAAGCGGCGAAGTCTTCCCCGGAGCGCCTGCCAACGTCGTCAGACCTTGAGCGCGACCTGTCCCTGTCACCTGACACCTCAAAATCGAGTGCAGCGTCCATACCTCTGCCCCCTATGGCTTGCGAGTGTGATGGTGTAGAGAGGGGGCCGACAGCGAGTTCGTGCGACGATCCTCCGCCGGCCAGTGACGTCTCGTCATCTTCCTCGCACAGCGATGCTGCAACGCAGACGGACAGACCTGCTCGCCGGAAGAAGAAGAAGAAGAAGAAGAAGAAGAAGATCGGAAGGGATGACCCGGAACTGGTACTCGCGGGCCCTTCACGGATACCGGAACCCTCTGCCCCCTCACAGACCAGCGCTCTGCCACTCGCTCATAGGACCAAGAAGGCACTACAAACGAGGAGTAACCTCCCGGTTCTGGAGAGCCAGCTGGATTCGGATTCGCCGACGCCGCCAGATATGAGAACGGTAGTGCCAGAGACCCAAGCCCCGCCGGTAATGCCAGCGGCTGAGAGCCAAGTAGGGTCCGGAGTGCAGGCGCTGCAGTCTCCTCCTGGGGTTGCCGGGCAACCTGTGAGTGACGACAGAGCACCAGAGGGGTCAGGTCCGCCGCAGATAGCAAGACCGCCACTACTGCCAACGCCAGCGTGCAGTCCGCAAACGGCCCCACGTGCCGCGCTGCTGCCCGCCCCGGCTGGTCTAGGGAACCCGCCTGCTGCCAACACACACCAGATATCGCCGTCTCCACCGCCCACGACGAGTGCGCGATTCCCCGGCTCCACGCCCGCAACGTGTCAGAGGGAGGCCCTGACGCTACACCTCGTTTTCCCCGTCGCCAGCCCGATGGAGTGCCCGGAGGCAGGATGCAGAGCCAGGTTCCGAGCCAAGCAATGGACGACAATGAAGCAGTCCCTCCTGCGCCACCTCCTCGCCGACCACAGCCTGGATATGGAGGCATCAAGCTTCTGGTGTGGCCACTGCCGGAACCCCATCAAGCGTCAGCAGGTGAAGAACCACAGATGCCTACGCAGCGGCCAGCTCATCCTCCCCAACAGTCAGCCGTCAAAGCACCAGTGCCCGGATTGCCCTGACTCGTTCCCCAGCGGGAGGGGTCTGAGGAATCACGCCCGATCCAGGCACAGACAGCAACAACGACAAGCACCACCACGAAGTCAGGCGGATCAACAAGGAGTGCCACTCCCCCCGCCGCAAGCACAGATCCTGAACCCGCCACAAGCAAACGGAGAATCGGGGTCACCGACACCGAATTCCAGCCAACCGACTGGGCCAGGAGCCGACTCCCAGCAGTTAGAACCCCACGACGTGCCGGATGACAACCACGAGCAGGGTGCCCATCCAGGTGACGAGGTCCCCCGCGACCCTCAGAATGATGAGGATCCGTCAGCCCCGTTCACTCGCCGGCTCCGCGAAAGCCTGCCGGATCTCGACGAGAGCAACTGGGACGCCTTCTGCGGCATCATACGGGAGTTGACAACATTCACCCAGGAGTTCGTCAAGCTCCCAGCGCCCACAGGTGGGAATGGAAGGAGAGGGGTTAATCCCAGAAACCACCGCGACATTCAGCGCCTCTACAGGAGGAATAGGCGTCGCGCGGTGAAGATCATAACCGAGGCGGAGTCCGAAAGGTGTGCCATTCCCATTGAGGAGGTCGTGGAAAAATTCCAGGCAACATCAAGGTTCGACGCGTCCTTGCTCGAGGGAGTCACCCACCCGAACCCCGCGCCTGAGCCAGTGGACGTCGCCCCACTCTCGACGACGGAAGTGCTGAGCCGCCTGAAGCGCGCCGAGAACTCTGCCCCTGGTGCTGACAGAATAACATACAAGCACTGGCTGGGGGTCGACCCGGAGGCAAAGGCGCTAACGGCGATCTTCAATGGGTGCCTCAAGTGCTGCAGAATCCCGGATGACTGGAAGTGCTCAAGAACAATACTCGTGCCAAAAGGGGGGGACCCAGCACAGGTCAGTAACTGGAGACCGATTGCACTGACCCCGACCATCTACAAATTGTACGCTGGCTGCCTCTCCAAGCGCCTGACCTCATGGTTGAGCGACCACGGAATCCTGTCACCCGCTCAAAAAGGCTTCCTCCAGTACGACGGGACATTTGAAAATAACTACATGCTGGAACAACGCATCCAGAAAGCGAGGAGGAGTTCAAAGGACATATGCCTGATGTCGCTGGACTACTCCAACGCATTCGGGTCAATCCCTCATGAGGTTATAGCGCACACCCTCATGCGGGCTGGCGCGGGTCCTAAGTTCCTACAGGTCGTCCAGGACCTCTACAACGGGGCCACCACTACGTACCACACAGAAGATGGATCCTCGGAGGAGCTCGCTGTAACCCAAGGTGTCCGACAGGGGTGCCCACTGAGCGGGCTCCTGTTTAACATATGCGTAGACCCTGTCCTGCGAGCCGTCCAGCAAAGTGAGGACTGCCACGACATCTTGGCGTATGCGGACGACCTGATGATCCTCGCCGAGAGCCCGGTGTCACTTCAAACAAAAATCAACACTGCGAGCGAGGTGTCTGCCAGCCTCGGTTTGAAGATGAACCCCCGGAAGTGCTACTCGATGCACCTCTCGCACTCACCGGCTGGCTGTAGAAGCACTACCTTCGAGGTGGATGGCACCCCCATTCCCGTGGTGACGGACGGCTGTCACAAGAGGTTCCTTGGGAAGCCGGTGGGCTTTCGGCTTCTCCCAGATGACGCTTCGCTGGAGCAATGCATCCAGTACGGGACGGACCTGCTATCATCAAGCCTTGCACCGTGGCAACGCCTGGATGCCCTCAAGAGCTTCTTCTACCCCTCGTTGCAGTACTCTCTACGTACGGCCCAGAGGAAGAAAGGGGAATGGCGCCGGATCGACAATGCGCTGAGACCACTGATCAAAGCCACCCTCAACGTCCCAAAGCGTGCCTCCAACACGTACCTTCATGGCGATAGGAGGGACGGGCTCTTTGGTGTCCCCGAGGCGGCAGTGGACGCTGACATCAGCCACGTCGATGCGGCCATGAAGCTTCTAACATCAAAGGACGCAGTGGTACAGGCCACGGCGTGGGAAGACCTGACAGAATTCGTGGCGAGGTGCATCAGGAAGCCAAACCCGTCGACAGCGGACTTGAATGCTTATCTGTCAAGGTCGGCAGCGAGGCATACCTCACACCCGACATCTTCGGTATGGTCCAGGGCACGGATGGCCTCCGAGCATCTCAAGCTGGTGTGGGAACTCACCGATGACCATCAGGTGGCTGTCAAGTGCGGAGAGACCACCATCTCCGACAGGAGAATGGTCTTCAGAACCCTGAGAGGCGCTGTCAGAAAGCAACACTCTGCGGACTTGGCAGCAATGGCTCACCAAGGGAAGACATCCAGCACCTTCTCACGCTCAAAGGCATCGACCCACTTCCACAGGGAGGGGAGCTTCACTCGCTTCGCTGATTGGAGATTCATCCACCGTGCGAGGTTGGGTCTCGTACCGCTGAACGGCTATCGACACGAGAATGACCCAGCTGCCAAACGTTGCCGCAAGTGCAACTATCCAAATGAAACCCTCCCACACGTGCTGGATAATTGCATGATGTATAGTCCTCTATACACAGCGCGCCACAACAACATCGTGGAAAGGATAAAGAAGGCAGCCAGCGGAAGGTGGGAAGTCTTTGCCGAGAACCGACCAGTGATGGGTTCAACTCTGCGGCCCGACCTGATTCTCAAGAAAGACGGCTCCATCCTGGTCATCGACGTGACGGTGCCATTCGAAAACGGCCCTGAGGCCTTTGCAACAGCGAGACGTGCCAAGGAAGAGAAATATCGACCGCTACTCAACCTCCTGAAGCAGCGCTACCCGGACGTCCGCTTTGGTACCATTGTGGTGGGAGCCCTAGGTTCCTGGGATCCACTTAACGATAGGATCGTGTCCCGGCTGTGCTCCCGAAGATATGCGGGACTCATGAGCAAGTTGATCGTCAGCGATACGATTGCTGCATCACGCGATATCTATGTGGAATTTATATCCGGAGTACGGCAGTCATCCGGGAGGACCCTGACACCCGCAACGTCCTCGCCTGATCGCACGAGCGACCATGCGCGAAGACTGGTCCGACACAGCGCACGTGCAAATGCTGCCCCATGATATGTAAATACCCCCAAGAGTAGTCTCAATGTATATATGTATTACCTTTCGCATAACATGTCATTTTGAATTGTCCGCACATTATATATAACGCACCGATTGTCCGCATAATTTCTTGTATATAGCTTGTACAGAAGGTCGCATATGTTCCGCATATTATCCGCAAATACCATGTAAATAACTCTCGCATATGTCTCGCCTGTATTCATCATCCTCATACTAACCGCAAACTTACTGTAAACAGCGTACTGTAACACGCTTGTAACCGCAGAATAATCCGTAACTGCTTGTAACATACTCATACTGCTCAACCAACTAATGGGTATACTAATCCCCTTGTAAAGGATGAAAGTAAGTCCCATATCGGGCCATGGAAAGAAACCTTTCAAACATGAATAAAAGCTTTTTATAATCTGTTCTTATCAGCTTAATATCTGGTACGTCTCCTACATGGGGACAAGATATTAAACTTATTTTTGGAACAGGGCGGAGTGCTTTCAGCTTGCTGAACCTCTGCCGCGGGTCCTCTCGATATTGCACTACCTTCGAGTTGGGCCCATCCTCATGAAATCAAGTAGACTCTGTGTTTTATTCATAATTTCGCAATAATCACTCTTTGTCGGGGCGAAAACGACAAATTTGAAAGCGGTCGACGGGAAATTAAGGCCCGGCACACGACCCCTGGGACTTAGTTTTTTATTAAGGAGACGACGTGGATGGCACGTCCTTGTGAGGACGGGTCCACGCCGGTCGTTTCCTCGTTGTGCTGTGCGCTTCCGAAATGCTGCCGCGGGTCCTCTCGACGTTTCTCCCGTTACTGGGTGCCGCCCCCCCCTTCTCTATCGAGAATGCAAGTAGATATTGGTCTCTCGCGTCGACATCTAGCGGTCGAACGTGCAACCCGAACGGAACGGCGCCCAGGATACGTCGCACCTGAAAGCAACATCTGGTCGACAAGGAGTCGTCTCGTCTTCAAATTACGAACGACGCCGCGCGTCAGACCCCAGCCAGGACATTAATTATAGTTAATTGTGATCAAATTTTAATTCGCGTCTATCCCGTTATCGCTTCTCGGCCTTTTGGCTAAGATCAAAGTGTAGTAGTGGTGATTGCCTAGGATCTTGCCAGGAGAAGAGGTACCTAACAGCGAAGTTCGACAGTGCTCCAGCCAACACCTGATGTGCCACGCCCCATCGAAGTTCTGCCGCGGGTCCTCTAGCATCCGAAGCCAAGCCGATTCCTGCTCCACAGCGATGTCCGGCTAAAGGGAGACGAAGGCGTGCCTGAAACATGACCTGGTTGGCGGCTGATGACTCGTGACCACCCCTGCTCTCTCTTCTTCCTCGTCTCCTCCTCGTCGTGATCCCGGGAAAGGCATCTGTCACATCTCAGGCATTTCAGCCTAGCCGTCGTCCTTGGACCCTCGCCTCATTATATGGCTGGGCCTTGGGCGTGCGGTCAGCGGAAGTGCCTGTTAGCCAATCGGTGGTGTGGCAGTGTTCGGGTCAGCCTCGGAGCTTTGGCTACGCCTGGCGGACTGACTTGACACCTTTCCCTCGCGGGGCTGCCCCACATCCATAACTCGGGTTCGTCAGGATGACCTCTCGGGGTCGCTTGATGAATTCGGGTCTATGCATGATGCCCACTCGTGTTTCCCTCCCTCCCCTCCCTTTCTCGAGGCCTCTTAAAGGTCCTCAACCTCTTTCTCTCGGGACCTCTTAAAGTGTCCCACCCCCTGGTCTAGCGGGACCTATTAAAGGTCTCAACTCTCCCTGGGTTCTTGCGAGACCTCCTAAAGGTTCTCTTTCCCTCTGGGTTTGGTTCACGCGGGACCTCTTTAAGGTCCCCTCCCTCTGGGTCGGTTACCGGGAGGCCTCTTCAAGGTCTCACACTCCTGGGACTTCGCGTGGCCTCTTCAGGGCTCCCCTCGTCGGGCAGGCGCCGCCAAAGTGTGGAGGTAGTGAACTTTTGCCACTAGCTCCGGGGTTTGGCGAGGCCTGTCCCCCGAGAGGTAGAGCTCCCAAGGGGACTAGTGGGATCTTTCCCCCCCGGGTTTTTAAGAGTCCCCTAAGGGCTCGTCCCCCCCCGGGCTAGGTAGGACCTCCTAAAGGTCCTCCCCCATTGGTATCAAGGTTCCTCTTAAAGGTACCGCAGCCCTAACGGAGTCTCATAAAGCTCTCCAGTCCTCACCAATGGGTCTCATGGGGTCCTTAAGGCCCGTCTCTATCCCCCTGCCCTGGTCACGGGCATGTGCCGCTAGGTGGGTCATGTGTAGGGTGCGCCAAGTCAGCCAGCTCTAGCATCGTTCCGATATACAGTCATCGAAGTGTTCGCACAAAGTAGGTAGTCGTTGATTGTTAACCCCTAACAGTCTAACCACTAACCTGACTAACACCTAACGACACAATGCCGAGAAATCTGCGCAATGGAAGAACCCTACAGACACCAGGATCAGCCCGCCGTGTCATCACAGAGGGACTCGACCCTGAGGACTCGGAACGCCTCCTGGTCTCATACGCTCTCTTCGTTTCTCCCGAGAAGCAGCAGTCACCATCAGCATCTCCGGTGAGCCACTCTGATGCCTCACCAGCCACAAGTGTGAGAGACACCCACAACGACGGCGAAACCTCTCAGAACTCATCGTCGCCGGGGCGATTGGTTATCGACTCCGATACCGACTGGCTCATCGACGCCACTACAATCGCGCCGCCTAGTCAAGAAGCTGCATGCGAGCCTGTGGCACTGGTGACCGGCCCTGAAGACGCGCCCACACGGGAACGGGCCACGAACAACAGCGTGTTCCCCTTGCACTTCTCTGCGGAAGACTCAACCAGGCTGGACCCCATGTCCTCCCCAGCAGCCTGGTGGGCGTCGGAGTTACAGCCGGCAACAACTGGAGTAGAAGAGTGCCCAGTCCAAGCGGCGAAGTCTTCCCCGGAGCGCCTGCCAACGTCGTCAGACCTTGAGCGCGACCTGTCCCTGTCACCTGACACCTCAAAATCGAGTGCAGCGTCCATACCTCTGCCCCCTATGGCTTGCGAGTGTGATGGTGTAGAGAGGGGGCCGACAGCGAGTTCGTGCGACGATCCTCCGCCGGCCAGTGACGTCTCGTCATCTTCCTCGCACAGCGATGCTGCAACGCAGACGGACAGACCTGCTCGCCGGAAGAAGAAGAAGAAGAAGAAGAAGAAGAAGATCGGAAGGGATGACCCGGAACTGGTACTCGCGGGCCCTTCACGGATACCGGAACCCTCTGCCCCCTCACAGACCAGCGCTCTGCCACTCGCTCATAGGACCAAGAAGGCACTACAAACGAGGAGTAACCTCCCGGTTCTGGAGAGCCAGCTGGATTCGGATTCGCCGACGCCGCCAGATATGAGAACGGTAGTGCCAGAGACCCAAGCCCCGCCGGTAATGCCAGCGGCTGAGAGCCAAGTAGGGTCCGGAGTGCAGGCGCTGCAGTCTCCTCCTGGGGTTGCCGGGCAACCTGTGAGTGACGACAGAGCACCAGAGGGGTCAGGTCCGCCGCAGATAGCAAGACCGCCACTACTGCCAACGCCAGCGTGCAGTCCGCAAACGGCCCCACGTGCCGCGCTGCTGCCCGCCCCGGCTGGTCTAGGGAACCCGCCTGCTGCCAACACACACCAGATATCGCCGTCTCCACCGCCCACGACGAGTGCGCGATTCCCCGGCTCCACGCCCGCAACGTGTCAGAGGGAGGCCCTGACGCTACACCTCGTTTTCCCCGTCGCCAGCCCGATGGAGTGCCCGGAGGCAGGATGCAGAGCCAGGTTCCGAGCCAAGCAATGGACGACAATGAAGCAGTCCCTCCTGCGCCACCTCCTCGCCGACCACAGCCTGGATATGGAGGCATCAAGCTTCTGGTGTGGCCACTGCCGGAACCCCATCAAGCGTCAGCAGGTGAAGAACCACAGATGCCTACGCAGCGGCCAGCTCATCCTCCCCAACAGTCAGCCGTCAAAGCACCAGTGCCCGGATTGCCCTGACTCGTTCCCCAGCGGGAGGGGTCTGAGGAATCACGCCCGATCCAGGCACAGACAGCAACAACGACAAGCACCACCACGAAGTCAGGCGGATCAACAAGGAGTGCCACTCCCCCCGCCGCAAGCACAGATCCTGAACCCGCCACAAGCAAACGGAGAATCGGGGTCACCGACACCGAATTCCAGCCAACCGACTGGGCCAGGAGCCGACTCCCAGCAGTTAGAACCCCACGACGTGCCGGATGACAACCACGAGCAGGGTGCCCATCCAGGTGACGAGGTCCCCCGCGACCCTCAGAATGATGAGGATCCGTCAGCCCCGTTCACTCGCCGGCTCCGCGAAAGCCTGCCGGATCTCGACGAGAGCAACTGGGACGCCTTCTGCGGCATCATACGGGAGTTGACAACATTCACCCAGGAGTTCGTCAAGCTCCCAGCGCCCACAGGTGGGAATGGAAGGAGAGGGGTTAATCCCAGAAACCACCGCGACATTCAGCGCCTCTACAGGAGGAATAGGCGTCGCGCGGTGAAGATCATAACCGAGGCGGAGTCCGAAAGGTGTGCCATTCCCATTGAGGAGGTCGTGGAAAAATTCCAGGCAACATCAAGGTTCGACGCGTCCTTGCTCGAGGGAGTCACCCACCCGAACCCCGCGCCTGAGCCAGTGGACGTCGCCCCACTCTCGACGACGGAAGTGCTGAGCCGCCTGAAGCGCGCCGAGAACTCTGCCCCTGGTGCTGACAGAATAACATACAAGCACTGGCTGGGGGTCGACCCGGAGGCAAAGGCGCTAACGGCGATCTTCAATGGGTGCCTCAAGTGCTGCAGAATCCCGGATGACTGGAAGTGCTCAAGAACAATACTCGTGCCAAAAGGGGGGGACCCAGCACAGGTCAGTAACTGGAGACCGATTGCACTGACCCCGACCATCTACAAATTGTACGCTGGCTGCCTCTCCAAGCGCCTGACCTCATGGTTGAGCGACCACGGAATCCTGTCACCCGCTCAAAAAGGCTTCCTCCAGTACGACGGGACATTTGAAAATAACTACATGCTGGAACAACGCATCCAGAAAGCGAGGAGGAGTTCAAAGGACATATGCCTGATGTCGCTGGACTACTCCAACGCATTCGGGTCAATCCCTCATGAGGTTATAGCGCACACCCTCATGCGGGCTGGCGCGGGTCCTAAGTTCCTACAGGTCGTCCAGGACCTCTACAACGGGGCCACCACTACGTACCACACAGAAGATGGATCCTCGGAGGAGCTCGCTGTAACCCAAGGTGTCCGACAGGGGTGCCCACTGAGCGGGCTCCTGTTTAACATATGCGTAGACCCTGTCCTGCGAGCCGTCCAGCAAAGTGAGGACTGCCACGACATCTTGGCGTATGCGGACGACCTGATGATCCTCGCCGAGAGCCCGGTGTCACTTCAAACAAAAATCAACACTGCGAGCGAGGTGTCTGCCAGCCTCGGTTTGAAGATGAACCCCCGGAAGTGCTACTCGATGCACCTCTCGCACTCACCGGCTGGCTGTAGAAGCACTACCTTCGAGGTGGATGGCACCCCCATTCCCGTGGTGACGGACGGCTGTCACAAGAGGTTCCTTGGGAAGCCGGTGGGCTTTCGGCTTCTCCCAGATGACGCTTCGCTGGAGCAATGCATCCAGTACGGGACGGACCTGCTATCATCAAGCCTTGCACCGTGGCAACGCCTGGATGCCCTCAAGAGCTTCTTCTACCCCTCGTTGCAGTACTCTCTACGTACGGCCCAGAGGAAGAAAGGGGAATGGCGCCGGATCGACAATGCGCTGAGACCACTGATCAAAGCCACCCTCAACGTCCCAAAGCGTGCCTCCAACACGTACCTTCATGGCGATAGGAGGGACGGGCTCTTTGGTGTCCCCGAGGCGGCAGTGGACGCTGACATCAGCCACGTCGATGCGGCCATGAAGCTTCTAACATCAAAGGACGCAGTGGTACAGGCCACGGCGTGGGAAGACCTGACAGAATTCGTGGCGAGGTGCATCAGGAAGCCAAACCCGTCGACAGCGGACTTGAATGCTTATCTGTCAAGGTCGGCAGCGAGGCATACCTCACACCCGACATCTTCGGTATGGTCCAGGGCACGGATGGCCTCCGAGCATCTCAAGCTGGTGTGGGAACTCACCGATGACCATCAGGTGGCTGTCAAGTGCGGAGAGACCACCATCTCCGACAGGAGAATGGTCTTCAGAACCCTGAGAGGCGCTGTCAGAAAGCAACACTCTGCGGACTTGGCAGCAATGGCTCACCAAGGGAAGACATCCAGCACCTTCTCACGCTCAAAGGCATCGACCCACTTCCACAGGGAGGGGAGCTTCACTCGCTTCGCTGATTGGAGATTCATCCACCGTGCGAGGTTGGGTCTCGTACCGCTGAACGGCTATCGACACGAGAATGACCCAGCTGCCAAACGTTGCCGCAAGTGCAACTATCCAAATGAAACCCTCCCACACGTGCTGGATCATTGCATGATGTATAGTCCTCTATACACAGCGCGCCACAACAACATCGTGGAAAGGATAAAGAAGGCAGCCAGCGGAAGGTGGGAAGTCTTTGCCGAGAACCGACCAGTGATGGGTTCAACTCTGCGGCCCGACCTGATTCTCAAGAAAGACGGCTCCATCCTGGTCATCGACGTGACGGTGCCATTCGAAAACGGCCCTGAGGCCTTTGCAACAGCGAGACGTGCCAAGGAAGAGAAATATCGACCGCTACTCAACCTCCTGAAGCAGCGCTACCCGGACGTCCGCTTTGGTACCATTGTGGTGGGAGCCCTAGGTTCCTGGGATCCACTTAACGATAGGATCGTGTCCCGGCTGTGCTCCCGAAGATATGCGGGACTCATGAGCAAGTTGATCGTCAGCGATACGATTGCTGCATCACGCGATATCTATGTGGAATTTATATCCGGAGTACGGCAGTCATCCGGGAGGACCCTGACACCCGCAACGTCCTCGCCTGATCGCACGAGCGACCATGCGCGAAGACTGGTCCGACACAGCGCACGTGCAAATGCTGCCCCATGATATGTAAATACCCCCAAGAGTAGTCTCAATGTATATATGTATTACCTTTCGCATAACATGTCATTTTGAATTGTCCGCACATTATATATAACGCACCGATTGTCCGCATAATTTCTTGTATATAGCTTGTACAGAAGGTCGCATATGTTCCGCATATTATCCGCAAATACCATGTAAATAACTCTCGCATATGTCTCGCCTGTATTCATCATCCTCATACTAACCGCAAACTTACTGTAAACAGCGTACTGTAACACGCTTGTAACCGCAGAATAATCCGTAACTGCTTGTAACATACTCATACTGCTCAACCAACTAATGGGTATACTAATCCCCTTGTAAAGGATGAAAGTAAGTCCCATATCGGGCCATGGAAAGAAACCTTTCAAACATGAATAAAAGCTTTTTATAATCTGTTCTTATCAGCTTAATATCTGGTACGTCTCCTACATGGGGACAAGATATTAAACTTATTTTTGGAACAGGGCGGAGTGCTTTCAGCTTGCTGAACCTCTGCCGCGGGTCCTCTCGATATTGCACTACCTTCGAGTTGGGCCCATCCTCATGAAATCAAGTAGACTCTGTGTTTTATTCATAATTTCGCAATAATCACTCTTTGTCGGGGCGAAAACGACAAATTTGAAAGCGGTCGACGGGAAATTAAGGCCCGGCACACGACCCCTGGGACTTAGTTTTTTATTAAGGAGACGACGTGGATGGCACGTCCTTGTGAGGACGGGTCCACGCCGGTCGTTTCCTCGTTGTGCTGTGCGCTTCCGAAATGCTGCCGCGGGTCCTCTCGACGTTTCTCCCGTTACTGGGTGCCGCCCCCCCCTTCTCTATCGAGAATGCAAGTAGATATTGGTCTCTCGCGTCGACATCTAGCGGTCGAACGTGCAACCCGAACGGAACGGCGCCCCGGGAGCCCAGGATACGTCGCACCTGAAAGCAACATCTGGTCGACAAGAAGTCGTCTCGTCTTCAAAATACGATCGAGTCTTCCGACGCTATTAAAACAGACCCCAGCCAGGACATTAATTATAGTTAATTGTGATCAAATTTTAATTCGCGTCTATCCCGTTATCGCTTCTCGGCCTTTTGGCTAAGATCAAAGTGTAGTATCTGTTCTTATCAGCTTAATATCTGGTACGTCTCCTACATGGGGACAAGATATTAAACTTATTTTTGGAACAGGGCGGAGTGCTTTCAGCTTGCTGAACCTCTGCCGCGGGTCCTCTCGATATTGCACTACCTTCGAGTTGGGCCCATCCTCATGAAATCAAGTAGACTCTGTGTTTTATTCATAATTTCGCAATAATCATACATTACCGGGGCGAAATAGACCGATTTGAAAGCGGTCGACGGAAAATTAAGGCCCGGCGCACGACCCTGGGACTTTTTTTTTTATTAAGGAGACGACGTGGATGCCACGTCCTTGTGAGGACGGGTCCACGCCGGTCGTTTCCTCGTTGTGCTGTGCGCTTCCGAAATGCTGCCGCGGGTCCCCTCGACGTCTCTCCCGTTCCTGGGTGCCCCCCCCCCCCTTCTAGATCGAGAATGCAAGTAGATATTGGTCTCGCGTCGACATCTAGCGGTCGAACGTGCAACCCGGACGGAACGGCGCCCCGGGAGCCCAGGATACGTCGCACCTGAAAGCAACATCTGGTCGACAAGAAGTCGTCTCGTCTTCAAAATACGATCGAGTCTTCCGACGCTATTAAAACAGACCCCAGCCAGGACATTAATTATAGTTAATTGTGATCAAATTTTAATTCGCGTCTATCCCGTTATCGCTTCTCGGCCTTTTGGCTAAGATCAAAGTGTAGTATCTGTTCTTATCAGCTTAATATCTGGTACGTCTCCTACATGGGGACAAGATATTAAACTTATTTTTGGAACAGGGCGGAGTGCTTTCAGCTTGCTGAACCTCTGCCGCGGGTCCTCTCGATATTGCACTACCTTCGAGTTGGGCCCATCCTCATGAAATCAAGTAGACTCTGTGTTTTATTCATAATTTCGCAATAATCATACATTACCGGGGCGAAATAGACCGATTTGAAAGCGGTCGACGGAAAATTAAGGCCCGGCGCACGACCCTGGGACTTTTTTTTTTATTAAGGAGACGACGTGGATGCCACGTCCTTGTGAGGACGGGTCCACGCCGGTCGTTTCCTCGTTGTGCTGTGCGCTTCCGAAATGCTGCCGCGGGTCCCCTCGACGTCTCTCCCGTTCCTGGGTGCCCCCCCCCCCCTTCTAGATCGAGAATGCAAGTAGATATTGGTCTCGCGTCGACATCTAGCGGTCGAACGTGCAACCCGGACGGAACGGCGCCCCGGGAGCCCAGGATACGTCGCACCTGAAAGCAACATCTGGTCGACAAGAAGTCGTCTCGTCTTCAAAATACGATCGAGTCTTCCGACGCTATTAAAACAGACCCCAGCCAGGACATTAATTATAGTTAATTGTGATCAAATTTTAATTCGCGTCTATCCCGTTATCGCTTCTCGGCCTTTTGGCTAAGATCAAAGTGTAGTATCTGTTCTTATCAGCTTAATATCTGGTACGTCTCCTACATGGGGACAAGATATTAAACTTATTTTTGGAACAGGGCGGAGTGCTTTCAGCTTGCTGAACCTCTGCCGCGGGTCCTCTCGATATTGCACTACCTTCGAGTTGGGCCCATCCTCATGAAATCAAGTAGACTCTGTGTTTTATTCATAATTTCGCAATAATCATACATTACCGGGGCGAAATAGACCGATTTGAAAGCGGTCGACGGAAAATTAAGGCCCGGCGCACGACCCTGGGACTTAGTTTTTTATTAAGGAGACGACGTGGATGCCACGTCCTTGTGAGGACGGGTCCACGCCGGTCGTTTCCTCGTTGTGCTGTGCGCTTCCGAAATGCTGCCGCGGGTCCCCTCGACGTCTCTCCCGTTCCTGGGTGCCCCCCCCCCCCTTCTAGATCGAGAATGCAAGTAGATATTGGTCTCGCGTCGACATCTAGCGGTCGAACGTGCAACCCGGACGGAACGGCGCCCCGGGAGCCCAGGATACGTCGCACCTGAAAGCAACATCTGGTCGACAAGAAGTCGTCTCGTCTTCAAAATACGATCGAGTCTTCCGACGCTATTAAAACAGACCCCAGCCAGGACATTAATTATAGTTAATTGTGATCAAATTTTAATTCGCGTCTATCCCGTTATCGCTTCTCGGCCTTTTGGCTAAGATCAAAGTGTAGTATCTGTTCTTATCAGCTTAATATCTGGTACGTCTCCTACATGGGGACAAGATATTAAACTTATTTTTGGAACAGGGCGGAGTGCTTTCAGCTTGCTGAACCTCTGCCGCGGGTCCTCTCGGCATCATACGGGAGTTGACAACATTCACCCAGGAGTTCGTCAAGCTCCCAGCGCCCACAGGTGGGAATGGAAGGAGAGGGGTTAATCCCAGAAACCACCGCGACATTCAGCGCCTCTACAGGAGGAATAGGCGTCGCGCGGTGAAGATCATAACCGAGGCGGAGTCCGAAAGGTGTGCCATTCCCATTGAGGAGGTCGTGGAAAAATTCCAGGCAACATCAAGGTTCGACGCGTCCTTGCTCGAGGGAGTCACCCACCCGAACCCCGCGCCTGAGCCAGTGGACGTCGCCCCACTCTCGACGACGGAAGTGCTGAGCCGCCTGAAGCGCGCCGAGAACTCTGCCCCTGGTGCTGACAGAATAACATACAAGCACTGGCTGGGGGTCGACCCGGAGGCAAAGGCGCTAACGGCGATCTTCAATGGGTGCCTCAAGTGCTGCAGAATCCCGGATGACTGGAAGTGCTCAAGAACAATACTCGTGCCAAAAGGGGGGGACCCAGCACAGGTCAGTAACTGGAGACCGATTGCACTGACCCCGACCATCTACAAATTGTACGCTGGCTGCCTCTCCAAGCGCCTGACCTCATGGTTGAGCGACCACGGAATCCTGTCACCCGCTCAAAAAGGCTTCCTCCAGTACGACGGGACATTTGAAAATAACTACATGCTGGAACAACGCATCCAGAAAGCGAGGAGGAGTTCAAAGGACATATGCCTGATGTCGCTGGACTACTCCAACGCATTCGGGTCAATCCCTCATGAGGTTATAGCGCACACCCTCATGCGGGCTGGCGCGGGTCCTAAGTTCCTACAGGTCGTCCAGGACCTCTACAACGGGGCCACCACTACGTACCACACAGAAGATGGATCCTCGGAGGAGCTCGCTGTAACCCAAGGTGTCCGACAGGGGTGCCCACTGAGCGGGCTCCTGTTTAACATATGCGTAGACCCTGTCCTGCGAGCCGTCCAGCAAAGTGAGGACTGCCACGACATCTTGGCGTATGCGGACGACCTGATGATCCTCGCCGAGAGCCCGGTGTCACTTCAAACAAAAATCAACACTGCGAGCGAGGTGTCTGCCAGCCTCGGTTTGAAGATGAACCCCCGGAAGTGCTACTCGATGCACCTCTCGCACTCACCGGCTGGCTGTAGAAGCACTACCTTCGAGGTGGATGGCACCCCCATTCCCGTGGTGACGGACGGCTGTCACAAGAGGTTCCTTGGGAAGCCGGTGGGCTTTCGGCTTCTCCCAGATGACGCTTCGCTGGAGCAATGCATCCAGTACGGGACGGACCTGCTATCATCAAGCCTTGCACCGTGGCAACGCCTGGATGCCCTCAAGAGCTTCTTCTACCCCTCGTTGCAGTACTCTCTACGTACGGCCCAGAGGAAGAAAGGGGAATGGCGCCGGATCGACAATGCGCTGAGACCACTGATCAAAGCCACCCTCAACGTCCCAAAGCGTGCCTCCAACACGTACCTTCATGGCGATAGGAGGGACGGGCTCTTTGGTGTCCCCGAGGCGGCAGTGGACGCTGACATCAGCCACGTCGATGCGGCCATGAAGCTTCTAACATCAAAGGACGCAGTGGTACAGGCCACGGCGTGGGAAGACCTGACAGAATTCGTGGCGAGGTGCATCAGGAAGCCAAACCCGTCGACAGCGGACTTGAATGCTTATCTGTCAAGGTCGGCAGCGAGGCATACCTCACACCCGACATCTTCGGTATGGTCCAGGGCACGGATGGCCTCCGAGCATCTCAAGCTGGTGTGGGAACTCACCGATGACCATCAGGTGGCTGTCAAGTGCGGAGAGACCACCATCTCCGACAGGAGAATGGTCTTCAGAACCCTGAGAGGCGCTGTCAGAAAGCAACACTCTGCGGACTTGGCAGCAATGGCTCACCAAGGGAAGACATCCAGCACCTTCTCACGCTCAAAGGCATCGACCCACTTCCACAGGGAGGGGAGCTTCACTCGCTTCGCTGATTGGAGATTCATCCACCGTGCGAGGTTGGGTCTCGTACCGCTGAACGGCTATCGACACGAGAATGACCCAGCTGCCAAACGTTGCCGCAAGTGCAACTATCCAAATGAAACCCTCCCACACGTGCTGGATAATTGCATGATGTATAGTCCTCTATACACAGCGCGCCACAACAACATCGTGGAAAGGATAAAGAAGGCAGCCAGCGGAAGGTGGGAAGTCTTTGCCGAGAACCGACCAGTGATGGGTTCAACTCTGCGGCCCGACCTGATTCTCAAGAAAGACGGCTCCATCCTGGTCATCGACGTGACGGTGCCATTCGAAAACGGCCCTGAGGCCTTTGCAACAGCGAGACGTGCCAAGGAAGAGAAATATCGACCGCTACTCAACCTCCTGAAGCAGCGCTACCCGGACGTCCGCTTTGGTACCATTGTGGTGGGAGCCCTAGGTTCCTGGGATCCACTTAACGATAGGATCGTGTCCCGGCTGTGCTCCCGAAGATATGCGGGACTCATGAGCAAGTTGATCGTCAGCGATACGATTGCTGCATCACGCGATATCTATGTGGAATTTATATCCGGAGTACGGCAGTCATCCGGGAGGACCCTGACACCCGCAACGTCCTCGCCTGATCGCACGAGCGACCATGCGCGAAGACTGGTCCGACACAGCGCACGTGCAAATGCTGCCCCATGATATGTAAATACCCCCAAGAGTAGTCTCAATGTATATATGTATTACCTTTCGCATAACATGTCATTTTGAATTGTCCGCACATTATATATAACGCACCGATTGTCCGCATAATTTCTTGTATATAGCTTGTACAGAAGGTCGCATATGTTCCGCATATTATCCGCAAATACCATGTAAATAACTCTCGCATATGTCTCGCCTGTATTCATCATCCTCATACTAACCGCAAACTTACTGTAAACAGCGTACTGTAACACGCTTGTAACCGCAGAATAATCCGTAACTGCTTGTAACATACTCATACTGCTCAACCAACTAATGGGTATACTAATCCCCTTGTAAAGGATGAAAGTAAGTCCCATATCGGGCCATGGAAAGAAACCTTTCAAACATGAATAAAAGCTTTTTATAATCTGTTCTTATCAGCTTAATATCTGGTACGTCTCCTACATGGGGACAAGATATTAAACTTATTTTTGGAACAGGGCGGAGTGCTTTCAGCTTGCTGAACCTCTGCCGCGGGTCCTCTCGATATTGCACTACCTTCGAGTTGGGCCCATCCTCATGAAATCAAGTAGACTCTGTGTTTTATTCATAATTTCGCAATAATCACTCTTTGTCGGGGCGAAAACGACAAATTTGAAAGCGGTCGACGGGAAATTAAGGCCCGGCACACGACCCCTGGGACTTAGTTTTTTATTAAGGAGACGACGTGGATGGCACGTCCTTGTGAGGACGGGTCCACGCCGGTCGTTTCCTCGTTGTGCTGTGCGCTTCCGAAATGCTGCCGCGGGTCCCCTCGACGTCTCTCCCGTTCCTGGGTGCCCCCCCCCCCTTCTAGATCGAGAATGCAAGTAGATATTGGTCTCGCGTCGACATCTAGCGGTCGAACGTGCAACCCGGACGGAACGGCGCCCCGGGAGCCCAGGATACGTCGCACCTGAAAGCAACATCTGGTCGACAAGAAGTCGTCTCGTCTTCAAAATACGATCGAGTCTTCCGACGCTATTAAAACAGACCCCAGCCAGGACATTAATTATAGTTAATTGTGATCAAATTTTAATTCGCGTCTATCCCGTTATCGCTTCTCGGCCTTTTGGCTAAGATCAAAGTGTAGTATCTGTTCTTATCAGCTTAATATCTGGTACGTCTCCTACATGGGGACAAGATATTAAACTTATTTTTGGAACAGGGCGGAGTGCTTTCAGCTTGCTGAACCTCTGCCGCGGGTCCTCTCGATATTGCACTACCTTCGAGTTGGGCCCATCCTCATGAAATCAAGTAGACTCTGTGTTTTATTCATAATTTCGCAATAATCATACATTACCGGGGCGAAATAGACCGATTTGAAAGCGGTCGACGGAAAATTAAGGCCCGGCGCACGACCCTGGGACTTTTTTTTTTATTAAGGAGACGACGTGGATGCCACGTCCTTGTGAGGACGGGTCCACGCCGGTCGTTTCCTCGTTGTGCTGTGCGCTTCCGAAATGCTGCCGCGGGTCCCCTCGACGTCTCTCCCGTTCCTGGGTGCCCCCCCCCCCTTCTAGATCGAGAATGCAAGTAGATATTGGTCTCGCGTCGACATCTAGCGGTCGAACGTGCAACCCGGACGGAACGGCGCCCCGGGAGCCCAGGATACGTCGCACCTGAAAGCAACATCTGGTCGACAAGAAGTCGTCTCGTCTTCAAAATACGATCGAGTCTTCCGACGCTATTAAAACAGACCCCAGCCAGGACATTAATTATAGTTAATTGTGATCAAATTTTAATTCGCGTCTATCCCGTTATCGCTTCTCGGCCTTTTGGCTAAGATCAAAGTGTAGTATCTGTTCTTATCAGCTTAATATCTGGTACGTCTCCTACATGGGGACAAGATATTAAACTTATTTTTGGAACAGGGCGGAGTGCTTTCAGCTTGCTGAACCTCTGCCGCGGGTCCTCTCGATATTGCACTACCTTCGAGTTGGGCCCATCCTCATGAAATCAAGTAGACTCTGTGTTTTATTCATAATTTCGCAATAATCATACATTACCGGGGCGAAATAGACCGATTTGAAAGCGGTCGACGGAAAATTAAGGCCCGGCGCACGACCCTGGGACTTTTTTTTTTATTAAGGAGACGACGTGGATGCCACGTCCTTGTGAGGACGGGTCCACGCCGGTCGTTTCCTCGTTGTGCTGTGCGCTTCCGAAATGCTGCCGCGGGTCCCCTCGACGTCTCTCCCGTTCCTGGGTGCCCCCCCCCCCTTCTAGATCGAGAATGCAAGTAGATATTGGTCTCGCGTCGACATCTAGCGGTCGAACGTGCAACCCGGACGGAACGGCGCCCCGGGAGCCCAGGATACGTCGCACCTGAAAGCAACATCTGGTCGACAAGAAGTCGTCTCGTCTTCAAAATACGATCGAGTCTTCCGACGCTATTAAAACAGACCCCAGCCAGGACATTAATTATAGTTAATTGTGATCAAATTTTAATTCGCGTCTATCCCGTTATCGCTTCTCGGCCTTTTGGCTAAGATCAAAGTGTAGTATCTGTTCTTATCAGCTTAATATCTGGTACGTCTCCTACATGGGGACAAGATATTAAACTTATTTTTGGAACAGGGCGGAGTGCTTTCAGCTTGCTGAACCTCTGCCGCGGGTCCTCTCGATATTGCACTACCTTCGAGTTGGGCCCATCCTCATGAAATCAAGTAGACTCTGTGTTTTATTCATAATTTCGCAATAATCATACATTACCGGGGCGAAATAGACCGATTTGAAAGCGGTCGACGGAAAATTAAGGCCCGGCGCACGACCCTGGGACTTTTTTTTTTATTAAGGAGACGACGTGGATGCCACGTCCTTGTGAGGACGGGTCCACGCCGGTCGTTTCCTCGTTGTGCTGTGCGCTTCCGAAATGCTGCCGCGGGTCCCCTCGACGTCTCTCCCGTTCCTGGGTGCCCCCCCCCCCCTTCTAGATCGAGAATGCAAGTAGATATTGGTCTCGCGTCGACATCTAGCGGTCGAACGTGCAACCCGGACGGAACGGCGCCCCGGGAGCCCAGGATACGTCGCACCTGAAAGCAACATCTGGTCGACAAGAAGTCGTCTCGTCTTCAAAATACGATCGAGTCTTCCGACGCTATTAAAACAGACCCCAGCCAGGACATTAATTATAGTTAATTGTGATCAAATTTTAATTCGCGTCTATCCCGTTATCGCTTCTCGGCCTTTTGGCTAAGATCAAAGTGTAGTATCTGTTCTTATCAGCTTAATATCTGGTACGTCTCCTACATGGGGACAAGATATTAAACTTATTTTTGGAACAGGGCGGAGTGCTTTCAGCTTGCTGAACCTCTGCCGCGGGTCCTCTCGATATTGCACTACCTTCGAGTTGGGCCCATCCTCATGAAATCAAGTAGACTCTGTGTTTTATTCATAATTTCGCAATAATCATACATTACCGGGGCGAAATAGACCGATTTGAAAGCGGTCGACGGAAAATTAAGGCCCGGCGCACGACCCTGGGACTTAGTTTTTTATTAAGGAGACGACGTGGATGCCACGTCCTTGTGAGGACGGGTCCACGCCGGTCGTTTCCTCGTTGTGCTGTGCGCTTCCGAAATGCTGCCGCGGGTCCCCTCGACGTCTCTCCCGTTCCTGGGTGCCCCCCCCCCCCTTCTAGATCGAGAATGCAAGTAGATATTGGTCTCGCGTCGACATCTAGCGGTCGAACGTGCAACCCGGACGGAACGGCGCCCCGGGAGCCCAGGATACGTCGCACCTGAAAGCAACATCTGGTCGACAAGAAGTCGTCTCGTCTTCAAAATACGATCGAGTCTTCCGACGCTATTAAAACAGACCCCAGCCAGGACATTAATTATAGTTAATTGTGATCAAATTTTAATTCGCGTCTATCCCGTTATCGCTTCTCGGCCTTTTGGCTAAGATCAAAGTGTAGTATCTGTTCTTATCAGCTTAATATCTGGTACGTCTCCTACATGGGGACAAGATATTAAACTTATTTTTGGAACAGGGCGGAGTGCTTTCAGCTTGCTGAACCTCTGCCGCGGGTCCTCTCGGCATCATACGGGAGTTGACAACATTCACCCAGGAGTTCGTCAAGCTCCCAGCGCCCACAGGTGGGAATGGAAGGAGAGGGGTTAATCCCAGAAACCACCGCGACATTCAGCGCCTCTACAGGAGGAATAGGCGTCGCGCGGTGAAGATCATAACCGAGGCGGAGTCCGAAAGGTGTGCCATTCCCATTGAGGAGGTCGTGGAAAAATTCCAGGCAACATCAAGGTTCGACGCGTCCTTGCTCGAGGGAGTCACCCACCCGAACCCCGCGCCTGAGCCAGTGGACGTCGCCCCACTCTCGACGACGGAAGTGCTGAGCCGCCTGAAGCGCGCCGAGAACTCTGCCCCTGGTGCTGACAGAATAACATACAAGCACTGGCTGGGGGTCGACCCGGAGGCAAAGGCGCTAACGGCGATCTTCAATGGGTGCCTCAAGTGCTGCAGAATCCCGGATGACTGGAAGTGCTCAAGAACAATACTCGTGCCAAAAGGGGGGGACCCAGCACAGGTCAGTAACTGGAGACCGATTGCACTGACCCCGACCATCTACAAATTGTACGCTGGCTGCCTCTCCAAGCGCCTGACCTCATGGTTGAGCGACCACGGAATCCTGTCACCCGCTCAAAAAGGCTTCCTCCAGTACGACGGGACATTTGAAAATAACTACATGCTGGAACAACGCATCCAGAAAGCGAGGAGGAGTTCAAAGGACATATGCCTGATGTCGCTGGACTACTCCAACGCATTCGGGTCAATCCCTCATGAGGTTATAGCGCACACCCTCATGCGGGCTGGCGCGGGTCCTAAGTTCCTACAGGTCGTCCAGGACCTCTACAACGGGGCCACCACTACGTACCACACAGAAGATGGATCCTCGGAGGAGCTCGCTGTAACCCAAGGTGTCCGACAGGGGTGCCCACTGAGCGGGCTCCTGTTTAACATATGCGTAGACCCTGTCCTGCGAGCCGTCCAGCAAAGTGAGGACTGCCACGACATCTTGGCGTATGCGGACGACCTGATGATCCTCGCCGAGAGCCCGGTGTCACTTCAAACAAAAATCAACACTGCGAGCGAGGTGTCTGCCAGCCTCGGTTTGAAGATGAACCCCCGGAAGTGCTACTCGATGCACCTCTCGCACTCACCGGCTGGCTGTAGAAGCACTACCTTCGAGGTGGATGGCACCCCCATTCCCGTGGTGACGGACGGCTGTCACAAGAGGTTCCTTGGGAAGCCGGTGGGCTTTCGGCTTCTCCCAGATGACGCTTCGCTGGAGCAATGCATCCAGTACGGGACGGACCTGCTATCATCAAGCCTTGCACCGTGGCAACGCCTGGATGCCCTCAAGAGCTTCTTCTACCCCTCGTTGCAGTACTCTCTACGTACGGCCCAGAGGAAGAAAGGGGAATGGCGCCGGATCGACAATGCGCTGAGACCACTGATCAAAGCCACCCTCAACGTCCCAAAGCGTGCCTCCAACACGTACCTTCATGGCGATAGGAGGGACGGGCTCTTTGGTGTCCCCGAGGCGGCAGTGGACGCTGACATCAGCCACGTCGATGCGGCCATGAAGCTTCTAACATCAAAGGACGCAGTGGTACAGGCCACGGCGTGGGAAGACCTGACAGAATTCGTGGCGAGGTGCATCAGGAAGCCAAACCCGTCGACAGCGGACTTGAATGCTTATCTGTCAAGGTCGGCAGCGAGGCATACCTCACACCCGACATCTTCGGTATGGTCCAGGGCACGGATGGCCTCCGAGCATCTCAAGCTGGTGTGGGAACTCACCGATGACCATCAGGTGGCTGTCAAGTGCGGAGAGACCACCATCTCCGACAGGAGAATGGTCTTCAGAACCCTGAGAGGCGCTGTCAGAAAGCAACACTCTGCGGACTTGGCAGCAATGGCTCACCAAGGGAAGACATCCAGCACCTTCTCACGCTCAAAGGCATCGACCCACTTCCACAGGGAGGGGAGCTTCACTCGCTTCGCTGATTGGAGATTCATCCACCGTGCGAGGTTGGGTCTCGTACCGCTGAACGGCTATCGACACGAGAATGACCCAGCTGCCAAACGTTGCCGCAAGTGCAACTATCCAAATGAAACCCTCCCACACGTGCTGGATAATTGCATGATGTATAGTCCTCTATACACAGCGCGCCACAACAACATCGTGGAAAGGATAAAGAAGGCAGCCAGCGGAAGGTGGGAAGTCTTTGCCGAGAACCGACCAGTGATGGGTTCAACTCTGCGGCCCGACCTGATTCTCAAGAAAGACGGCTCCATCCTGGTCATCGACGTGACGGTGCCATTCGAAAACGGCCCTGAGGCCTTTGCAACAGCGAGACGTGCCAAGGAAGAGAAATATCGACCGCTACTCAACCTCCTGAAGCAGCGCTACCCGGACGTCCGCTTTGGTACCATTGTGGTGGGAGCCCTAGGTTCCTGGGATCCACTTAACGATAGGATCGTGTCCCGGCTGTGCTCCCGAAGATATGCGGGACTCATGAGCAAGTTGATCGTCAGCGATACGATTGCTGCATCACGCGATATCTATGTGGAATTTATATCCGGAGTACGGCAGTCATCCGGGAGGACCCTGACACCCGCAACGTCCTCGCCTGATCGCACGAGCGACCATGCGCGAAGACTGGTCCGACACAGCGCACGTGCAAATGCTGCCCCATGATATGTAAATACCCCCAAGAGTAGTCTCAATGTATATATGTATTACCTTTCGCATAACATGTCATTTTGAATTGTCCGCACATTATATATAACGCACCGATTGTCCGCATAATTTCTTGTATATAGCTTGTACAGAAGGTCGCATATGTTCCGCATATTATCCGCAAATACCATGTAAATAACTCTCGCATATGTCTCGCCTGTATTCATCATCCTCATACTAACCGCAAACTTACTGTAAACAGCGTACTGTAACACGCTTGTAACCGCAGAATAATCCGTAACTGCTTGTAACATACTCATACTGCTCAACCAACTAATGGGTATACTAATCCCCTTGTAAAGGATGAAAGTAAGTCCCATATCGGGCCATGGAAAGAAACCTTTCAAACATGAATAAAAGCTTTTTATAATCTGTTCTTATCAGCTTAATATCTGGTACGTCTCCTACATGGGGACAAGATATTAAACTTATTTTTGGAACAGGGCGGAGTGCTTTCAGCTTGCTGAACCTCTGCCGCGGGTCCTCTCGATATTGCACTACCTTCGAGTTGGGCCCATCCTCATGAAATCAAGTAGACTCTGTGTTTTATTCATAATTTCGCAATAATCACTCTTTGTCGGGGCGAAAACGACAAATTTGAAAGCGGTCGACGGGAAATTAAGGCCCGGCACACGACCCCTGGGACTTAGTTTTTTATTAAGGAGACGACGTGGATGGCACGTCCTTGTGAGGACGGGTCCACGCCGGTCGTTTCCTCGTTGTGCTGTGCGCTTCCGAAATGCTGCCGCGGGTCCTCTCGACGTTTCTCCCGTTACTGGGTGCCGCCCCCCCCTTCTCTATCGAGAATGCAAGTAGATATTGGTCTCTCGCGTCGACATCTAGCGGTCGAACGTGCAACCCGAACGGAACGGCGCCCAGGATACGTCGCACCTGAAAGCAACATCTGGTCGACAAGGAGTCGTCTCGTCTTCAAATTACGAACGACGCCGCGCGTCAGACCCCAGCCAGGACATTAATTATAGTTAATTGTGATCAAATTTTAATTCGCGTCTATCCCGTTATCGCTTCTCGGCCTTTTGGCTAAGATCAAAGTGTAGTAGTGGTGATTGCCTAGGATCTTGCCAGGAGAAGAGGTACCTAACAGCGAAGTTCGACAGTGCTCCAGCCAACACCTGATGTGCCACGCCCCATCGAAGTTCTGCCGCGGGTCCTCTAGCATCCGAAGCCAAGCCGATTCCTGCTCCACAGCGATGTCCGGCTAAAGGGAGACGAAGGCGTGCCTGAAACATGACCTGGTTGGCGGCTGATGACTCGTGACCACCCCTGCTCTCTCTTCTTCCTCGTCTCCTCCTCGTCGTGATCCCGGGAAAGGCATCTGTCACATCTCAGGCATTTCAGCCTAGCCGTCGTCCTTGGACCCTCGCCTCATTATATGGCTGGGCCTTGGGCGTGCGGTCAGCGGAAGTGCCTGTTAGCCAATCGGTGGTGTGGCAGTGTTCGGGTCAGCCTCGGAGCTTTGGCTACGCCTGGCGGACTGACTTGACACCTTTCCCTCGCGGGGCTGCCCCACATCCATAACTCGGGTTCGTCAGGATGACCTCTCGGGGTCGCTTGATGAATTCGGGTCTATGCATGATGCCCACTCGTGTTTCCCTCCCTCCCCTCCCTTTCTCGAGGCCTCTTAAAGGTCCTCAACCTCTTTCTCTCGGGACCTCTTAAAGTGTCCCACCCCCTGGTCTAGCGGGACCTATTAAAGGTCTCAACTCTCCCTGGGTTCTTGCGAGACCTCCTAAAGGTTCTCTTTCCCTCTGGGTTTGGTTCACGCGGGACCTCTTTAAGGTCCCCTCCCTCTGGGTCGGTTACCGGGAGGCCTCTTCAAGGTCTCACACTCCTGGGACTTCGCGTGGCCTCTTCAGGGCTCCCCTCGTCGGGCAGGCGCCGCCAAAGTGTGGAGGTAGTGAACTTTTGCCACTAGCTCCGGGGTTTGGCGAGGCCTGTCCCCCGAGAGGTAGAGCTCCCAAGGGGACTAGTGGGATCTTTCCCCCCCGGGTTTTTAAGAGTCCCCTAAGGGCTCGTCCCCCCCCGGGCTAGGTAGGACCTCCTAAAGGTCCTCCCCCATTGGTATCAAGGTTCCTCTTAAAGGTACCGCAGCCCTAACGGAGTCTCATAAAGCTCTCCAGTCCTCACCAATGGGTCTCATGGGGTCCTTAAGGCCCGTCTCTATCCCCCTGCCCTGGTCACGGGCATGTGCCGCTAGGTGGGTCATGTGTAGGGTGCGCCAAGTCAGCCAGCTCTAGCATCGTTCCGATATACAGTCATCGAAGTGTTCGCACAAAGTAGGTAGTCGTTGATTGTTAACCCCTAACAGTCTAACCACTAACCTGACTAACACCTAACGACACAATGCCGAGAAATCTGCGCAATGGAAGAACCCTACAGACACCAGGATCAGCCCGCCGTGTCATCACAGAGGGACTCGACCCTGAGGACTCGGAACGCCTCCTGGTCTCATACGCTCTCTTCGTTTCTCCCGAGAAGCAGCAGTCACCATCAGCATCTCCGGTGAGCCACTCTGATGCCTCACCAGCCACAAGTGTGAGAGACACCCACAACGACGGCGAAACCTCTCAGAACTCATCGTCGCCGGGGCGATTGGTTATCGACTCCGATACCGACTGGCTCATCGACGCCACTACAATCGCGCCGCCTAGTCAAGAAGCTGCATGCGAGCCTGTGGCACTGGTGACCGGCCCTGAAGACGCGCCCACACGGGAACGGGCCACGAACAACAGCGTGTTCCCCTTGCACTTCTCTGCGGAAGACTCAACCAGGCTGGACCCCATGTCCTCCCCAGCAGCCTGGTGGGCGTCGGAGTTACAGCCGGCAACAACTGGAGTAGAAGAGTGCCCAGTCCAAGCGGCGAAGTCTTCCCCGGAGCGCCTGCCAACGTCGTCAGACCTTGAGCGCGACCTGTCCCTGTCACCTGACACCTCAAAATCGAGTGCAGCGTCCATACCTCTGCCCCCTATGGCTTGCGAGTGTGATGGTGTAGAGAGGGGGCCGACAGCGAGTTCGTGCGACGATCCTCCGCCGGCCAGTGACGTCTCGTCATCTTCCTCGCACAGCGATGCTGCAACGCAGACGGACAGACCTGCTCGCCGGAAGAAGAAGAAGAAGAAGAAGAAGAAGAAGATCGGAAGGGATGACCCGGAACTGGTACTCGCGGGCCCTTCACGGATACCGGAACCCTCTGCCCCCTCACAGACCAGCGCTCTGCCACTCGCTCATAGGACCAAGAAGGCACTACAAACGAGGAGTAACCTCCCGGTTCTGGAGAGCCAGCTGGATTCGGATTCGCCGACGCCGCCAGATATGAGAACGGTAGTGCCAGAGACCCAAGCCCCGCCGGTAATGCCAGCGGCTGAGAGCCAAGTAGGGTCCGGAGTGCAGGCGCTGCAGTCTCCTCCTGGGGTTGCCGGGCAACCTGTGAGTGACGACAGAGCACCAGAGGGGTCAGGTCCGCCGCAGATAGCAAGACCGCCACTACTGCCAACGCCAGCGTGCAGTCCGCAAACGGCCCCACGTGCCGCGCTGCTGCCCGCCCCGGCTGGTCTAGGGAACCCGCCTGCTGCCAACACACACCAGATATCGCCGTCTCCACCGCCCACGACGAGTGCGCGATTCCCCGGCTCCACGCCCGCAACGTGTCAGAGGGAGGCCCTGACGCTACACCTCGTTTTCCCCGTCGCCAGCCCGATGGAGTGCCCGGAGGCAGGATGCAGAGCCAGGTTCCGAGCCAAGCAATGGACGACAATGAAGCAGTCCCTCCTGCGCCACCTCCTCGCCGACCACAGCCTGGATATGGAGGCATCAAGCTTCTGGTGTGGCCACTGCCGGAACCCCATCAAGCGTCAGCAGGTGAAGAACCACAGATGCCTACGCAGCGGCCAGCTCATCCTCCCCAACAGTCAGCCGTCAAAGCACCAGTGCCCGGATTGCCCTGACTCGTTCCCCAGCGGGAGGGGTCTGAGGAATCACGCCCGATCCAGGCACAGACAGCAACAACGACAAGCACCACCACGAAGTCAGGCGGATCAACAAGGAGTGCCACTCCCCCCGCCGCAAGCACAGATCCTGAACCCGCCACAAGCAAACGGAGAATCGGGGTCACCGACACCGAATTCCAGCCAACCGACTGGGCCAGGAGCCGACTCCCAGCAGTTAGAACCCCACGACGTGCCGGATGACAACCACGAGCAGGGTGCCCATCCAGGTGACGAGGTCCCCCGCGACCCTCAGAATGATGAGGATCCGTCAGCCCCGTTCACTCGCCGGCTCCGCGAAAGCCTGCCGGATCTCGACGAGAGCAACTGGGACGCCTTCTGCGGCATCATACGGGAGTTGACAACATTCACCCAGGAGTTCGTCAAGCTCCCAGCGCCCACAGGTGGGAATGGAAGGAGAGGGGTTAATCCCAGAAACCACCGCGACATTCAGCGCCTCTACAGGAGGAATAGGCGTCGCGCGGTGAAGATCATAACCGAGGCGGAGTCCGAAAGGTGTGCCATTCCCATTGAGGAGGTCGTGGAAAAATTCCAGGCAACATCAAGGTTCGACGCGTCCTTGCTCGAGGGAGTCACCCACCCGAACCCCGCGCCTGAGCCAGTGGACGTCGCCCCACTCTCGACGACGGAAGTGCTGAGCCGCCTGAAGCGCGCCGAGAACTCTGCCCCTGGTGCTGACAGAATAACATACAAGCACTGGCTGGGGGTCGACCCGGAGGCAAAGGCGCTAACGGCGATCTTCAATGGGTGCCTCAAGTGCTGCAGAATCCCGGATGACTGGAAGTGCTCAAGAACAATACTCGTGCCAAAAGGGGGGGACCCAGCACAGGTCAGTAACTGGAGACCGATTGCACTGACCCCGACCATCTACAAATTGTACGCTGGCTGCCTCTCCAAGCGCCTGACCTCATGGTTGAGCGACCACGGAATCCTGTCACCCGCTCAAAAAGGCTTCCTCCAGTACGACGGGACATTTGAAAATAACTACATGCTGGAACAACGCATCCAGAAAGCGAGGAGGAGTTCAAAGGACATATGCCTGATGTCGCTGGACTACTCCAACGCATTCGGGTCAATCCCTCATGAGGTTATAGCGCACACCCTCATGCGGGCTGGCGCGGGTCCTAAGTTCCTACAGGTCGTCCAGGACCTCTACAACGGGGCCACCACTACGTACCACACAGAAGATGGATCCTCGGAGGAGCTCGCTGTAACCCAAGGTGTCCGACAGGGGTGCCCACTGAGCGGGCTCCTGTTTAACATATGCGTAGACCCTGTCCTGCGAGCCGTCCAGCAAAGTGAGGACTGCCACGACATCTTGGCGTATGCGGACGACCTGATGATCCTCGCCGAGAGCCCGGTGTCACTTCAAACAAAAATCAACACTGCGAGCGAGGTGTCTGCCAGCCTCGGTTTGAAGATGAACCCCCGGAAGTGCTACTCGATGCACCTCTCGCACTCACCGGCTGGCTGTAGAAGCACTACCTTCGAGGTGGATGGCACCCCCATTCCCGTGGTGACGGACGGCTGTCACAAGAGGTTCCTTGGGAAGCCGGTGGGCTTTCGGCTTCTCCCAGATGACGCTTCGCTGGAGCAATGCATCCAGTACGGGACGGACCTGCTATCATCAAGCCTTGCACCGTGGCAACGCCTGGATGCCCTCAAGAGCTTCTTCTACCCCTCGTTGCAGTACTCTCTACGTACGGCCCAGAGGAAGAAAGGGGAATGGCGCCGGATCGACAATGCGCTGAGACCACTGATCAAAGCCACCCTCAACGTCCCAAAGCGTGCCTCCAACACGTACCTTCATGGCGATAGGAGGGACGGGCTCTTTGGTGTCCCCGAGGCGGCAGTGGACGCTGACATCAGCCACGTCGATGCGGCCATGAAGCTTCTAACATCAAAGGACGCAGTGGTACAGGCCACGGCGTGGGAAGACCTGACAGAATTCGTGGCGAGGTGCATCAGGAAGCCAAACCCGTCGACAGCGGACTTGAATGCTTATCTGTCAAGGTCGGCAGCGAGGCATACCTCACACCCGACATCTTCGGTATGGTCCAGGGCACGGATGGCCTCCGAGCATCTCAAGCTGGTGTGGGAACTCACCGATGACCATCAGGTGGCTGTCAAGTGCGGAGAGACCACCATCTCCGACAGGAGAATGGTCTTCAGAACCCTGAGAGGCGCTGTCAGAAAGCAACACTCTGCGGACTTGGCAGCAATGGCTCACCAAGGGAAGACATCCAGCACCTTCTCACGCTCAAAGGCATCGACCCACTTCCACAGGGAGGGGAGCTTCACTCGCTTCGCTGATTGGAGATTCATCCACCGTGCGAGGTTGGGTCTCGTACCGCTGAACGGCTATCGACACGAGAATGACCCAGCTGCCAAACGTTGCCGCAAGTGCAACTATCCAAATGAAACCCTCCCACACGTGCTGGATAATTGCATGATGTATAGTCCTCTATACACAGCGCGCCACAACAACATCGTGGAAAGGATAAAGAAGGCAGCCAGCGGAAGGTGGGAAGTCTTTGCCGAGAACCGACCAGTGATGGGTTCAACTCTGCGGCCCGACCTGATTCTCAAGAAAGACGGCTCCATCCTGGTCATCGACGTGACGGTGCCATTCGAAAACGGCCCTGAGGCCTTTGCAACAGCGAGACGTGCCAAGGAAGAGAAATATCGACCGCTACTCAACCTCCTGAAGCAGCGCTACCCGGACGTCCGCTTTGGTACCATTGTGGTGGGAGCCCTAGGTTCCTGGGATCCACTTAACGATAGGATCGTGTCCCGGCTGTGCTCCCGAAGATATGCGGGACTCATGAGCAAGTTGATCGTCAGCGATACGATTGCTGCATCACGCGATATCTATGTGGAATTTATATCCGGAGTACGGCAGTCATCCGGGAGGACCCTGACACCCGCAACGTCCTCGCCTGATCGCACGAGCGACCATGCGCGAAGACTGGTCCGACACAGCGCACGTGCAAATGCTGCCCCATGATATGTAAATACCCCCAAGAGTAGTCTCAATGTATATATGTATTACCTTTCGCATAACATGTCATTTTGAATTGTCCGCACATTATATATAACGCACCGATTGTCCGCATAATTTCTTGTATATAGCTTGTACAGAAGGTCGCATATGTTCCGCATATTATCCGCAAATACCATGTAAATAACTCTCGCATATGTCTCGCCTGTATTCATCATCCTCATACTAACCGCAAACTTACTGTAAACAGCGTACTGTAACACGCTTGTAACCGCAGAATAATCCGTAACTGCTTGTAACATACTCATACTGCTCAACCAACTAATGGGTATACTAATCCCCTTGTAAAGGATGAAAGTAAGTCCCATATCGGGCCATGGAAAGAAACCTTTCAAACATGAATAAAAGCTTTTTATAATCTGTTCTTATCAGCTTAATATCTGGTACGTCTCCTACATGGGGACAAGATATTAAACTTATTTTTGGAACAGGGCGGAGTGCTTTCAGCTTGCTGAACCTCTGCCGCGGGTCCTCTCGATATTGCACTACCTTCGAGTTGGGCCCATCCTCATGAAATCAAGTAGACTCTGTGTTTTATTCATAATTTCGCAATAATCACTCTTTGTCGGGGCGAAAACGACAAATTTGAAAGCGGTCGACGGGAAATTAAGGCCCGGCACACGACCCCTGGGACTTAGTTTTTTATTAAGGAGACGACGTGGATGGCACGTCCTTGTGAGGACGGGTCCACGCCGGTCGTTTCCTCGTTGTGCTGTGCGCTTCCGAAATGCTGCCGCGGGTCCTCTCGACGTTTCTCCCGTTACTGGGTGCCGCCCCCCCCTTCTCTATCGAGAATGCAAGTAGATATTGGTCTCTCGCGTCGACATCTAGCGGTCGAACGTGCAACCCGAACGGAACGGCGCCCAGGATACGTCGCACCTGAAAGCAACATCTGGTCGACAAGGAGTCGTCTCGTCTTCAAATTACGAACGACGCCGCGCGTCAGACCCCAGCCAGGACATTAATTATAGTTAATTGTGATCAAATTTTAATTCGCGTCTATCCCGTTATCGCTTCTCGGCCTTTTGGCTAAGATCAAAGTGTAGTAGTGGTGATTGCCTAGGATCTTGCCAGGAGAAGAGGTACCTAACAGCGAAGTTCGACAGTGCTCCAGCCAACACCTGATGTGCCACGCCCCATCGAAGTTCTGCCGCGGGTCCTCTAGCATCCGAAGCCAAGCCGATTCCTGCTCCACAGCGATGTCCGGCTAAAGGGAGACGAAGGCGTGCCTGAAACATGACCTGGTTGGCGGCTGATGACTCGTGACCACCCCTGCTCTCTCTTCTTCCTCGTCTCCTCCTCGTCGTGATCCCGGGAAAGGCATCTGTCACATCTCAGGCATTTCAGCCTAGCCGTCGTCCTTGGACCCTCGCCTCATTATATGGCTGGGCCTTGGGCGTGCGGTCAGCGGAAGTGCCTGTTAGCCAATCGGTGGTGTGGCAGTGTTCGGGTCAGCCTCGGAGCTTTGGCTACGCCTGGCGGACTGACTTGACACCTTTCCCTCGCGGGGCTGCCCCACATCCATAACTCGGGTTCGTCAGGATGACCTCTCGGGGTCGCTTGATGAATTCGGGTCTATGCATGATGCCCACTCGTGTTTCCCTCCCTCCCCTCCCTTTCTCGAGGCCTCTTAAAGGTCCTCAACCTCTTTCTCTCGGGACCTCTTAAAGTGTCCCACCCCCTGGTCTAGCGGGACCTATTAAAGGTCTCAACTCTCCCTGGGTTCTTGCGAGACCTCCTAAAGGTTCTCTTTCCCTCTGGGTTTGGTTCACGCGGGACCTCTTTAAGGTCCCCTCCCTCTGGGTCGGTTACCGGGAGGCCTCTTCAAGGTCTCACACTCCTGGGACTTCGCGTGGCCTCTTCAGGGCTCCCCTCGTCGGGCAGGCGCCGCCAAAGTGTGGAGGTAGTGAACTTTTGCCACTAGCTCCGGGGTTTGGCGAGGCCTGTCCCCCGAGAGGTAGAGCTCCCAAGGGGACTAGTGGGATCTTTCCCCCCCGGGTTTTTAAGAGTCCCCTAAGGGCTCGTCCCCCCCCGGGCTAGGTAGGACCTCCTAAAGGTCCTCCCCCATTGGTATCAAGGTTCCTCTTAAAGGTACCGCAGCCCTAACGGAGTCTCATAAAGCTCTCCAGTCCTCACCAATGGGTCTCATGGGGTCCTTAAGGCCCGTCTCTATCCCCCTGCCCTGGTCACGGGCATGTGCCGCTAGGTGGGTCATGTGTAGGGTGCGCCAAGTCAGCCAGCTCTAGCATCGTTCCGATATACAGTCATCGAAGTGTTCGCACAAAGTAGGTAGTCGTTGATTGTTAACCCCTAACAGTCTAACCACTAACCTGACTAACACCTAACGACACAATGCCGAGAAATCTGCGCAATGGAAGAACCCTACAGACACCAGGATCAGCCCGCCGTGTCATCACAGAGGGACTCGACCCTGAGGACTCGGAACGCCTCCTGGTCTCATACGCTCTCTTCGTTTCTCCCGAGAAGCAGCAGTCACCATCAGCATCTCCGGTGAGCCACTCTGATGCCTCACCAGCCACAAGTGTGAGAGACACCCACAACGACGGCGAAACCTCTCAGAACTCATCGTCGCCGGGGCGATTGGTTATCGACTCCGATACCGACTGGCTCATCGACGCCACTACAATCGCGCCGCCTAGTCAAGAAGCTGCATGCGAGCCTGTGGCACTGGTGACCGGCCCTGAAGACGCGCCCACACGGGAACGGGCCACGAACAACAGCGTGTTCCCCTTGCACTTCTCTGCGGAAGACTCAACCAGGCTGGACCCCATGTCCTCCCCAGCAGCCTGGTGGGCGTCGGAGTTACAGCCGGCAACAACTGGAGTAGAAGAGTGCCCAGTCCAAGCGGCGAAGTCTTCCCCGGAGCGCCTGCCAACGTCGTCAGACCTTGAGCGCGACCTGTCCCTGTCACCTGACACCTCAAAATCGAGTGCAGCGTCCATACCTCTGCCCCCTATGGCTTGCGAGTGTGATGGTGTAGAGAGGGGGCCGACAGCGAGTTCGTGCGACGATCCTCCGCCGGCCAGTGACGTCTCGTCATCTTCCTCGCACAGCGATGCTGCAACGCAGACGGACAGACCTGCTCGCCGGAAGAAGAAGAAGAAGAAGAAGAAGAAGAAGATCGGAAGGGATGACCCGGAACTGGTACTCGCGGGCCCTTCACGGATACCGGAACCCTCTGCCCCCTCACAGACCAGCGCTCTGCCACTCGCTCATAGGACCAAGAAGGCACTACAAACGAGGAGTAACCTCCCGGTTCTGGAGAGCCAGCTGGATTCGGATTCGCCGACGCCGCCAGATATGAGAACGGTAGTGCCAGAGACCCAAGCCCCGCCGGTAATGCCAGCGGCTGAGAGCCAAGTAGGGTCCGGAGTGCAGGCGCTGCAGTCTCCTCCTGGGGTTGCCGGGCAACCTGTGAGTGACGACAGAGCACCAGAGGGGTCAGGTCCGCCGCAGATAGCAAGACCGCCACTACTGCCAACGCCAGCGTGCAGTCCGCAAACGGCCCCACGTGCCGCGCTGCTGCCCGCCCCGGCTGGTCTAGGGAACCCGCCTGCTGCCAACACACACCAGATATCGCCGTCTCCACCGCCCACGACGAGTGCGCGATTCCCCGGCTCCACGCCCGCAACGTGTCAGAGGGAGGCCCTGACGCTACACCTCGTTTTCCCCGTCGCCAGCCCGATGGAGTGCCCGGAGGCAGGATGCAGAGCCAGGTTCCGAGCCAAGCAATGGACGACAATGAAGCAGTCCCTCCTGCGCCACCTCCTCGCCGACCACAGCCTGGATATGGAGGCATCAAGCTTCTGGTGTGGCCACTGCCGGAACCCCATCAAGCGTCAGCAGGTGAAGAACCACAGATGCCTACGCAGCGGCCAGCTCATCCTCCCCAACAGTCAGCCGTCAAAGCACCAGTGCCCGGATTGCCCTGACTCGTTCCCCAGCGGGAGGGGTCTGAGGAATCACGCCCGATCCAGGCACAGACAGCAACAACGACAAGCACCACCACGAAGTCAGGCGGATCAACAAGGAGTGCCACTCCCCCCGCCGCAAGCACAGATCCTGAACCCGCCACAAGCAAACGGAGAATCGGGGTCACCGACACCGAATTCCAGCCAACCGACTGGGCCAGGAGCCGACTCCCAGCAGTTAGAACCCCACGACGTGCCGGATGACAACCACGAGCAGGGTGCCCATCCAGGTGACGAGGTCCCCCGCGACCCTCAGAATGATGAGGATCCGTCAGCCCCGTTCACTCGCCGGCTCCGCGAAAGCCTGCCGGATCTCGACGAGAGCAACTGGGACGCCTTCTGCGGCATCATACGGGAGTTGACAACATTCACCCAGGAGTTCGTCAAGCTCCCAGCGCCCACAGGTGGGAATGGAAGGAGAGGGGTTAATCCCAGAAACCACCGCGACATTCAGCGCCTCTACAGGAGGAATAGGCGTCGCGCGGTGAAGATCATAACCGAGGCGGAGTCCGAAAGGTGTGCCATTCCCATTGAGGAGGTCGTGGAAAAATTCCAGGCAACATCAAGGTTCGACGCGTCCTTGCTCGAGGGAGTCACCCACCCGAACCCCGCGCCTGAGCCAGTGGACGTCGCCCCACTCTCGACGACGGAAGTGCTGAGCCGCCTGAAGCGCGCCGAGAACTCTGCCCCTGGTGCTGACAGAATAACATACAAGCACTGGCTGGGGGTCGACCCGGAGGCAAAGGCGCTAACGGCGATCTTCAATGGGTGCCTCAAGTGCTGCAGAATCCCGGATGACTGGAAGTGCTCAAGAACAATACTCGTGCCAAAAGGGGGGGACCCAGCACAGGTCAGTAACTGGAGACCGATTGCACTGACCCCGACCATCTACAAATTGTACGCTGGCTGCCTCTCCAAGCGCCTGACCTCATGGTTGAGCGACCACGGAATCCTGTCACCCGCTCAAAAAGGCTTCCTCCAGTACGACGGGACATTTGAAAATAACTACATGCTGGAACAACGCATCCAGAAAGCGAGGAGGAGTTCAAAGGACATATGCCTGATGTCGCTGGACTACTCCAACGCATTCGGGTCAATCCCTCATGAGGTTATAGCGCACACCCTCATGCGGGCTGGCGCGGGTCCTAAGTTCCTACAGGTCGTCCAGGACCTCTACAACGGGGCCACCACTACGTACCACACAGAAGATGGATCCTCGGAGGAGCTCGCTGTAACCCAAGGTGTCCGACAGGGGTGCCCACTGAGCGGGCTCCTGTTTAACATATGCGTAGACCCTGTCCTGCGAGCCGTCCAGCAAAGTGAGGACTGCCACGACATCTTGGCGTATGCGGACGACCTGATGATCCTCGCCGAGAGCCCGGTGTCACTTCAAACAAAAATCAACACTGCGAGCGAGGTGTCTGCCAGCCTCGGTTTGAAGATGAACCCCCGGAAGTGCTACTCGATGCACCTCTCGCACTCACCGGCTGGCTGTAGAAGCACTACCTTCGAGGTGGATGGCACCCCCATTCCCGTGGTGACGGACGGCTGTCACAAGAGGTTCCTTGGGAAGCCGGTGGGCTTTCGGCTTCTCCCAGATGACGCTTCGCTGGAGCAATGCATCCAGTACGGGACGGACCTGCTATCATCAAGCCTTGCACCGTGGCAACGCCTGGATGCCCTCAAGAGCTTCTTCTACCCCTCGTTGCAGTACTCTCTACGTACGGCCCAGAGGAAGAAAGGGGAATGGCGCCGGATCGACAATGCGCTGAGACCACTGATCAAAGCCACCCTCAACGTCCCAAAGCGTGCCTCCAACACGTACCTTCATGGCGATAGGAGGGACGGGCTCTTTGGTGTCCCCGAGGCGGCAGTGGACGCTGACATCAGCCACGTCGATGCGGCCATGAAGCTTCTAACATCAAAGGACGCAGTGGTACAGGCCACGGCGTGGGAAGACCTGACAGAATTCGTGGCGAGGTGCATCAGGAAGCCAAACCCGTCGACAGCGGACTTGAATGCTTATCTGTCAAGGTCGGCAGCGAGGCATACCTCACACCCGACATCTTCGGTATGGTCCAGGGCACGGATGGCCTCCGAGCATCTCAAGCTGGTGTGGGAACTCACCGATGACCATCAGGTGGCTGTCAAGTGCGGAGAGACCACCATCTCCGACAGGAGAATGGTCTTCAGAACCCTGAGAGGCGCTGTCAGAAAGCAACACTCTGCGGACTTGGCAGCAATGGCTCACCAAGGGAAGACATCCAGCACCTTCTCACGCTCAAAGGCATCGACCCACTTCCACAGGGAGGGGAGCTTCACTCGCTTCGCTGATTGGAGATTCATCCACCGTGCGAGGTTGGGTCTCGTACCGCTGAACGGCTATCGACACGAGAATGACCCAGCTGCCAAACGTTGCCGCAAGTGCAACTATCCAAATGAAACCCTCCCACACGTGCTGGATAATTGCATGATGTATAGTCCTCTATACACAGCGCGCCACAACAACATCGTGGAAAGGATAAAGAAGGCAGCCAGCGGAAGGTGGGAAGTCTTTGCCGAGAACCGACCAGTGATGGGTTCAACTCTGCGGCCCGACCTGATTCTCAAGAAAGACGGCTCCATCCTGGTCATCGACGTGACGGTGCCATTCGAAAACGGCCCTGAGGCCTTTGCAACAGCGAGACGTGCCAAGGAAGAGAAATATCGACCGCTACTCAACCTCCTGAAGCAGCGCTACCCGGACGTCCGCTTTGGTACCATTGTGGTGGGAGCCCTAGGTTCCTGGGATCCACTTAACGATAGGATCGTGTCCCGGCTGTGCTCCCGAAGATATGCGGGACTCATGAGCAAGTTGATCGTCAGCGATACGATTGCTGCATCACGCGATATCTATGTGGAATTTATATCCGGAGTACGGCAGTCATCCGGGAGGACCCTGACACCCGCAACGTCCTCGCCTGATCGCACGAGCGACCATGCGCGAAGACTGGTCCGACACAGCGCACGTGCAAATGCTGCCCCATGATATGTAAATACCCCCAAGAGTAGTCTCAATGTATATATGTATTACCTTTCGCATAACATGTCATTTTGAATTGTCCGCACATTATATATAACGCACCGATTGTCCGCATAATTTCTTGTATATAGCTTGTACAGAAGGTCGCATATGTTCCGCATATTATCCGCAAATACCATGTAAATAACTCTCGCATATGTCTCGCCTGTATTCATCATCCTCATACTAACCGCAAACTTACTGTAAACAGCGTACTGTAACACGCTTGTAACCGCAGAATAATCCGTAACTGCTTGTAACATACTCATACTGCTCAACCAACTAATGGGTATACTAATCCCCTTGTAAAGGATGAAAGTAAGTCCCATATCGGGCCATGGAAAGAAACCTTTCAAACATGAATAAAAGCTTTTTATAATCTGTTCTTATCAGCTTAATATCTGGTACGTCTCCTACATGGGGACAAGATATTAAACTTATTTTTGGAACAGGGCGGAGTGCTTTCAGCTTGCTGAACCTCTGCCGCGGGTCCTCTCGATATTGCACTACCTTCGAGTTGGGCCCATCCTCATGAAATCAAGTAGACTCTGTGTTTTATTCATAATTTCGCAATAATCACTCTTTGTCGGGGCGAAAACGACAAATTTGAAAGCGGTCGACGGGAAATTAAGGCCCGGCACACGACCCCTGGGACTTAGTTTTTTATTAAGGAGACGACGTGGATGGCACGTCCTTGTGAGGACGGGTCCACGCCGGTCGTTTCCTCGTTGTGCTGTGCGCTTCCGAAATGCTGCCGCGGGTCCTCTCGACGTTTCTCCCGTTACTGGGTGCCGCCCCCCCCTTCTCTATCGAGAATGCAAGTAGATATTGGTCTCTCGCGTCGACATCTAGCGGTCGAACGTGCAACCCGAACGGAACGGCGCCCAGGATACGTCGCACCTGAAAGCAACATCTGGTCGACAAGAAGTCGTCTCGTCTTCAAAATACGATCGAGTCTTCCGACGCTATTAAAACAGACCCCAGCCAGGACATTAATTATAGTTAATTGTGATCAAATTTTAATTCGCGTCTATCCCGTTATCGCTTCTCGGCCTTTTGGCTAAGATCAAAGTGTAGTAGTGGTGATTGCCTAGGATCTTGCCAGGAGAAGAGGTACCTAACAGCGAAGTTCGACAGTGCTCCAGCCAACACCTGATGTGCCACGCCCCATCGAAGTTCTGCCGCGGGTCCTCTAGCATCCGAAGCCAAGCCGATTCCTGCTCCACAGCGATGTCCGGCTAAAGGGAGACGAAGGCGTGCCTGAAACATGACCTGGTTGGCGGCTGATGACTCGTGACCACCCCTGCTCTCTCTTCTTCCTCGTCTCCTCCTCGTCGTGATCCCGGGAAAGGCATCTGTCACATCTCAGGCATTTCAGCCTAGCCGTCGTCCTTGGACCCTCGCCTCATTATATGGCTGGGCCTTGGGCGTGCGGTCAGCGGAAGTGCCTGTTAGCCAATCGGTGGTGTGGCAGTGTTCGGGTCAGCCTCGGAGCTTTGGCTACGCCTGGCGGACTGACTTGACACCTTTCCCTCGCGGGGCTGCCCCACATCCATAACTCGGGTTCGTCAGGATGACCTCTCGGGGTCGCTTGATGAATTCGGGTCTATGCATGATGCCCACTCGTGTTTCCCTCCCTCCCCTCCCTTTCTCGAGGCCTCTTAAAGGTCCTCAACCTCTTTCTCTCGGGACCTCTTAAAGTGTCCCACCCCCTGGTCTAGCGGGACCTATTAAAGGTCTCAACTCTCCCTGGGTTCTTGCGAGACCTCCTAAAGGTTCTCTTTCCCTCTGGGTTTGGTTCACGCGGGACCTCTTTAAGGTCCCCTCCCTCTGGGTCGGTTACCGGGAGGCCTCTTCAAGGTCTCACACTCCTGGGACTTCGCGTGGCCTCTTCAGGGCTCCCCTCGTCGGGCAGGCGCCGCCAAAGTGTGGAGGTAGTGAACTTTTGCCACTAGCTCCGGGGTTTGGCGAGGCCTGTCCCCCGAGAGGTAGAGCTCCCAAGGGGACTAGTGGGATCTTTCCCCCCCGGGTTTTTAAGAGTCCCCTAAGGGCTCGTCCCCCCCCGGGCTAGGTAGGACCTCCTAAAGGTCCTCCCCCATTGGTATCAAGGTTCCTCTTAAAGGTACCGCAGCCCTAACGGAGTCTCATAAAGCTCTCCAGTCCTCACCAATGGGTCTCATGGGGTCCTTAAGGCCCGTCTCTATCCCCCTGCCCTGGTCACGGGCATGTGCCGCTAGGTGGGTCATGTGTAGGGTGCGCCAAGTCAGCCAGCTCTAGCATCGTTCCGATATACAGTCATCGAAGTGTTCGCACAAAGTAGGTAGTCGTTGATTGTTAACCCCTAACAGTCTAACCACTAACCTGACTAACACCTAACGACACAATGCCGAGAAATCTGCGCAATGGAAGAACCCTACAGACACCAGGATCAGCCCGCCGTGTCATCACAGAGGGACTCGACCCTGAGGACTCGGAACGCCTCCTGGTCTCATACGCTCTCTTCGTTTCTCCCGAGAAGCAGCAGTCACCATCAGCATCTCCGGTGAGCCACTCTGATGCCTCACCAGCCACAAGTGTGAGAGACACCCACAACGACGGCGAAACCTCTCAGAACTCATCGTCGCCGGGGCGATTGGTTATCGACTCCGATACCGACTGGCTCATCGACGCCACTACAATCGCGCCGCCTAGTCAAGAAGCTGCATGCGAGCCTGTGGCACTGGTGACCGGCCCTGAAGACGCGCCCACACGGGAACGGGCCACGAACAACAGCGTGTTCCCCTTGCACTTCTCTGCGGAAGACTCAACCAGGCTGGACCCCATGTCCTCCCCAGCAGCCTGGTGGGCGTCGGAGTTACAGCCGGCAACAACTGGAGTAGAAGAGTGCCCAGTCCAAGCGGCGAAGTCTTCCCCGGAGCGCCTGCCAACGTCGTCAGACCTTGAGCGCGACCTGTCCCTGTCACCTGACACCTCAAAATCGAGTGCAGCGTCCATACCTCTGCCCCCTATGGCTTGCGAGTGTGATGGTGTAGAGAGGGGGCCGACAGCGAGTTCGTGCGACGATCCTCCGCCGGCCAGTGACGTCTCGTCATCTTCCTCGCACAGCGATGCTGCAACGCAGACGGACAGACCTGCTCGCCGGAAGAAGAAGAAGAAGAAGAAGAAGAAGAAGATCGGAAGGGATGACCCGGAACTGGTACTCGCGGGCCCTTCACGGATACCGGAACCCTCTGCCCCCTCACAGACCAGCGCTCTGCCACTCGCTCATAGGACCAAGAAGGCACTACAAACGAGGAGTAACCTCCCGGTTCTGGAGAGCCAGCTGGATTCGGATTCGCCGACGCCGCCAGATATGAGAACGGTAGTGCCAGAGACCCAAGCCCCGCCGGTAATGCCAGCGGCTGAGAGCCAAGTAGGGTCCGGAGTGCAGGCGCTGCAGTCTCCTCCTGGGGTTGCCGGGCAACCTGTGAGTGACGACAGAGCACCAGAGGGGTCAGGTCCGCCGCAGATAGCAAGACCGCCACTACTGCCAACGCCAGCGTGCAGTCCGCAAACGGCCCCACGTGCCGCGCTGCTGCCCGCCCCGGCTGGTCTAGGGAACCCGCCTGCTGCCAACACACACCAGATATCGCCGTCTCCACCGCCCACGACGAGTGCGCGATTCCCCGGCTCCACGCCCGCAACGTGTCAGAGGGAGGCCCTGACGCTACACCTCGTTTTCCCCGTCGCCAGCCCGATGGAGTGCCCGGAGGCAGGATGCAGAGCCAGGTTCCGAGCCAAGCAATGGACGACAATGAAGCAGTCCCTCCTGCGCCACCTCCTCGCCGACCACAGCCTGGATATGGAGGCATCAAGCTTCTGGTGTGGCCACTGCCGGAACCCCATCAAGCGTCAGCAGGTGAAGAACCACAGATGCCTACGCAGCGGCCAGCTCATCCTCCCCAACAGTCAGCCGTCAAAGCACCAGTGCCCGGATTGCCCTGACTCGTTCCCCAGCGGGAGGGGTCTGAGGAATCACGCCCGATCCAGGCACAGACAGCAACAACGACAAGCACCACCACGAAGTCAGGCGGATCAACAAGGAGTGCCACTCCCCCCGCCGCAAGCACAGATCCTGAACCCGCCACAAGCAAACGGAGAATCGGGGTCACCGACACCGAATTCCAGCCAACCGACTGGGCCAGGAGCCGACTCCCAGCAGTTAGAACCCCACGACGTGCCGGATGACAACCACGAGCAGGGTGCCCATCCAGGTGACGAGGTCCCCCGCGACCCTCAGAATGATGAGGATCCGTCAGCCCCGTTCACTCGCCGGCTCCGCGAAAGCCTGCCGGATCTCGACGAGAGCAACTGGGACGCCTTCTGCGGCATCATACGGGAGTTGACAACATTCACCCAGGAGTTCGTCAAGCTCCCAGCGCCCACAGGTGGGAATGGAAGGAGAGGGGTTAATCCCAGAAACCACCGCGACATTCAGCGCCTCTACAGGAGGAATAGGCGTCGCGCGGTGAAGATCATAACCGAGGCGGAGTCCGAAAGGTGTGCCATTCCCATTGAGGAGGTCGTGGAAAAATTCCAGGCAACATCAAGGTTCGACGCGTCCTTGCTCGAGGGAGTCACCCACCCGAACCCCGCGCCTGAGCCAGTGGACGTCGCCCCACTCTCGACGACGGAAGTGCTGAGCCGCCTGAAGCGCGCCGAGAACTCTGCCCCTGGTGCTGACAGAATAACATACAAGCACTGGCTGGGGGTCGACCCGGAGGCAAAGGCGCTAACGGCGATCTTCAATGGGTGCCTCAAGTGCTGCAGAATCCCGGATGACTGGAAGTGCTCAAGAACAATACTCGTGCCAAAAGGGGGGGACCCAGCACAGGTCAGTAACTGGAGACCGATTGCACTGACCCCGACCATCTACAAATTGTACGCTGGCTGCCTCTCCAAGCGCCTGACCTCATGGTTGAGCGACCACGGAATCCTGTCACCCGCTCAAAAAGGCTTCCTCCAGTACGACGGGACATTTGAAAATAACTACATGCTGGAACAACGCATCCAGAAAGCGAGGAGGAGTTCAAAGGACATATGCCTGATGTCGCTGGACTACTCCAACGCATTCGGGTCAATCCCTCATGAGGTTATAGCGCACACCCTCATGCGGGCTGGCGCGGGTCCTAAGTTCCTACAGGTCGTCCAGGACCTCTACAACGGGGCCACCACTACGTACCACACAGAAGATGGATCCTCGGAGGAGCTCGCTGTAACCCAAGGTGTCCGACAGGGGTGCCCACTGAGCGGGCTCCTGTTTAACATATGCGTAGACCCTGTCCTGCGAGCCGTCCAGCAAAGTGAGGACTGCCACGACATCTTGGCGTATGCGGACGACCTGATGATCCTCGCCGAGAGCCCGGTGTCACTTCAAACAAAAATCAACACTGCGAGCGAGGTGTCTGCCAGCCTCGGTTTGAAGATGAACCCCCGGAAGTGCTACTCGATGCACCTCTCGCACTCACCGGCTGGCTGTAGAAGCACTACCTTCGAGGTGGATGGCACCCCCATTCCCGTGGTGACGGACGGCTGTCACAAGAGGTTCCTTGGGAAGCCGGTGGGCTTTCGGCTTCTCCCAGATGACGCTTCGCTGGAGCAATGCATCCAGTACGGGACGGACCTGCTATCATCAAGCCTTGCACCGTGGCAACGCCTGGATGCCCTCAAGAGCTTCTTCTACCCCTCGTTGCAGTACTCTCTACGTACGGCCCAGAGGAAGAAAGGGGAATGGCGCCGGATCGACAATGCGCTGAGACCACTGATCAAAGCCACCCTCAACGTCCCAAAGCGTGCCTCCAACACGTACCTTCATGGCGATAGGAGGGACGGGCTCTTTGGTGTCCCCGAGGCGGCAGTGGACGCTGACATCAGCCACGTCGATGCGGCCATGAAGCTTCTAACATCAAAGGACGCAGTGGTACAGGCCACGGCGTGGGAAGACCTGACAGAATTCGTGGCGAGGTGCATCAGGAAGCCAAACCCGTCGACAGCGGACTTGAATGCTTATCTGTCAAGGTCGGCAGCGAGGCATACCTCACACCCGACATCTTCGGTATGGTCCAGGGCACGGATGGCCTCCGAGCATCTCAAGCTGGTGTGGGAACTCACCGATGACCATCAGGTGGCTGTCAAGTGCGGAGAGACCACCATCTCCGACAGGAGAATGGTCTTCAGAACCCTGAGAGGCGCTGTCAGAAAGCAACACTCTGCGGACTTGGCAGCAATGGCTCACCAAGGGAAGACATCCAGCACCTTCTCACGCTCAAAGGCATCGACCCACTTCCACAGGGAGGGGAGCTTCACTCGCTTCGCTGATTGGAGATTCATCCACCGTGCGAGGTTGGGTCTCGTACCGCTGAACGGCTATCGACACGAGAATGACCCAGCTGCCAAACGTTGCCGCAAGTGCAACTATCCAAATGAAACCCTCCCACACGTGCTGGATCATTGCATGATGTATAGTCCTCTATACACAGCGCGCCACAACAACATCGTGGAAAGGATAAAGAAGGCAGCCAGCGGAAGGTGGGAAGTCTTTGCCGAGAACCGACCAGTGATGGGTTCAACTCTGCGGCCCGACCTGATTCTCAAGAAAGACGGCTCCATCCTGGTCATCGACGTGACGGTGCCATTCGAAAACGGCCCTGAGGCCTTTGCAACAGCGAGACGTGCCAAGGAAGAGAAATATCGACCGCTACTCAACCTCCTGAAGCAGCGCTACCCGGACGTCCGCTTTGGTACCATTGTGGTGGGAGCCCTAGGTTCCTGGGATCCACTTAACGATAGGATCGTGTCCCGGCTGTGCTCCCGAAGATATGCGGGACTCATGAGCAAGTTGATCGTCAGCGATACGATTGCTGCATCACGCGATATCTATGTGGAATTTATATCCGGAGTACGGCAGTCATCCGGGAGGACCCTGACACCCGCAACGTCCTCGCCTGATCGCACGAGCGACCATGCGCGAAGACTGGTCCGACACAGCGCACGTGCAAATGCTGCCCCATGATATGTAAATACCCCCAAGAGTAGTCTCAATGTATATATGTATTACCTTTCGCATAACATGTCATTTTGAATTGTCCGCACATTATATATAACGCACCGATTGTCCGCATAATTTCTTGTATATAGCTTGTACAGAAGGTCGCATATGTTCCGCATATTATCCGCAAATACCATGTAAATAACTCTCGCATATGTCTCGCCTGTATTCATCATCCTCATACTAACCGCAAACTTACTGTAAACAGCGTACTGTAACACGCTTGTAACCGCAGAATAATCCGTAACTGCTTGTAACATACTCATACTGCTCAACCAACTAATGGGTATACTAATCCCCTTGTAAAGGATGAAAGTAAGTCCCATATCGGGCCATGGAAAGAAACCTTTCAAACATGAATAAAAGCTTTTTATAATCTGTTCTTATCAGCTTAATATCTGGTACGTCTCCTACATGGGGACAAGATATTAAACTTATTTTTGGAACAGGGCGGAGTGCTTTCAGCTTGCTGAACCTCTGCCGCGGGTCCTCTCGATATTGCACTACCTTCGAGTTGGGCCCATCCTCATGAAATCAAGTAGACTCTGTGTTTTATTCATAATTTCGCAATAATCACTCTTTGTCGGGGCGAAAACGACAAATTTGAAAGCGGTCGACGGGAAATTAAGGCCCGGCACACGACCCCTGGGACTTAGTTTTTTATTAAGGAGACGACGTGGATGGCACGTCCTTGTGAGGACGGGTCCACGCCGGTCGTTTCCTCGTTGTGCTGTGCGCTTCCGAAATGCTGCCGCGGGTCCTCTCGACGTTTCTCCCGTTACTGGGTGCCCCCCCCCCCACTTCTCGATCGAGAATGCAAGTAGATATTGGTCTCTCGCGTCGACATCTAGCGGTCGAACGTGCAACCCGAACGGAACGGCGCCCAGGATACGTCGCACCTGAAAGCAACATCTGGTCGACAAGGAGTCGTCTCGTCTTCAAAATACGAACGACGCCGCGCGTCAGACCCCAGCCAGGACATTAATTATAGTTAATTGTGATCAAATATTAATTCGCGTCTATCCCGTTATCGCTTCTCGGCCTTTTGGCTAAGATCAAAGTGTAGTAAGTGATCTTGCCAAGGATCTTGCCAGGAGGAGAGCTTTCAACCAGTGGAGTGTGAAGGTGCTACTGCAGGTACTCAACGAGCCACGCCCACCAGAAGAGTTGCCGCGGGTCCTCTCAAGTTGGTGAAGAAGCTGGTTCCTGTTCCTCGATGATGGCTGGCTAAAGGAAGGCAACGGCGTGCCCGAAGCATGACCTGGTTGGCGGTTGATGACTCGTGACCACCCCTGCTCTCTCTTCTTCCTCGTCTCCTCCTCCTCGTCGTGATCCCGGGAAAGGCACCTGTCACATCTCAGGCATTTCAGCCTAGCCGTCGTCCTTGGACCCTCGCCTCATTATATGGCTGGGCCTTGGGCGTGCGGTCAGCGGAAGTGCCTGTTAGCCAATCGGTGGTGTGGCAGTGTTCGGGTCAGCCTCGGAGCTTTGGCTACGCCTGGCGGACTGACTTGACACCTTTCCCTCGCGGGGCTGCCCCACATCTATAGCTCGGGTTCGTCGGGATGACCTCTCGGGGTCGCTTGAGGAATTCGGGTCTATGCATGATGCCCACTCATGGTTCCCTCCCTCCCCTCCCTTTCTCGAGGCCTCTTAAAGGTCCTCAACTTCTGTCTCTCGGGACCTCTTAAAGTGTCCCACCGCCCTCTCTAGCGAGACCTATTAAAGGTCTCAACTCTCCCTGGGTTCTCGCGAGACCTCGTAAAGGTTCTCTTTCCCTGTGGGTTTGGCTCACGTGGGACCTCTTAAAGGTCCCCTCCCTCTGGGTGGGTTACCGTGAGGCCTCAAGGCCTCACACTCCTGGGCTTCGCGTGGCCTCTTCAGGGCTCCCCTCGGCGGGCAGAGGTCGCCGGACTGTGGAGTTGGTGAACTTTTGACACTAGCTCCAGAGTTCGGCGAGGTCTGTCCACCGAGAATTGGAGCTCCCAAGGGGACTAGTGGGATCTTCCCCCCCGGGTTTTTTAAGAGTCCCTTAAGGGCTCACCCCCCCCGGGCTAGGTAGGACCTCCTAAAGGTCCTCCCCATTGGTATCAAGGTCCCTCTTAAAGGTTCCACGGTCCTAACGGAGTCTCTTAAAGTTCTCCAACCCCCACCAATGGGTCTCATGGGGTCCTTAAGACCCCCCCCCTATCTCCCCTGCCCTGGTCACGGGCATATGCCGCCGATCGGGTCGTTCGTGGGGTGTGCCTAGCTATTCAGGAACATCTACTCACAGCCTCAACTCATCTCAAAGATCACCTGCAAGTAGGTAACATCGAGTCTCCCTCTACTAACGGTCTCCATCTGCTAACAAGACTAACAACTAACATCGTGGCAAACCGTGTCAGAACAAGAGGAAGCCTACTAAGTGAGACGCTCAAGCCTCAATATTCGTCAGCAACACCTAATATGCCGAGAAACCTGAGAAGCGGGAGGGTATGTCAGACGCCGGATAGGGGCACGCACTCGCCCGGGTCGGCCCGCCGAGTGGTGTTGGAGGACAGTGATCTGGAGGAACGGGACAAGTTCCTTCACTCCTACGCGCTGTTCAGCTCGCCGGAGCAATCACCGACCAGCGCCCGCAGCAACGGGGACTCGTCCTCTGCGTTCAGTGGCACCAAGGTGACAAGTGCCGATCGCAGTGCAACGCTGAGTTATAGTGCCGGCTTGAATGCAGACGACACAGACCGCAGCTGTATATCGCCGTCCGTGATGTGGGCCAACGACGGGAACGGTGAGAGCTGCAGCCTATCTTCGGGTGAAGGAGGCCCGGTTCTCTCAGGAGAAGAGCAGCACTACCCATCGGACAACTCTGACGTGTTGGTGATTGACACGAACTGTTACAATGACACTCCGAGTGAGAGTCAAGCGCTGGGGATCTCTAGTGGGGAGCTGGAATGCTGCAACGGTGACTCGTCCGATCGCCCACCGCCGGACAGGATGTTGGAAGAGGATCTCGCCATCTCACCGGACTCCTCGCCGAGGCACCAGGAGGGGTCCGACACCAGAAAAACAAGCGAGCAAGAGGCGCGTGCCAGCCCCCCAGTGGAGGGCTCGACACGGGAGCTAGGGGGCAGCCCCTTCACGCTCCACTTTTCAGCAGAAGATGTCACCGCTGACCAGACGTTGCTACCAAGAGGTCAGGGCTACCAGGATATATGGGCTGCGGAAGGAACCCTGGCCAATGGGAATGAATCCCAACGGACGGAAACCCCCCGGGACCAGGAAGAGGTTGGTGAGTCTGACTCAAAGGGGAGAGTTGGGTCGGCTTCGCTGGAAATGGTGCCCGGGGATGCTGCTCGAATCCGGAGCGACCGGGATCGAGTACCGAGGGCCGCCGGCAAAGACCATACGGAGCAGCGCTCGGGGGCCGGCCTGCCCCGGGACCACGTCGACAGCTCGACGCTGATAATCGATGCGGAGGTCTCTGATCTGGCTGTAGGTTCATCATGGGGCAAGAGCTGCTCATCTAGTGACGCGTCCACGCAAACCTCATGGGCCGACGGGAAGAAGAAGAGAAGAAAGAAGAAGAAGAAGAGGACCGCACCCAGGTCGCCGGAGCTAGTGGTGGCAGGTCCGTCCAGGGCTGCGGCACAAACGGCTGCGTCGCAAGGATTCACACTCCCATTGGCTCTCAGAACGAAGAAAGCGATGCAGGCGCGAAACCAGCTCCCGGTGCCAGAAAGCCAGGCGCTCCCGGAATCACCCCCGTCGCAGGATCATGTGGAGATCCCGGAGACCCAGGGGGCAGTGTGCCGAGCGGTGTCAACGACCACGACTGACCCCGGCCCACTGACACAAATGTTGTACTCGGGCCGCACGAGTCGGCACCAAGGCCCCGTGCCGGCACCCAACGGTGACGCTGCGGACGCAGCTTGGGCCCCGCCTGGTCTGCAGGATGACGAGGAGGATCGGGGCGTGTCGCAGCATGGGACATCGCCGTCGCCGCCCTGCGCAGACGCTGTGATGAATGACCGAAGCCCAGCCCTGGGCAGGGCGCAAGCGGCGCCGCTGGTGTGCCCAATGAGGGGCGGGCTGGCCTGCGAAATCATCGACCGCACATTCCACATGGCATTCCCAGTTCCCAGACCACTAGCCTGCCCAGTGGAGGGATGCAGCAGGAAGTTTCAATCCGTCACATGGACGGCAATGAAGCAGTCATTGCTGAGGCACCTACTCGCGGACCACAGTGTAGATATAACAACGTCACGATTCTGGTGCGGCTCGTGCAGAGGAGCGGTGAAGAAGAGGTGTGTCGGCAACCACCCGTGCCTACAGAATCGCCAACTCCTTAGCCAGACCGAAGCTGCGCTCCAGCACCAATGCGGGGAGTGTGATGCGGCGTTCGCAACGAGGAATAGTCTAAGGAACCACAGAAGGCAAAAGCAAGCAAGGTCTAGGGGGCATACCCGAAGAATGACCCCACCTCAACAGCCGGAAAGTGGGCGAACGCCACCTGGGGTTCGTATCCTGCATCGCGGTGAGCGGCCGTTGGCCAACGCCACGCCGCTAGTGAATGCGAGCAACACCGGAGGCCCGGGCTTGTCCCAACGGTCTGGGGCTACCCCGGTGCCGGATATGAGTACCAGCCTCGATGCTGACAATGGGGAGGACATACAGGCTGAGCCAATCGAGATCGCCTCCTTTACGGGACAGGAAGAGGAAGCAGCCGGCACGCCCCAAAGGGTGAGTGAGGAGCCATCAGCGCCCTTCGCAAGGAGACTTCGGGAGCTGCTACACGACTTCCGGCAGGAATCCTGGACGGAGTTCTGCGCGGTTATTGACGAGCTGATCACGTTTGCCAGGAGGCACGTGAGGATTCCGGAGGAGGCAGAAGGGATGAATGGGGGAATCCGCCGGGCCAACGCCAACAACCACCGCGACATACAGCGTTTATACCGGCGTAACCGTCGTCGTGCTGTCAAACTAGTGCTCGGGAAAGAAGATGAGAGGTGCTCCATCCCAGTGAATGAGATCGTGGATGTCTTCGCCGCTCACCAGCCGTTCGATGCGAGCACGCTGCAGGGCACCGACTACCAACCAGCCACGGATCAGGTCGATCTCTCCCCCTTCTCCAGTGCGGAGGTGCTGCAGCGGTTGAAGAGGGCGGAGAACACGGCCCCTGGAAGCGACCGCCTCACGTACCAACACTGGAGGGGAGTAGACCCGCAAGCCAAGGCCCTGACGGCAATATTTAATGGCTGCCTGAAAGCAAAGCAAGTGCCGGCAAGCTGGAAGCAGTCGAGGACGATCCTGATACCGAAGGGGGGCGACAAAGCGGATCCGAGGAATTGGCGGCCAATTTCGCTGAACCAAACTATCTACAAACTGTTTGCAGGGTGTCTCGCGAGGCGCCTGCAAGTTTGGTTAGAGGACCACTCCATCCTGTCACCGATGCAGAAAGGGTTTCTCCGCCACGATGGAACGTTCGAGAACAACTATGTTCTCGAACAAAGAATGCAGTTGGCGAAGAGAACTGGGAAAGACCTCTGCATCATGTCCCTTGACCTGGCGAACGCGTTTGGATCCATCCCGCACGCAGCCATCAACAACGCGCTCTCCAAATGCGGCGCGGGCTCGACGTTCGTGAGCCTAGTTGCGGACATGTATGATGGGGCATGTACTACCTTCATTACGCAGGGCGAGTCGTCGGAAGCAGTGGTCATAAAACAAGGTGTGCGTCAGGGCTGTCCCCTAAGCGGCCTGCTGTTTGACATCGCCATTGACCCGATTCTGCGAGAAGTTCAGGGGAGCCACCGGGAACATAAAATACTGGCGTATGCGGACGACATGCTGCTGCTGGAGAGGGACCCTGCGGCCCTGCAAGCGAGCGTGGACAGAGCGGTTGACCGCGCGAATGGCCTAGGGCTGAGATTTAATGCATCCAAATGTTTCTCGCTTCACCTAGGTCATGCGCCCCGGGGATGTCGTGGCACAGCGTTTTATGTTGAAGGCGTCCAGACCAGCGTGTTGCTCAATGGGGACCACAGGAAATTCCTGGGGAAGCCCACTGGTTTCCGAATCATCGAGGACTCAACGGGTATGGAGGAGATCACGCGCGCTGGGCTGGATATAATGACGTCCGCGCTGGCGCCATGGCCTCCTCCCCGGTCTCCTTGCCAACGCACCTAGGAGGGTATGCCAATGTGAGTGCTGGGGATGCAACCTCGCAAACGGTCCCCCCACTAGCGATCGAGTATCGTACAGAGGCCTCAGGTAACAGTGCCTTCACACTCCATTACACGGCGGATAACACCACTGTCGGCTCCTCAGCGCTCTCTGGCGACAACGAACCTGATAGAGCACAGCAGCCAGAAGAAACCGCGGCACCAGGGAGGGGGTTCCCTCAGTCAAGGCTGCCTGAAAGCCCTGTCAACACAGACGAACCTCCCGCAACCACGAGCGATTGCGCTGGGGCTTTCGCGGCAGAGCTCAGTGGTGCCGCCCGGCTCCAGGACGAGCAGACTCCTGACCCGGTTCCAACTGAGCCGTCAGGCAGAGAACGAGGGACGGAGAACGGGCAGCCTTCTGACATAACTGACCCTTCAACCCTGATAATCAATGCTGAAACATCTGAGCTGTTTGCTACCTCCGCGACAAGTGGCAACGACTCGCAGACCAGCCTGACTAGCGACGCATCAACGCAAACAGTGCGGCCCACGAAGAAAAGGAAAAAGAAGAAGAAAAAGAGGGAGACCCTGTCAGATGCGCCAACACTGCTAGCTGCCGGGACATCGAGACAACCGATCCCGCCTCTCCCATCTCAAGGAGCAAATATTCCCCTCGCTCATAGAACGAAGAGTGCCCTGCGGGCCGTTAGCCGCCTACCGATCCCGAACACGCAACTATCTGCGGTGCCCCTCCCCCACGGCCCTTCTGCTGAGATCCCAGAAACTCAGCTGCAGAGCCAGTGGTCAACACGTCTCTCGCCGGATGCCGGGAACCTGGCCGCAATCAATGGATGGAGCCCCTCGCAGCCTGGCCCGGTTACCCAAATAATTGACTCTGCCCGGCAAGATGGCAGGGCAGCACCTGTAAATGTGCATAGGCTGTCCCCATCCCCGCCACCATCGAACCTCCCTGCGATCAACAGAGTTCCAGGCCCAACCAGTGCAGAAGGCCCCGTGCGCAACTGCCCAATCACAGGAAACAGAGCCTGCGGCAGAACCGGGAACGTCTTCCATCTCCTGTTCCCCGTCCGCAACCCTCTCCCGTGTACCGAGGAGTCGTGTCACAGAAAGTTCCAGTCGTCTAGATGGACAGCAATGAAGCAATCTTTACTTAGGCACTTGCTCGCGGACCACGGCCTTGATGTCTCTGCCTCGGTATTTTGGTGCGGTGCCTGCGGCAGCCAAATCAAGACCAGACAAGCGAAGAGCCACAGATGCCTGAGGGGACGACCCCTGCTCCTGCAACCAGTGGCACCCTCGAAGTTCGCGTGCAGGGAATGTCCGGCCTCCTTCCCTTCCCGAAAAGGGTTGGAAAACCATGTACGCGCCAGGCACTTGACAAGCCGACACTCCACGCAAGCCACAATCAACAGACAGAACGCGGAAACGCACACGGCTCCAGACCCCAATGCTGCAGGCCGCAACGAGCGGATGGTGAGATCCTCCCCCAGTACCGGGCCTGCCATCGAAACCAGAGCAAATGGTCGGGAAAGTGGTCATCGAGCCGGAGCCCCACGATCTTCAAGCCCGCCGCGTCAAATGAATGCTAACAGTCGGCGTGCGGACGAGGTGGCTGAGGTATACGGTGGCACTCAACCCCAGGTTTCCAGTCGTGAGGTCCAGGCGGAGAGCGGCTATCCCGACGAAGTCGCTCAAGCCCCAACAGGAGCTAGACCGACTAACAATAGTCCGTCGGATCCTTTCTCTGCTAGGTTCCAGGGAATTCTGGCGAGCTACAGACCTGAGCTCTGGCCAGACTTCTGCGACGCTCTCGAAGAATTTATAGCGCTCGCCCAAAGACACGTTAAGCTCCCAGGAAACCCCCCAGATTCCGCCCGAAGGAGCCAGGTCAATGCAAACAACCACCGGGATGTCCAGCGGCTCTACCGGAGGAACAGGAGGCAGGCAATGCGCCTCATAACGGGAGCAGAGGCAGACAGGTGCACTGTACCGATAGACGAAGTGGTAAGGACCTTTGCATCCAACGCCCCGTTCGACCGTAGCTCGCTGAGCCAGATAGCCATCCTACAGATACCAGAACCAGTTGACCTCTCGCCCCTATCCCCGTCGGAGGTCCGCTTTCGCCTCCAAAGAGCAGAGAACACAGCCCCAGGACTAGACAGGCTCACATACAAGCATTGGAGAGGGGTTGACCCCCAAGCCAAAGCATTAACGGCCATCTTTAATATCTGCATCAAGGCCCAGAGAATCCCTGAGAACTGGAAACGCTCCAGGACAATATTAGTGCCCAAAGGAGGGGATAGCGCGGATCCAAGAAACTGGAGACCGATAACGCTAAACAGTACAATCTTTAAACTCTATGCCGGCTGCCTGGGGAGACGACTGACTGCTTGGTTAGAACGAAACAACGGCCTATCTAGAGCCCAGAAAGGGTTCTTGCACGCGGATGGAGCATTCGAGAATAACTTCATCCTCGACCAAAGGCTCCAGAAGGCCAGGCGAACTGGGAAGGACCTGTGCTTACTATCAATTGATTTCATGAATGCGTTCGGGTCAGTACCCCACGCCACAATTTCTCACGTCCTCCAGAAGAAGGGCGTGGGTCAGGCGTTCCTGAAGATTGTGGAAGGGATGTACGAGGGGGCATCAACAACGTTTGCAACAGGCCGGGAAACTTCAGAGCCCATCCCGATCCTCCAAGGGGTCAGGCAAGGCTGCCCGCTCAGTGGCCTACTCTTCAATATGGCCGTTGACCCGATACTGGAGGCGGTCCAGGGAGCCCACGAAGAACATCGAGTGCTGGCCTTCGCTGACGACATCCTCATCTTAGCGAGCAGCCCAGAGGCCCTCCAGGAAAACATTGACACCACTGTGTCCATAGCGGAGAAGCTAGGTCTTTCCATTAACCCAAATAAGTGCTTCTCTCTCCATCTCGGGCACAACCGGGCTTGGTATCAAGGTCTCTCTTAAAGGTTCCACCGTCCTAACGGAGTCTCTTAAAGTTCTCCAACCCCCCACCAATGGGTCTAACGAGGCCCTTAAGGCCTCCTCTATCTCCCCTGCCCTGGTCACGGGCATTGGCTGCTGACTGAGTCGTGCGTAAGGTGCGCTTAATCTGTCAGTCTGGATTTCGCCCTGAACGCCAGTCGTCGAAGTGGTTCACGCAAAAGTAGGTAGTTGTTGATTGTTGCTAACAGGCCTAACACTAACCTGACTAACACCTAACCTACAACAATGCCAAGAAACCTACGCAGTGGGAAAATGCTGCAGACGCCAGGGTCTGCCCGTCGGATCAGCATTGATGGCCGTGTTTCTGAGGACTCTGAACTGTTCCCAGCATCCTATGCTCTGTTCGAATCTCCGGAGAAGGTGAGGACACACCTGGACTCTCCTGTGCCGCCTACGTCCGCCGAATCCAGCACAAGAGGCGATGCTGTCGGCGAAAGCGATAGCTCACTGAGCGTCGAATCGGTGGGTCGCCTAACCATCGATATGGACGCAGTGGACCCGATTAACAACACAGCGTTCCAGTACTCACCGGATCGGGAAAACAACAGTGATAATGCCATCAAGGGAACGGAGGTACAAGAGGCAGCAAACGGCAGTTCCTTCAACCTCCACTACACAGCGGATGAGACCACAGTGGTGAGCACGTCGCCTGCCTCAACCAAAGGGCGAACGCCGGATAGGTATTCTGCGGAAAACGGGAAGAATGGTTCGTTCGAATCACCAGGACTCTGAACTGTTCCCAGCATCCTATGCTCTGTTCGAATCTCCGGAGAAGGTGAGGACACACCTGGACTCTCCTGTGCCGCCTACGTCCGCCGAATCCAGCACAAGAGGCGATGCTGTCGGCGAAAGCGATAGCTCACTGAGCGTCGAATCGGTGGGTCGCCTAACCATCGATATGGACGCAGTGGACCCGATTAACAACACAGCGTTCCAGTACTCACCGGATCGGGAAAACAACAGTGATAATGCCATCAAGGGAACGGAGGTACAAGAGGCAGCAAACGGCAGTTCCTTCAACCTCCACTACACAGCGGATGAGACCACAGTGGTGAGCACGTCGCCTGCCTCAACCAAAGGGCGAACGCCGGATAGGTATTCTGCGGAAAACGGGAAGAATGGTTCGTTCGAATCACCAGGCGCTTCCCCGGGACCCGCGCGACCCACTGCAGGCCTCGAACGAGACCTGTTCCTGTCAGCTGACTCGTCGCTGGCAAGCGTGTCGGAGGAGTCGGTTCTCGCCGTGGTCACCATCTTGGAAGAGCACTCCCATTCAAGTACGAGCTTGACGCGCAAGCTGACGCCTGAGAACTCCACGGAAGAGAGTGACAACAGGACGAGATTGGGTGCCGGGCCCTCGCCTGCCGGTGAGACATGTACGGATATCTCGCCAACCAGTGACGCGTCGACGTCCTCTCTTCACAGCGATGCTGCGACGCAGACAGACAGGCCACGCCGGCTCAGGAAGAAGAAGAAGAAGAAGAGGAGGAAGTTGGGGAAGGAGTCCGCAGTGAGAGCTCCGGACCTCATAGTTGCGGGCACATCACGAATGCCGGAACCCCCTGCCCCATCGCAGTCCAGCGTGCTCCCGCTTGCCCACAGGTCAAAGAGAGCACTGCAAGCACAGAACAACTTACCAGTTCCGGAGAGCCAACCAGTGCTGCAGCCGCCGTCGCCGCCAGGTATGAGAACCGTGGTGCCGGAGACCAGGGTCACACCGCGTGGCGGTCCGTTGGGAGTCAAGAGAGGTCTGAGGTTCGGGCACCGCGGTCTCCCCCTGGGGCCTCCACACAAGAAGTAGTGTCTGACAGCTCTGCTCGACGGCCCAACACGGAGGGGATCAACAGCCGTGCCGGCACGGGCCGCAGTGCCTCGCCAACGCCGCCGGACGGGGAAGCCATGAACGGCCAGGCCCGCACAGGTAGGGATGAAGGGAGGTCTGGCAGGGCAGGTGACACGGCACCAGGCCCGCCCCAGATCTGCCCAATGCAGGATGATAGGGCGTGCGAAGTGATGGGAAACGTTTTCCACATGAAGTTTCCAGTTCCCCGCCCGCTGCTGTGCCCAGAGGAAGGCTGCAGGAGGAAATTTCAATCAACAACATGGACGGCCATGAAGCAATCATTGCTAAGACATCTCTTTGCTGACCATAGTGTAGACATTGCTACTTCCCGCTTTTGGTGCTGCATGTGCTCGGGACCAGTGAAGAAACGATGCGTTAAGAATCACCCATGTCTGCGGAACCGCCCCCTCCTGAACCAGGCGGAAACCGCCCTACAGCAGAGGTGTGGAGACTGCGAGGCCGGGTTTGCGACGAGAGATGGGCTCAAGAATCACAGGCGGCAAAAACACACCCGGAATAACCGACCGGGCCCATGTCCCCCCGAGAGGAGGCAGCAAGAGCGACGACCACAGATGCATGCAGACGCCCAACCAATCGTATGAGAAGCGCACCAAGCCGCACCGCCGCAGGGAGCAATCACGTCGGAAGGGATGGCCCCCGTAAGGCCACCAACTCTCGCCTCACGCATTGTCCAGCTGACCAGCTCGCCGGCTGAGGGCCCCCACCTGGACGTGTCTGGAAACGATGACCAGCTTGCAGATGTTCCTGTGGGGGCAAGCCCAGAAGAGGCTGCTCAGACGCCGCTGGCGGACCCCCAGAGCGACGCGTTCCCCTCGGCACCCTTCATTCCCCGGCTTCGAGAGGCAATCACGAATCTAAACGACTCAACCTGGAACGCGTTTGCGGACTTGGTGGGAGAGATAACGTGCTTTGCCCAAAACCATGTGAAGCTGCCCGACGCACAGAGTGGCTCAGGGCCTAGGAGGGAAATAAACCCAAACAATCACAGGGACATTCAGAGGTTATATAACAGGAACAGACGCCAAGCTGTGAAGAAGATTCTGGGTGCAAGTTCGGGTCGCTGCTCCCTCCCGCTCCAGGCGATAGTGGACAGGTTCCAAGCGCGGAATTCGTTCGATAGCGGTCCTCTGGCTTCAGTCACCCACCCGGATCCACCACTAGAGCCAGTAGATCTTAGCCCGCTCTCGGAAGGAGAAGTCCTGTTGAGGCTGAAGAGGGCCGAGAACTCAGCGCCGGGTCCAGACAGACTGACCTACAAGCACTGGTTAGGAGTGGACCCGGAGGCAAAAGCCTTTACGATTATTTTCAATGGTTGCCTGAAGGCACAAAGAATTCCGGCCCAATGGAAGAAGTCCCGGACGATTTTGGTGCCGAAAGCAGGAGACCCAAATGAAATAAGCAACTGGAGGCCGATAGCGTTAACGACAACCATTTATAAGCTTTTCACTGGGTGCCTAAGTAGACGGTTAACGACGTGGTTAGAGGAACGCAACGTCTTGTCGCCCGCCCAGAAGGGTTTTCTGCACCAAGATGGTGTTTTCGAGAACAACTATATCTTGGACCAGCGGATACAACTGGCGAGAAGGACGAAGAGGGATATATGTTTTATGTCAATTGACATTGCCAACGCGTTTGGATCAATTCCGCATCAGGCAATGTGGCACACAATTGAGCAGTCCGGCGCAGGCCACTCGTTCCTCCGACTTGTAAAAGATATCTATCACGATACAAGTACATGTTACGTCTCAGAGGAAGGGACTTCGGACGACCTCGTGATGACCCAGGGAGTACGCCAGGGGTGCCCGCTGAGTGACCCCCTCTTTAATATCACGGTTGATCCGATCCTCCGGGCAGTACAGAGAGGTGAATTGGTGCACAATGCCCTTGCCTACGCGGATGACATTCTTCTGATTGCGAACAACCCAGTGGAACTCCAGCAACAAGTGGACACAGCCTGCAGGGTGGCGTCTCAACTAGGCCTAGCCATCAACCCTGGAAAGTGCTTCTCCATGCATTTGGGGCATTCGCCGGCTGGGTGCAGGGTCACCTCGTTTTCGGTCAACGGGCAGCCCACCACCAGTATTACGGACGGCAACCACCGCAAGTTTCTGGGGAAGCCGGTTGGCTTCAAAGTAATGCCGGAGGACAGCTCGCTAGCACAGTGCATACAGGTAGGAAACGACCTCCTCACGTCATGCCTCGCACCCTGGCAGAGAATTGATGCGGTGAAAGCATTCTTCTACCCGTCAATACAGTTCGCCCTCAGGACGGACCAAAGGCGTAAGGGGGACTGGCGGAGGATCGATGAGACGGTACGGCCACATCTTAAAAGCACCCTGTCACTACCCCCCAGAGCAGCTAACGCGTATCTGCATGGAGACTCCAAAAGTGGCCTGTTTGGAATCCCGGAGGTGGCAGTAGACGCCGATATTGCCCACATAGATGCTGCCTTCAAATTATTGACCTCCAGGGACAGAATGGTGCAAACGACGGCGTGGGACGACCTCCGGAGCTATGTGTCAGCATGCTTGAGGAAGGAAACGCCCAGCATAGCTGACATCAACGGCTTCCTCTCGAGGACGTCAGCTCGACAAACGTCACACCCGACGACGTCGGTATGGTCCAAAGCTAGAATGGCTGCAGACCACTTGAAACTGGAATGGGACCTGACGGAAGACCATCAAGTGGCAGTTAAAATAGATGATACCACCATTTCCGATAGAAGAGCGATTTTCAGGTCTCTCCACCAAATAGTGAGACAGCGCCATACGGCTGACCTCGCCTCCATGCCTCATCAGGGGAAGACGTGGCACTGCTTCCGGAAATCAAAGACATCATCACACTTCCACCGTGAAGGCACGTTCACCCGCTTTGCGGATTGGCGGTTTGTGCATCGGGCCCGTCTCGGGTTGGTACCCCTGAATGGCTACAGGCACGGAGGGGACCCGGCTGAGAAGAAATGCCGTAAATGCGGGTACCAGCAAGAGACCCTCCCGCACGTAGTCGACCACTGTATGACGTTCAGTCCGTTATACACGGCGAGGCACAACAATATTGTGGAAAGGCTGAAGAAAGCTGCGAGCGGGAGGTGGGAGGTCCTGGCAGAGAACCGGCCCATTATGGGGTCCTCCCTGAGGCCAGATCTCATCCTAAAGAAGGACGATTCCATATTAGTCCTCGACGTCACGGTACCGTTCGAGAACGGCCCAGACGCCTTCACCGTGGCAAGACAAGCGAAGGAGGAGAAGTACCGACCCCTAGTGAACCGTCTGCGGGAGCGCTACTCGGATGTGCGTTTCGGTGCAATCGTTGTAGGTGCTCTAGGGTCATGGGACCCGGCCAATGACAGGGTCATCGCGCGCTTGTGCTCACGACAGTACGCCACCCTGATGAAGAAGCTGGTGGTGAGCGATACGATCGCGGCCACGAGGGATGTTTACATTGAATTTATATCCGGAGTCCGTCAGACCTCCGGCAGAACTCTACGCCACACCCAAGACCAGAATCGGGCGTCGAGTCAAGTTGTGCAGAATCCAGCCACAGAACTAGCACCTTCGACATAGAACAAGCTCACAGGGTGAGCGGGATGGAAACGCCGTGAATATGTGCAGAGAAGAACTGACCTTCAATACACTTAGCCCAATAGACAATGTCATGTTGTTTTGTATACCGCAACGTAAAGGCCATGTCAATACAAAGGTATGTCGCAATAATGTCAGTGTACAGAATGTCTTGCAAATGTATCGATGTATAGAATGTTCCCCAAATCAAGTATGCCTGTTGAATATGCCGCAAAAGTATGTCCTTGTACAGAATGTCGCGCAAAATCATGTCCGTGTAAAGAATGTTCCGCAATTGTATATATGCCAATAGCAGTGATGCAATATTGTATTTTAATATTTCGTCCGCACAGATAATGAGAATGTAAATAATAGCTACGCAAAACTTTCGATTTTATGTCAACACATCTACGTTACTAACAAAGGAAACACCAAATTCCCTTGTAAAGGATGAATCTAAGTCCCATATCGGGCAGTGTAAATAACTTTCTTTAAACATGAATAAAAGCTTTTTATAATCTGTTCTTATCAGCTTAATATCTGGTACGTCTCCTACATGGGGACAAGATATTAAACTTATTTTTGGAACAGGGCGGAGTGCTTTCAGCTTGCTGAACCTCTGCCGCGGGTCCTCTCGATATTGCACTACCTTCGAGTTGGGCCCATCCTCATGAAATCAAGTAGACTCTGTGTTTTATTCATAATTTCGCAATAATCACTCTTTGTCGGGGCGAAAACGACAAATTTGAAAGCGGTCGACGGGAAATTAAGGCCCGGCACACGACCCCTGGGACTTAGTTTTTTATTAAGGAGACGACGTGGATGGCACGTCCTTGTGAGGACGGGTCCACGCCGGTCGTTTCCTCGTTGTGCTGTGCGCTTCCGAAATGCTGCCGCGGGTCCTCTCGACGTTTCTCCCGTTACTGGGTGCCGCCCCCCCCCCCTTCTCGATCGAGAATGCAAGTAGATATTGGTCTCTCGCGTCGACATCTAGCGGTCGAACGTGCAACCCGAACGGAACGGCGCCCAGGATACGTCGCACCTGAAAGCAACATCTGGTCGACAAGGAGTCGTCTCGTCTTCAAATTACGAACGACGCCGCGCGTCAGACCCCAGCCAGGACATTAATTATAGTTAATTGTGATCAAATTTCAATTCGCGTCTATCCCGTTATCGCTTCTCGGCCTTTTGGCTAAGATCAAAGTGTAGTAAGTGATCTTGCCAAGGATCTTGCCAAGTGGAGAGCTTCATGCCAGCAAAGTTTGACGGAGCTGCCACAAGGATTCCTCGAGCCACGCCCATCAGAAGATCATCCGGATCCTGCCGAAAATGATGTCAGGCTAGGCGAACACAACGGCGTGCCCGAAACATGACCTGGTTGGCGGTTGATGACTCGTGACCACCCCTGCTCTCTCTTCTTCTTCGTCTCCTCCTCGTCGTGATCCCGGGAAAGGCATCTGTCACATCTCAGGCATTTCAGCCTAGCCGTCGTTCTTGGACCCTCGCCTCATTATATGGCTGGGCCTTGGGCGTGCGGTCAGCGGAAGTGCCTGTTAGCCAATCGGTGGTGTGGCAGTGTTCGGGTCAGCCTCGGAGCTTTGGCTACGCCTGGCGGACTGACTTGACACCTTTCCCTCGCGGGGCTGCCCCACATCCATAACTCGGGTTCGTCAGGATGACCTCTCGGGGTCGCTTGATGAATTCGGGTCTATGCATGATGCCCACTCGTGTTTCCCTCCCACCCCTCCCTTTCTCGAGGCCTCTTAAAGGTCCTCAACTTCTTTCTCTCGGGACCTCTTAAAGGGTCCCACCCCCTGGTCTAGCGGGACCTATTAAAGGTCTCAACTCTCCCTGGGTTCTCGCGAGACCTCCTAAAGGTTCTCTTTCCCTGTGGGTTTGGTTCACGCGGGACCTCTTAAAGGTCTCTTCCCCCTGGGTTGGTTAGCGTGAGACCTCTTCAAGGTCTCACACTCCCGGCAAATTCGCGTGGCCTCTTCAGGGCTCCCCTCGTCGGGCGGAGTCCGCCAAGTTGTGGAGTTGGTGAACTTTTGTTACTAGCTCCAGGGTTTGGCGGGGTTTGCCCACCGAGAGGTAGAGCTCCCAAGGGGACTAGTGGGATCCTCCCCCCCGGGTTTTTAAGAGTCCCTTAAGGGCTCATCCCCCCCGGGCTAGGTAGGACCTCCTAAAGGTCCTCCCCATTGGTTTCAAGGTCCATCTTAAAGGTTCCACGGTCCTAACGGAGTCTCCGAATAGAGGATTATTCCTCCGTGGGTGCACGGCGGACGATACGACGGAAGCGCCCTCCGTGGAGATCGATAGCCTACGCTCCAGCAGTGAGAGGTCCAGCGACTCATGGTCACCGGGACGACTAGCCATCGACTCTAGAGAGTCAGCCTGGAATACGTGCCACCAAGAATCAGCGATCTCCGTTTCAATCGATGGTTCGAGGAAGCGAACAGGTGTCGCACAAGGCAACTCAACCAATCTCTCCTTCAACCTGCACTATACTGCTGAGAGCACCACGTTGTCGGCATCGGAGCCAACACCGCCATCGGTCCGCCCGCCAGAACCACCTGCCTTGGGTGCTAATGGGGTAATGAGCCCGCCTCAGGTGGGAGGCTCTTCCCAGAAACTCCCTTCACCAACGTCGGTCCTTGAACGTGACCTCCTCCTCTCGGGCGACTCATCACTAGCGAGTGCATCGGATGGCTCAGTGCTCGCCGCAACCACCGTCCTGGAAGCTGGCACTCAAGCACAGCCGAACCCCAGCCTCCTAAGTGGAAATGTGGCCCCCCGATCAAGTGCAGCTGAAGAGATCCCAATTTCGGGGGACGGTACCCCATCTGCCTCTAGCTGCTCTGTGTCATCCACGCATAGTGACGCAGCGACGCAGACGGACAAACCGGCTCGTGCAAAGCGGAAGAGGAAAAGGAGGAAGAAGCCCTCACCAGAGGCGCCTGAGTTGGCAGTCGCGGGTCCATCTAGGGCAACTACGCTGGCGGCGCCCTCGCAGTCAACGGGATTGCCGCTGGCCCACAGAACGAAGAGAGCGCTTCAAGCGAGAAGCTCCCTTCCTGTGCCCGAAAGCCAACAATGCTCGAGTCCGCAATCGTCGCCGGGTATGAGAACAGTGGTTCCTGAAACCCAGGTGCCGACAACAGTACCAGCATCTGAGAGTGCGGCAAGTTCCGGCACCCAGGCTCCACTGTCTCCCCCCGGGGCCATTGCCCCTGTGCGTGACGAAGCCCGTAACTCAGGTGATATCGGAGTGGGTGTGCCACCTGATGGGAGCTCGAGGTCAGGGATTGGAAATCCGACGCAACAGTTTGCGAGCCCAGAAGAGACCCTGCTGTCCACCCCAACCAGGTCCATTAGCTCGTCAGTGGTCAACGTCCACCGCATTTCGCCGTCACCGCCGCCATCAGCGATCGCCCGCTCTCCCAGTGCTGATCCAAGAACGTGCAGGAGGGATGGTCTCAGCCTTCACCTAACATTCCCCGAGGGCTGTACCTTCGAATTTCGGGCCAAGGTGTGGACCGCAATGAAGCAGTCTCTCCTCAGGCACTTCCTCGTCGAACATCGCATTGACATAGAGGGTTCCGTGTTCTGGTGTAGCAGGTGTCAGCAACAAATAAGGTGCCGAAGAATTAGGAATCACCGCTGCCTTCGTATTATGCCACTGATGGCTCCCGCCAGCAGCCCGTCGAAGCACCAGTGCCCTGCATGCCCGGCATCGTTCCCCAGCAAGAGAGGCTTGGTCAACCACGCTCGCAGCTCAGGTCATAGAAACCAGCCCAACGGCCTGCAGAATGTGGATCCAAGGAGTGCAGCGGAGTCTCGGCTACGAGACAACCCCCATCCCACTAGCAGCAACGCGCCGTCCTCTCCACCGAGAGCTACCCCCGATAGCGCCGAACGACAGTCTGTGCCATCCACACAAGCATCCACCCAGGATTCGGCCAATCACGATGAAGACCCTGGGATGCAGGAGGCCGAGGCTATTGACGACCCAGACGCCGATGTGGAACTTGACCAGCCCCTAACCACTGGCGTTCCCAATGACCCTCAGGTCGACGACGCCCCCTCCGGTCCATACTTTCGCCGCCTGCGTGATATTCTCCGTGACTGGAACGAAGAAAGCTGGCCCGCGTTCTGTGACGTGATACAAGAGCTCACGGCATTTTCACAGAGACACGTGAAGATCCCTGAGCAAACAGCCAACCACGCGGCGCCGAGGAGGACAGATCCGCACAATCACAGAGATATACAGCGACTATACAGGAAAAACCGACGCCGAGCCGTGAAATGTATAATCGGCGATGAGTCCAGGAGGTGTGCCATCCCCCTCGATGAAGTGATCTCAAAGTTCCAGTCGCGGAGCACGTTTGACGGATCCAGTCTATGTGACATCGACCATCCTCGGCCGGCCCAAACTCCAGTAGACCTGTCTCCATTTACAGTCGCCGAGGTCTCAGGCAGATTGAAGAGAGCGGAGAACTCGGCCCCTGGTCCAGACCGCCTGACGTATCGACACTGGAGAGGAGTGGACCCGGAGGGGAAGGCCCTTGCCGCCATCTTCAATGGATGCCTGAGAGCCCGGCAGATTCCAGAGGCATGGAAGCAATCCCGGACCATACTCGTCCCGAAGGGCGGCAATCTCAACGAGGTGGGGAATTGGAGGCCGATATCCCTGACCTCAACGATCTACAAACTTTTCGCGGGATGCCTGTCCAGGAGACTATCCGCATGGATAGAAGCAAATGAGGTCCTATCACCATCACAGAAGGGCTTCCTGCATCACGATGGCGCGTTCGAGAACAATTTTGTTCTCGAACAACGAGTTCTGGAGGCCCGGAGGACGAAGAAGGATGTCTGTTTCCTGTCGTTGGACTTCGCCAACGCCTTCGGATCCGTCCCCCACGCTACTATCAGCCACACCCTTCGCCAAGCCGGTGCCGGGCAGGAGTTCATCGGAATCATAAAAGAAATATACGACGGTGCCACCACGTCATATTGTACGGAGGAGGGCGTGTCCGACGAACTCTCCATCACGGAAGGCGTTCGACAAGGGTGCCCGCTTAGCGGGCTACTCTTCAATATCGCGGTGGACCCGGTCCTTCGTGCTGCACAACAAGATGGTGAGCATAGTGTGCTTGCCTTCACGGATGACGTCCTACTGCTCGCCAACGACCCGTCAACGCTCCAACAGCGGGTCGACGTGACAACGATGATTTCCAGGAAGCTTGGTCTGAAGATCAACCCGCAAAAGTGCTTCTCCCTTCATCTGTCGCATGACCCGGTGGGATGTAGACCAACTCCATTCAAGATCGACGACGTGGCAGTTCAGGCGCTTGCGGATGGAAGCCACAAGAAGTTCTTGGGCAAGCCGACAGGCTTTCGTCTCTTGCCGGAGGACAGCACTATTGAGCAGTGCGCACAGTATGATAGGGATCTCCTGACCTCAAGCTTGGCCCCGTGGCAGAGAATCGACGCAGTGAAGTCCTTCTTCTTCCCCTCTCTCCAATATTCGCTGCGAACATCCCAGCAAAAGAAGAGCAACTGGCGTCGGATTGATGACTCCCTGAGGCCCCTCATCAAGAATTCCTTGTACTTGCCGAAGAGAGCCAGCAATAGCTACGTATACGGAGATACAAGCCAGGGGTTGTTCGGAGTCCCTGAAGCCGCCGTTGACGCCGACATATGCAACATCCATTCGGCCTTCAAACTCCTGACATCGAAAGACCAAATTGTGAAGGACATCGCATGGAGAGACCTGCGGAGTTTCGTCGCCACGTGCTTGAGGAGGGACAACCCTACCGTAGCTGAGATCAGCTCCTTCCTATCCCGGACTGCCGCCAGCCACACTTCCACCCCGTCCACGTCCGTATGGTCCCGAGCCCGTATGGCAGCCAAACACCTTGGACTGGTGTGGGAACTCACTGACGACCAGCAGGTAGCTGTGATGATTGGTGAGAACACCATAACTGATAGAAGGTCAGTGACCAGGATCCTTCACCGAGTAATCAGAAAGAGGTACGCCAGCAACTTGAACGACTTGGCTCATCAAGGGAAAACCTCTTCCAACTTCGCCCGTTCGAAGGCCTCGTCGCATTTCCATCGAGAGGGGGACTTCACCCGATTTGCCGACTGGCGATTCGTTCATCGAGCTCGCCTTGGCCTCGTCCCCCTCAATGGATACAGGCATGGTGGCGAGCCAGCGGCCAAGAGATGCAGAAAGTGCGGATACGCCAACGAGACCCTACCCCACGTGCTGGACCATTGCATGTCGTTCAGCCCCCTCTACACAGCGCGGCACAACGCCGTTGTGGAGAGGATAAAGAAAGCTGCTGCAGGACGCTGGGAAGTCTTCTCAGAAAATCGCCCCGTTGCGGGATCGTCCCTACGCCCTGACATCATCCTGCGGAAGGACAGCTCAATTTTGATCCTGGATGTCACCATTCCCTTCGAAAATGGTCCAGACGCGTTCTCCACCGCGAGACGCCTAAAAGAGGAAAAATACCGGCCACTCGTGGAGCTAATGAGGCAGCGATTCACAGACGTCCGTTTCGGAGCCATAGTGGTTGGAGCCCTCGGGTCATGGGACCCCCAGAACGACCGACTAGTATCCAGGATCTGCTCCCGGCGGTACTCCACGCTCATGAGGAAGCTGGTCGTCAGCGAAACCATCGGCAAGTCGAGAGACATCTACGTCGAGTTTATAACCGGAGTACGCCAGGTCAACCCTCAGAGCAGGCGGCAAGCCCCCCAAGCTGGAAGATAGTGCAGAGAGGCAGAAGACATGTGCAGCGAACTCTGATCATGCGCGTGTGAATCCTGTTCATAAACACTCGCGATGTGCCCTCGTACACAAGGATATAAAGGAGTGTCTTGGTGTGCGAAAGAAGATGCAAGTAAAGAAGAAGTCTCATGTAAATAAGAAGATCGACGTTTTGCAACAAATGTATATGTAAATGTGAATGTAAAGCAACAGTGCCTCTTGTACAGAATGTAAAGCACCCATCGCCCATGTATATTGTATCGCAAATGTTCATAATGTATAGATTTCGCAACAAACCATGCTTTTGTCCAATTGTCTTGAATCCAATGAGTACGCCCATGTGTATATGTACCACAGCCCTTTTATGTTCAGATCGAATTCACTAATATTAACGCAGACTAATACTCTTAAAACTAACAAATACCCTTGCAAAGGATGATCCTGAGACCCATACCGGGCCATGTATATACTTCTTTTAAAACATGAATAAATGCTTTTTTAAATCTGTTCTTATCAGCTTAATATCTGGTACGTCTCCTACATGGGGACAAGATATTAAACTTATTTTTGGAACAGGGCGGAGTGCTTTCAGCTTGCTGAACCTCTGCCGCGGGTCCTCTCGATATTGCACTACCTTCGAGTTGGGCCCATCCTCATGAAATCAAGTAGACTCTGTGTTTTATTCATAATTTCGCAATAATCACTCTTTGTCGGGGCGAAAACGACAAATTTGAAAGCGGTCGACGGGAAATTAAGGCCCGGCACACGACCCCTGGGACTTAGTTTTTTATTAAGGAGACGACGTGGATGCCACGTCCTTGTGAGGACGGGTCCACGCCGGTCGTTTCCTCGTTGTGCTGTGCGCTTCCGAAATGCTGCCGCGGGTCCTCTCGACGTTTCTCCCGTTACTGGGTGCCGCCCCCCCCTTCTCGATCGAGAATGCAAGTAGATATTGGTCTCTCGCGTCGACATCTAGCGGTCGAACGTGCAACCCGAACGGAACGGCGCCCAGGATACGTCGCACCTGAAAGCAACATCTGGTCGACAAGGAGTCGTCTCGTCTTCAAATTACGAACGACGCCGCGCGTCAGACCCCAGCCAGGACATTAATTATAGTTAATTGTGATCAAATTTTAATTCGCGTCTATCCCGTTATCGCTTCTCGGCCTTTTGGCTAAGATCAAAGTGTAGTAGTGGTGATTGCCTAGGATCTTGCCAGGAGAAGAGATACCTTCCAGCGGAGTTCAACGGTGCTACAACCAACATCCGATGTGCCACGCCCAGTCGAAGTGCTGCCGCGGGTCCTCTAGCATCCGAAGCCAAGCCGATTCCTGCTCCACAGCGATGTCCGGCTAAAGGAAGACGAAGGCGTGCCTGAAACATGACCTGGTTGGCGGCTGATGACTCGTGACCACCCCTGCTCTCTTCTTCCTCCACTCCTCGTCGTGATCCCGGGAAAGGCATCTGTCACATCTCAGGCATTTCAGCCTAGCCGTCGTCCTTGGACCCTCGCCTCATTATATGGTTGGGCGTGCGGTCAGCGGAAGTGCCTGTTAGCCAATCGGTGGTGTGGCAGTGTTCGGGTCAGCCTCGGAGCTTTGGCTACGCCTGGCGGACTGACTTGACACCTTTCCCTCGCGGGGCTGCCCCACATCCATAACTCGGGTTCGGCAAGTTGACCCCTCGGGGCCGCTTGAAGAATTCGGGTCTATGCATGGTGCCCACTCATGTTTCCCTCCCTCTCGCGAGGCCTCGTAAAGGTCCTCAACTTCTGTCTCTCGGGACCTCTTAAAGTGTCCCACCCCCCTCTCTAGCGAGACCTATTAAAGGTCTCAACTCTCCCTGGGTTCTCGCGAGACCTCGTAAAGGTTCTCTTTCCCTGTGGGTTTGGCTCACGTGGGTCCTCTTAAAGGTCCCTTCCCTCTGGGTTGGTTACCGTGAGACCTCTTCAAGGTCTCACACTCCTGGGACTTCGCGTGACCTCTTCAGGGCTCCCCTCGTCGAACAGGGTCCGCCAAGTTGTGGAGTCGGTGAACTTTTGTCGCTGGCTCCAGGGTTTGGCGAGGTCTGTCCACCGAGAGTTAGAGCTCCCAAGGGGACTAGTGGGATCTTCCCCCCCCCCCGGGTTTTTTAAGAGTCCCTTAAGGGCTCACCCCCCCGGGCTAGGTAGGACGTCCTAAAGGTCCTCCCCATTGGTATCAGGTTCCCTCTTAAAGGTTCCACAGCCCGTACGGAGTCTCCTAAAGCTCTCCAACCCTCACCAATGGGTCTCGTGGGGTCCTTAAGACCCCCCTCTATCTCCCTGCCCTGGTCACGGGCATGTGCCGCTAGGTGGGTCATGTGTAGGGTGCGCCAAGTCAGCCAGCTCTAGCATCGGTCCGAACTACAGTCATCGAAGTGATCGCACAAAGTAGGTAGTCGTTGATTGTTAACCCCTAACAGTCTAACCACTAACCTGACTAACATCTAACGACACAATGCCGAGAAACCTGCGCAATGGAAGAACCCTACCGACACCAGGATCAGCCCGCCGTGTCATCACAGAGGGACTCGACCCTGAGGACTCGGAACGCCTCCTGGTCTCGTACGCTCTCTTCGTTTCTCCCGAGAAGCAGCAGTCACCATTAGCATCTCCGGTGAGCACTCTGATGCTTCACCAGCCACAAGTGTGAGAGACGCCCACAACGACGGCGAAACCTCTCAGAACTCCTCGTCGCCGAGGCGACTGGTTATCGACTCCGATACCGACTGGCTCATCGACGCCACTACAATCGCGCCGCCTAGTCAAGAAGCTGCATGTGAGACTGTGGCATTGGTGACCTGCCCTGAAGACGCGCCTACACGGGAACGGGCCACGAACAACAGCGTGTTCCCCCTGCACTTCTCTGCGGAAGACTCAACCAGGCTGGACCCCATGTCCTCCCCAGGAGCCTGGTGGGCGTCGGAATTACAGCCGGCAACAACTGGAGTAGAAGTGTGCCCAGTCCAAGTGGCGAAGTCTTCCCCGGAGCGCCTGCCAACGTCGTCAGACCTTGAGCGCGACCTGTCCCTGTCACCTGACACCTCAAAGTCAAGTGCAGCGTCCGTACCTCTGCCCCCTATGGCTTGCGAGAGTGATGGTGTAGAGAGGGGGCTGAAAGCGAGTTCGTGCGACGATCCCCCGCCGGCCAGTGACGTCTCGTCATCTTCCGCACACAGCGATGCTGCAACGCAGACGGACAGACCTGCTCGCCGGAAGAAGAAGAAGAAGAAGATCGGCAGGGATGACCCGGAACTGGTACTCGCGGGCCCTTCACGGATACCGGAACCCTCTGCACCCTCACAGACCAGCGCTCTGCCACTCGCTCATAGGACCAAGAAGGCACTACAAACGAGGAGTAACCTCCCGGTTCTGGAGAGCCAGCTGGATTCGGATCCGCCGACGCCGCCAGATATGAGAACGGTAGTGCCAGAGACCCAAGCCCCGCCGGTAATGCCAGCGGCCGAGAGCCAAGTAGGGTCCAGAGTGCAGGCGCTGCAGTCTCCTCCTGGGGTTGCCGGGCAACCTGTGAGTGGCGACAGAGCACCAGAGGGGTCAGGTCCGCCGCAGATAGCAAGACCGCCACTACTGCCAACGCCAGCGTGCAGTCCGCAAACGGCTCCACGTGCCGCGCTGCTGCCCGCCCCGGCTGGTCTAGGGAACCCGCCTGCTGCCAACACACACCAGATATCGCCGTCTCCACCGCCCACGACGAGTGCGCGATTCCCCGGCTCCACGCCCGCAACGTGTCAGAGGGAAGCCCTGACGCTACACCTCGTTTTCCCCGTCGCCAGCCCGATGGAGTGCCCGGAGGCAGGATGTAGAGCCAGGTTTCGAGCCAAGCAATGGACGACAATGAAGCAGTCCCTCCTGCGCCACCTCCTCGCCGACCACAGCCTGGATATGGAGGCATCAAGCTTCTGGTGTGGCCACTGCCGGAACCCCATCAAGCGTCAGCAGGTGAAAAACCACAGATGCCTACGCAGCGGCCAGCTCATCCTCCCCAACAGTCAGCCGTCAAAGCACCAGTGCCCGGATTGCCCTGACTCGTTCCCCAGCGGGAGGGGTCTGCGGAATCACGCCCGATCCAGGCACAGACAGCAACAACGACAAGCACCACAACAAAGTCAGGCGGATCAACAAGGAATGCCACTCCCCCCCGCCGCGAGCACAGATCCAGAACCCGCCACAAGCAAACGGAGAATCGGGGTCACCGACACCGAATTCCAGCCAACCGACTGGGCCAGGAACCGACTCCCAGCAGTTAGAACCCCACGACGTGCCGGACGACAACCACGAGCAGGATGCCCATCCAGGTGACGAGGTCCCTCGCGACCCTCAGAATGATGAGGATCCGTCCGCCCCGTTCGCTCGCCGGCTCCGCGAAAGCCTGCCGGATCTCGACGAGAGCAACTGGGACGCCTTCTGCGGCATCATACGGGAGTTGACAGCATTCACGCAGGAGTTCGTCAAGCTCCCAGAGCCCACAGGTGGTAATGGAAGGAAAGGGGTTAATCCCAGAAACCACCGCGACATTCAGCGCCTCTACAGGAGGAATAGGCGTCGCGCTGTGAAGATCATAACCGAGGCAGAGTCCGAGAGTTGTGCCATTCCCATTGAGGAGGTCGTGGAAAAATTCCAGACAACATCAAGGTTCGACGCGTCCTTGCTCGAGGGAATCACCCACCCGAACCCCGCGCCTGAGCCAGTGGACGTCGCCCCACTCTCGACGACGGAAGTGCTGAACCGCGCCGAGAACTCTGCCCCTTGTGCTGACAGAATAACGTACAAGCACTGGCTGGGGGTCGACCCGGAGGCAAAGGCGCTAACGGCGATCTTCAATGGGTGCCTCAAGTGCTGCAGAATCCCGGATGACTGGAAGTGCTCAAGAACAATACTCGTGCCAAAAGGGGGGGGACCCAGCACAGGTCAGTAACTGGAGACCGATTGCACTAACCCCGACCATCTACAAATTGTACGCTGGCTGCCTCTCCAAGCGCCTGACCTCATGGTTGAGCGACCACGGAATCCTGTCACCCGCTCAAAAAGGCTTCCTCCAGTACGACGGGACATTTGAAAATAACTACATGCTGGAACAGCGCATCCAGAAAGCGAGGAGGAGTTCCAAGTATATATGCCTGATGTCGCTGGATTACTCCAATGCATTCGGGTCAATCCCTCATGAGGTTATAGCGCACACCCTCATGCGGGCTGGCGCGGGTCCTAAGTTCCTACAGGTCGTCCAGGACCTCTACAACGGGGCCACCACTACGTACCACACAGAAGATGGATCCTCGGAGGAGCTGGCTGTAACCCAAGGTGTCCGACAGGGGTGCCCACTGAGCGGGCTCCTGTTTAACATATGCGTAGACCCTGTCCTGCGAGCCGTCCAGCAAAGTGAGGACTGCCACGACATCTTGGCGTACGCGGACGACCTGATGATCCTCGCCGAGAGCCCGGTGTCACTTCAAACAAAAATCAACACTGCGAGCGAGGTGTCTGCCAGCCTCGGTTTGAAGATGAACCCCCGGAAGTGCTACTCGATGCACCTCTCGCACTCACCGGCTGGCTGTAGAAGCACTACCTTCGAGGTAGATGGCACTCCCATTCCCGTGGTGACGGACGGCTGTCACAAGAGGTTCCTTGGGAAGCCGGTGGGCTTTCGGCTTCTCCCAGATGACGCTTCGCTGGAGCAATGCATCCAGTACGGGACGGACCTGCTATCATCAAGCCTTGCACCGTGGCAACGCCTGGATGCCCTCAAGAGCTTCTTCTACCCCTCTTTGCAGTACTCTCTACGTACGGCCCAGAGGAAGAAAGGGGAATGGCGCCGGATCGACAATGCGCTGAGACCACTGATCAAAGCCACCCTCAACGTCCCAAAGCGTGCCTCCAACACGTACCTTCATGGCGATACGAGGGACGGGCTCTTTGGTGTCCCCGAAGCGGCAGTGGACGCTGACATCAGCCACGTCGATGCGGCCATGAAGCTTCTAACATCAAAGGACACAGTGGTACAGGCCACGGCGTGGGAAGACCTGACAGAATTCGTGGCGAGGTGCATCAGGAAGCCAAACCCATCGACAGCGGACTTGAATGCTTACCTGTCAAGGTCGGCAGCGAAGCATACCTCACACCCGTCATCTTCGGTATGGTCCAGGGCACGGATGGCCTCCGAGCATCTCAAGCTGGTGTGGGAACTCACCGATGACCATCAGGTGGCTGTCAAGTGCGGAGAGACCACCATCTCCGACAGGAGAATGGTCTTCAGAACCCTGAGAGGCGCTGTCAGAAAGCAACACTCTGCGGACTTGGCAGCAATGGCTCACCAAGGGAAGACATCCAGCACCTTCTCACGCTCAAAGGCATCGACCCACTTCCACAGGGAGGGGAACTTCACTCGCTTCGCTGATTGGAGGTTCATCCACCGTGCGAGGTTGGGTCTCGTACCGCTGAACGGCTATCGACACGAGAATGACCCAGCTGCCAAACGTTGCCGCAAGTGCAACTATCCAAACGAAACCCTCCCACACGTGCTGGATCATTGCATGATGTATAGCCCTCTATACACAGCGCGCCACAACAACATCGTGGAAAGGGTAAAGAAGGCAGCCAGCGGAAGGTGGGAAGTCTTTGCCGAGAACCGGCCAGTGATGGGTTCAACTCTACGTCCCGACCTGATTCTCAAAAAAGACGGCTCCATCCTGGTCATCGACGTGACGGTGCCATTCGAAAATGGCCCTGAGGCCTTTGCAACAGCGAGACGTGCCAAGGAAGAGAAATATCGACCGCTACTCAACCTCCTGAAACAGCGCTATCCGGACGTCCGCTTTGGTGCCATTGTGGTGGGAGCCCTAGGTTCCTGGGATCCACTTAACGATAGGATCGTGTCCCGGCTGTGCTCCCGAAGATATGCAGGACGCATGAGCAAGTTGATCGTCAGCGATACGATTGCTGCATCACGCGATATCTATGTGGAATTTATATCCGGAGTACGGCAGTCATCCGGGAGGACCTTGACACCCGCAACGTCCGCGCCCGATCACACGAGCGACCATGCGCGAAGACTGGTCGGACACAGCGCACGTGCAAATGCTGCCCCATGATATGTAAATACCCCCACAAGTGTCTGGCACCCAATTGTATATATATCGTGTTCTGAGGAAATAATGTAATAGCGCACCCATGTCCGTATTCAGTTCGCACCTGTATCTCTTGTATTTTCTATGTTCCGCATATATCCATTGTACTGTACCGCATCCGTGAAATATGTGTATATATGTATATAACCAATGTCTCGCATCATACCCCCGAATATATCTATGCTCTATGTATCCCGCAAATGTGTGTATCCGATATGTACATACCTAACTGTCCGCACTAATGAGCTGTAACCCGCTGCTGCGAACTAGCACCATTAATGTATCCCGCATCTAACCTGTTTATCCGCACATATCTAATCCAAATAATGTCAAGCATACTATTCCCTTGTAAAGGAAGAACTGAGACCCATATCGGGCAATGTGAATACAAATTTTCAAACATGAATAAAAGCTTTTTATAATCTGTTCTTATCAGCTTAATATCTGGTACGTCTCCTACATGGGGACAAGATATTAAACTTATTTTTGGAACAGGGCGGAGTGCTTTCAGCTTGCTGAACCTCTGCCGCGGGTCCTCTCGATATTGCACTACCTTCGAGTTGGGCCCATCCTCATGAAATCAAGTAGACTCTGTGTTTTATTCATAATTTCGCAATAATCACTCTTTGTCGGGGCGAAAACGACAAATTTGAAAGCGGTCGACGGGAAATTAAGGCCCGGCACACGACCCCTGGGACTTAGTTTTTTATTAAGGAGACGACGTGGATGGCACGTCCTTGTGAGGACGGGTCCACGCCGGTCGTTTCCTCGTTGTGCTGTGCGCTTCCGAAATGCTGCCGCGGGTCCCCTCGACGTTTATCCTGTTCCTGGGTGCCCCCCCCCCTTCTCCATCGAGAATGCAAGTAGATATTGGTCTCGCGTCGACATCTAGCGGTAGAACGTGCAACCCGAACGAAACGGCGCCCCGGGAGCCCAGGAACGTCGCACCTGAAAGCGGAGGTGTAATGTGATAGGCCTCCTCGTGGTGCACCCTGGGTAACGCCAAATCTATCACACGTCATTGTCATCGCTTTTTGTGCTCATATACTTCACCTTCAATAGCCCAAATTACACGTTTATTTCTACACATCTTGCAGTACATGTCTTGCGTCTCGTTTTGTCCTGTACATGTTTGTCTTATGTGTCCAACCCCTCATTGTGGGCCGCGCTCAGGCGGAAGGGGTCCTCCCGGATGGGGCATTGCTTCTAGCGTATGCTCCATCCGGGACGCTGTCTACCTGCGTGTTTGCCGTGCGTGGAGACCCGTAAGGCTGGAGATGGGGATCCTGGTTAGCCTGATGCGCTAGCTTTGGCCTCGGATTCAGCCGAAACGGGAGGCCTGGATTAGCCCCGTCTGGGTCAATCGGCTGGTCGCCTCGGTGGCTGAAGGGGTTACACTACTGGGCAGGTAGAGGGACCGGGCCTGCCGGACTTCGTGAGGTTTCTTGGTGCTGCTTCACGTCGCTCTTGGATCTGGAACGCGTCTGCTCGCCTGTTTCGGTGGTGTATAGTTCCTACCTAACCTGGCGTTGCCACTAACCTTCATCAGTTACGTGTGCGCGTCCCCTCGTAGGGCTCCATGGTGGGCATGGTCGGTAGGGGCCGAACAAACTATCTCCAAAATGGGGAAAAATACAAATGCACCAAAACGTCAACGTATAGCTATGAGCGAAACAATTGTCACTGAACCTGCTCCTACTGTTTCATTTTTCTTCTTGCATTCTACTGACACCGATAAACCTCTGGCCAAAGCATCACCATTCTTAATAGACAAAGCTCTCTACGGCGCAATAGGCACATTAAAATCAGTGAAGGCTCTTCGTTCAGGAGACCTTCTAATTGAAACTAACACACCGAAACAATCCGAACTTATTCAAAAGCTCACATCTCTTGGGAATATTCCCATAACAGTAAAAATTCATCCCACGTTGAATTATTCACGTGGTGTCATTTCAGATAATAACTTAATTAACATGGATGAAAAAGAACTAACACAAGAGCTGGCGTCTCAAGGCGTAACATCTGCCAAACATATTTTGAGTCGCAAAGATGGCAATCCAGCTCCATCACGTAACATAATCCTGACATTCTCATCACCGACATTGCCGAAAGATATTAAGATAGGCTATTATAGCCTCAAAATCCGCCCATACATACCTAACCCCGTAAGATGTTTCAACTGCCAGAAATTCGGTCACTCACGAACGGCGTGCCGAAGTCAACCCACCTGCGCGAAATGCGGTGAGAAGGACCACATTTCGGACAACTGCACTTCAACATCATTCAAGTGCGTCAATTGCGGTGGCATTCACCCCGCATTTGACAGAAAGTGTCCGAAATGGAATGAAGAAAAAGAGATCCAGAAGATCAAGGTCCTTAATAACATCTCGTATATCGAAGCACGTCGTCGCATAACATCTAACCAAGCTCCAATAGTTGGTAAATCATACGCCAATACGACTTCACAATCACCGACTACTAACAAGATTAACAGTGTAACAAAAGTTTCTATTACAACTCAGACCGAACCAATTGCTAACACATCCACTCAAACTTCATCCAATCAACCATGCAATAGTTGTGGCTGCTGTTGCTCCGCTGGATTCCGGAGGGAGTCCACTACCTCCGAAGAAGAAGCGGGAAAAGCAACAGCGAACACATTCAAAATATCTACTGGTACCAAACCGAAAATTAGTTCTGGAAATAAAACAAAAAAGAAACCTTTCAAGACGGGGTATTCCAAAAAAGCCATACAGAGAGCTTTGACACATCCCACCATTAAAAATGTGTCACTTATCGATGACACATCGATTGGTGACATGGATTTTGACAATCCTACAGAATCCGGTACTACCCGCCTCAAGATTGACCGGAATAAATTTAAGGACCTTGAACCGTCTACTTCTATTTGAAATTGAAATTTATGGCCAACATAATTCAATGGAACATTCGTGGTCTTAGAACCAATTATGAAGATCTCAAGGATTTGATCAATCGTTATCATCCTGTTTGCGTGGCACTCCAGGAAACTTTTACGAAGCCCTCGGAGACATGGAACATCAGGCGACATTCCCTGTTCCGTATTGATTACGATGACGGCAGTAGAGCCTGCCGCGGTGTTGCTCTGCTGGTTCCACATCACGTGTCGTCGCGCGTTTTAACGCTGCGCACGAACCTGCAAGCCATCGCGATGGAAATCTCTACAGGCCTACGGGTTACCATCTGTTCTGTTTATTTGCCACCAAATGACACCATCTTACAGAGAGATCTAGAAGATCTGATTGATCAATTACCTCCACCATTTTTTCTTCTTGGAGACTTCAATGCACATAACCTGATATGGGGTTCTAACAGCAACACCCCACGTGGCGAAATGGTTGAACGGCTGTTAGAAGACATGGACCTCGCCATCATGAATGATGGCAGTTTCACTCATTTTCATGCCCCAAACAATAGTTTCACTGCAATAGATCTATCCTTATGTTCACCCTCACTCTTGCCCAACTGGTCCTGGTCGGTTGATCCGGACCTCCACGGGAGCAATCATTTTCCTCTAGTGGTTAAGTGCCTTGATCGAAGCCATAGCATACCTGAGGGTCCTCCTCGGTGGAAGCTTGTGGCCGCCCGATGGGCAGACTTCACGGTCAAGGCAGAAATCACGGAGGATATGGTTTCGCAACCCGACGTCGACCACTGTGTCGACCTTGTGACCAGTTGTATGATCTCAGCAGCCAAAGAAACAATACCCAAAGTCTCCTCGAAACTTCCTAAATTTCCTAAACCTTGGTGGAACCACGAATGTAATCTTACGATTAAAGCACAAAAGAAAGCGTGGAGTAGGTTCCGGCGGTACCCCACCCATGACAATAAGTTGGCATTTCTAAAAGCAAAGGCGATAGCGAGAAGAACCAGGCGCCAGGCTCAACGCGAGTCCTGGCAAAAGTTTACCACGGGAATCAATTCATCTACTTCATCCAAAATCATTTGGGACCGGATCCGAAAAATCAATGGTCATTATCAGTCTCATCCGATCACTATTTTAAACACCAATGGCACTATCATCAGCGATGTGAAGGATATTGCGGACACCATCGCCGCCCATTTCGCCGCTGTTTCCAGCGATGCGAACTATCCCCCATCGTTTCATCCCATTAAATCATCAGCCGAACGTACATCGTACACCTTCCGGCCTTTTACACCGGAGGGGTACAATTCATTGTTCACCCTTCATGAACTGACGACGGCCTTGCAGCGAAGTCCTGACTCAGCTGTAGGGCCCGATGCCATTCATTATTCCATGATTCGGCATCTCTCACCAGAATCACTCTCACATTTACTCATATTATTTAATCGGATCTGGGTCAGTCATTCATTTCCTGACACCTGGCGAGCAGCCATTGTTCTTGCATTCCCGAAGCCTGGCAAAAATCCTCAGCAACCCAATAGTTACCGACCTATTGCTTTGACCAGTTGTCTATGTAAGCTCATGGAACGCATGGTCAACTATCGCCTTATGCACTACCTTGAGGTTAACAATATTTTATCGAAACATCAAAGCGGCTTTAGATGGTTCAGGTCCACAACATGCAATTTGTTGCGCCTTGAGACATCAATAAGACAAGCATTTGTGAAGAGGGAGCATATGCTAGCCATATTTTTCGACATAGAAAAGGCCTACGACCGTACTTGGAGGCACGGAATTCTTTCCGACCTCTATAATAGCGGCTTGCGGGGCAACTTGCCCATTTTCATTAAGAACTTTCTTGCTCGCCGCATATTTCAGGTACGGATCGGAAGCACGTTATCAGCTCCCCAAATTCAAGAACAAGGTGTACCTCAAGGTAGCATTTTAAGTGTAACACTTTTTATTTTAAGACTCAACGGGGTGTTGAACCAACTCCCGTTGTCTGTCACTGGCGCACTCTACGTGGATGATCTGTTGATATCTTACCAATCAGTGAATATGAGGTCAGCCGAGAGACAATTGCAAACCGCACTCAACAAGATCAGCAAGTGGGCACATAATAACGGCTTCTCATTCTCCGCTGACAAAACTGTCACTATGCACTTTTGTCGACGTCGAGACCTGCATGATGACCCACAATTGTTTTTAAACAATAGTCAAATACCAATAGTAGAAAATACAAAAGTCCTCAGCATCACATTCGATAAAAAACTTACTTTCAAACCTCATATTGCACAATTGAGAGCTCGTTGCATGAAGACGATGAACCTCTTGAAGGTCATCTCGTCTACATCATGGGGAGCAGACCGTAAGTCACTCATTCACTTGTATAAAGCTCTAATAAGATCAAAGCTTGACTACGGCTCCATTGTATACGGGTCAGCACCTCGGAGTTATCTGAGTGTGCTCGATCCAGTTCATCATCTCGCCCTACGGATTTGTTCTGGAGCTTTCCGGACGTCTCCAATGGAGAGCCTGTATGTCGAATGCAACGAGCCATCACTGACATCAAGACGCCAGCAACTTTCCTTGAAATATTTTATCAAGATGAAGTCTTTTCCAGATCATCCACTTCATCGTGTCATTTTTAATCCCTCATTTCATAGACTATTTGCTGCTCGCCCTTCATGTGTTCCATCTTACGGTCTTCGTATGAGGGCACTTGTGGAAGAACTAGAATTAGACATCAGTCGTGTGGCCCCAGTTGCTTGGCAACTGGCACCATGGGAGCAGTCTCTGCCAGATGTCTCTCTTTCATTATCATTATACCCTAGAGCCACCACAGCAGATGTCATATATCGACAGATATTCTTTAGTCACAGGGGCAGGTACAACAGGTACTTCCCCATATATACCGACGGCTCCAAGAGCCCTGGCCATGTCGGTTGTGCCTACATTTGCTGTGAGGAGACATCTTTCAAACTTCCAGACACATGCACTATATATTCGGCAGAACTGTACGCAATCCTTCAGGCTCTACGTCATATACGACGCAAACGCCACCGACGATGCATCATTTATAGTGACTCTCTCAGCGCATTACAAGTACTGTGTTCCGTCAGTTTCCACACTCATCCATTCATTCATGCCATTTTTCATGAACTGCATTACCTCATTCATCATGGTACCACAGTAAAAGTTTACTGGGTACCAGGTCATGTAGGAATACCGGACAACGAAAAAGCAGACACCGCAGCTCGAACAACAACTAACATTGACAATAACCTTTTGGTACCTGCCAGTGACCACTTCTCAATCCTGCGGGAAGTGATGCATCACCGCTGGCAGGACCATTGGAACAATCAAATTAATAACAAATTACATGCCATCAAGCCCACACTTGGCCATTGGCGTTCGAGCTGCAGAACTAGCCGAAAGGAGGAAGTTCTGCTTGCCCGGTTGCGCATAGGACACAGTCGTATCACACAATCATATCTTTTATTACGAGAGAGTCAGCCACAGTGCCCACATTGTCAAAGTTCATTGACCATTGCTCATGCTTTTACTTGTTCATATCATCGTCATCATTTTACGACCGCTTTTGGTCAAAGTCATCTTTCACTTCATGACATTTTAAATGACCACAGCGATGTATCCCGCATTTTTAAATTCATCAAAGCCATTGGTTTTTATAATAAATTACAGATTTTTACAATTCATGTCATTGTTTTATGCTTTACGTTGCTTTTTATCATGCATAGTTTTAGTATTTTGACATGACAAAAGGATGATTTTTCTTATTTTTATAATTTGTTTTGGCGCAGTTTGATCAAATTGGTCCTTGCGCCAGAAAATTTAAAATCCAATCCAATCCAATCCTGAAAGCAACATCTGGTCGAAGAGTCGTCTCGTCTTCAAAATACGAACGAGTCTTCCGACGCTATTAAAACAGACCCCAGCCAGGACATTAATTATAGTTAATTGTGATTACATTTTAATTCGCATCTATCCCGTTATCGCTTCTCGGGCTTTTGGCTAAGATCAAAGTGTAGTGGATGTGCCACGCCCCTCCGAAGCTTTGCCGCGGGTCCTCCAACATTGGAAGTGAAGCTGGTTCCTGCCTGAGAAAGATGTCCGGCTAAGCGAAGACAACGGCGTGCCCGAAACATGACCTGGTTGGCGGTTGATGGCTCGTGACCACCCCTGCTCTCTTCTTCCTCGCCTCCTCCTCTTCGTCGACTTCCCGGGAACGCATCTGTCACATCTCAGGCATTTCAGCCTAGCCGTCGTCCTTGGACCCCTGCCTCATTATATGGCTGGGCCTTGGGCGTGCGGTCAGGTCAGCGGAAGTGCCTGTTAGCCAATCGGTGGTGTGGCAGTGTTCGGGTCAGCCTCGGAGCTTTGGCTACGCCTGGCGGACTGACTTGACACCTTTCCCTCGCGGGGCTGCCCCACATCCATAACTCGGGTTCGTCAGGATGACCTCTCGGGGTCGCTTGAAGAATTCGGGTCTATGCATGATGCCCACTCATGTTTCCCTCCCTCCCTCCCCTTCTCGAGGCCTCTTAAAGGTCCTCAACTTCTTTCTCTCGGGACCTCTTAAAGTGTCCCACCCCCTGGTCTAGCGGGACCTATTAAAGGTCTCAACTCTCCCTGGGTTCTCGCGAGACCTCCTAAAGTTTCTCTTTCCCTGTGGGTTTGGTTCATGTGGGATCTCTTAAAGGTCCCCTCCCTCCGGGTTGGTTACCGTGAGACCTCCTCAAGGTCTCACACTTCAGGGCTCCCCTCGTCGGGCAGAGTCCGCCAAATTGTGGAGTTGGTGAACTTTTGACACTAGCTCCAGGGCTTGGCGGGGTCTGCCCACCGAGAGGTAGAGCTCCCAAGGGGACTAGTGGGACCTTCCCCCCCCCCGGGTCTTTAAGAGTCCCTTAAGGGCTCATCCCCCCCGGGCTAAGGAGGACCTCCTAAAGGTCCTCCCCATTGGTAGCAAAGTTCCTCTTAAAGGTTCCACGTTCCTAACGGAGTCTCTTAAAGTTCTCCAGCCCCCGCCAATGGGTCTCATGGGGTCCTTAAGACCCGTCTCTATCCCCCCTGCCCTGATCACGGGCGTTGACTGTCGACTGGGTCATGCGTAGGGTACGCCTAGTCATTGTATCCGGTGAACAAACGATCCGAAGTAAGATTTCTGTGATTTGGTACTAACAGTCTAACAACTAATAGTACTAACAATCTAACACCTGATAATGCCAAGGAACCTGAGGAATGGGAAAATGCTGAAGACTCCAGGATCGGCGCGTCGAGTAACCACCGCAGACTGCACACCAAGAGCATCTAAGCTGTTTCCGGCGTCATTCGCTCTCTTCGAGTCTCCGGAGGGGGATTCTGTCACCGCGACTAGTGAGACTTCCACGCTCGAGCCTGAATTCCCACCCGTGGTAGAAGACGTCACCAGTGGCGAGCCCAGGAACCCATTGTGGTATTCTGATAACGAGAGTGAGAGAATGCTCACGAGCCGCCCCAAAGCCTTCTCCATGGAGGGTGATGTTGGTACCAGCAGCGAAAGTGTGAATGCGATAAGTGAAGGACCGTGCAACACGTCGTGGTCCCCTGACATCCAGAACTGTGAATTGCCTGAAGCCCAATCTGGTGGTTATTTCGTGGCAGAAGGGGATGAATTTGCTGATGGTGAAAGGTCCAGCGACTCATGGTCACCGGGTCGGTTAACCATCGATCATGGTGGAGTGGTCTGGTGTGCTAGTGCCAACGGGACCACAAACCCAGATACAAGCGAAGGAGCGAGTGGTACGCGAGACGGGCCGAGCAGTTGCTCCTTTAGCCTCCGCTACTCCGCAGAAGAATCCACGCTGGTAGTCTCACCGGCAAACACGTCATCAGAACGCCTGCCGGAACTGTTACCCTCAAATGCCGTGTTGGAGGCAGCTCCGTACCAGGCACCCAACTCTGCCCATGAACTATCGCCAGCCTCCTCGGAACTGGAGCGGGACCTCTTCATCTCGGGCGACTCATCTCTGTCCTGTGTGCCGGAGGGCTCACTGCTCGCTGCCGCAACGATGTTGGAGGTGACGACGCAGATGCCCAGAGACCAGAACAGTGGAAGAGAATGCATCGCCCCCCAACTGAGTGTATCTGTCCCACCCGAAAAGGTGTCGGACCCACACGGAGTTGCCCCGGCGTGCTCCAACTCGTCTGACTCAACGACACACAGCGATGCCGCAACGCAAACGGACAGACCGGTACGGGCTAAGAGAAAGAGGAAAAGGAAGAAAAAGAAGCCTCCGCCGGAGGTGCCAGTCCTGATCATCGCTGGCACATCAAAAGCTACATCATCCCCAGCGCCCTCACAGTCGAGCAACCTTCCACTTGCCAGCAGGACAAAGAGAGCGCTCCAGGCAAGGCGGGAACTGCCAATCTCCGAAAGCCAGCTGAGCTCAAGTCCGCCATCGTCGCCAGGAACGAGAACTGTGGTGCCGGAAACCCAAAGGCCGTCGTCTCGGCATAGCGTGAGCACCGGAAACGCCGATGGGTCCTCTGATCTCGTACCACGGTCTCCCCCTGGGAACGCACCCCCCAGCCTTGATGACGAACGAGTTCCCGGAGCATCGAGTAACTCGTCAGCCTCAACTATGGTCCCGGGCACTCAAGGGGCATCATCTCGACTCGAGGCAACGACGAACAGCCACCCGTCATCCCCTCCGTCCACGCCTGCGAGTAGTTCAGCCCCAGCGCAGCGAAACGTGCACCAGATCTCCCCATCACCACCTCCCCCATCACCCGCTCGTGGTCACAGGCCTACACCCACAACGTGCTGGAGAGAGGCCCTATCACTCCACCTGTCATTTCCAGTGGACAGCCCGATGAGATGCCCGGAGGGGAGCTGCGGCTTCAAGTTCCAGGCCAAAGCTTGGACTGCAATGAAGCAGTCTCTTCTTCGACACCTTCTCGCCGAACACAGAATTGACATCGAGGAGTCCGTATTTTGGTGCAGTCGCTGCAATCAACGGTTCCAGTGCAGGAGGGTCAGGAACCACCGATGCCTGAGGTCTGGTCCGCTAAGCGTGCCTGACAACCAACCATCCAAGTTCAAGTGCCCGACGTGCCCAGCCTCCTTTCCAAGTAAGAGGGGCCTAATAAATCACACACGCAGCACGGGTCATGGCCAACAGAGCAGCGATCACCAGAGGTCAGAGGAAGGTCATGCAGAAGCATCAAGAGCATCCGACCCTTCCTCATCCGCAAGAAGGTCACTGCCCCTCCCCCCTACAGCGGGTTCACAACACACCGCTAGCCAACCTGGGTCACCCACACAGGACGGAGCCTTTGCCGCGGGTCCTCTCGATATTGCACTACCTTCGAGTTGGGCCCATCCTCATGAAATCAAGTAGACTCTGTGTTTTATTCATAATTTCGCAATAATCATCCATTATCGGGGTGAAATAGACCGATTTGAAAGCGGTCGACGGAAAATTAAGGCCCGGCGCACGACCCTGGGACCCCGGTCGTTTCCTTGTTCTTCTATGCGCTTCCGAAATGCTGCCGCTGGTCCCCTCGACGTTTCTCCTGTTCCTGGGTGCCCCCCCCCCTTCTCGATCGAGAATGCAAGTAGATATTGGTCTCGCGTCGACATCTAGCGGTCGAACGTGCAACCCGAACGGAACGGCGCCCCGGGAGCCCAGGATACGTCGCACCTGAAAACAACAACATCTGGTCGACAAGAAGTCGTCTCGTCTTCAAAATACGAACGACGCTGCGCGTCAGACCCCAGCCAGGACATTAATTATAGTTAATTGTGATCAAATTTTAATTCGCATCTATTTCTCGGCCTTTTGGCTAACATCAAAGTGTAGTGGATGATCTTGCCTAGGATCTAGTCAAGAGGAGAGGAAACTACCAACCAAATTCGACGGTGATCCAGTCAACAGCTGATGTGCCACGCCCCTCCGAAGCTGTGCCGCGGGTCCTCCAACATCGGAAGTGAAGCTGGTTCCTGCCTGAGAAAGATGTCCGGCTAAGCGAAGACAACGGCGTGCCCGAAACATGACCTGGTTGGCGGTTGATGACTCGTGACCACCCCTACTCTCTTCTTCCTCGCCTCCTCCTCTTCGTCGACTTCCCGGGAAAGGCATCTGTCACATCTCAGGCATTTCAGCCTAGCCGTCGTCCTTGGACCCTCGCCTCATTATATGGTTGGGCGTGCGGTCAGCGGAAGTGCCTGTTAGCCAATCGGTGGTGTGGCAGTGGATTTTTTCGGATTGGATTTTCAATTTTTTTTGGCGCAAGGACCAATTTGGCCAAACTGCGCTAAAACATGACACAAAAATAAGAAAAATGTCCTTTTGTCGTGTCAAAAAACTAAAACATATAAAAAGGAAAACAAACGTAAAACAATGACATAAATTGTAAAACTATAATTTGTTATAAAACCCAATGGCTTTGATGAATTTAAAAATGCGAGATGTATCGCTATTGTCATTTAAAATGTCATGAAGTGAAAGATGACTATGACCAAAAGCGATCGTAAAATGATCACGATGATGTGAAAAAGTAAAAACATGAGCAATGGTCAATGGACTTTGACAATGAGGGCACTCTGGTTGACTCTCTCGTAATAATAAATATGATTGTGTGAGGCGACTGTGTCCTATGCGTAACCGGGCAAGCAGAACTTCCTCCTTTCTGTAAGTTCTGCAGCTCGAACGCCAATGGCCAAGTGTGGGCTTGATGACATGAAGTTTATTATTTATCTGATGGTTCCAATTATCCTGCCAGTGGCGATGCATCACTTCCCGGAGGATTGAGAAGTGGTCACTGGCAGGAACCAAAAGGCTATTGTCAATGTTAGTTGTTGTTCGAGCTGCGTTGTCTGCTTTTTCGTTGCCCGGTATTCCTACATGACTTGGTACCCAGTAAACTTTTACTGTGGTACCGTGATGGATGAGGTGATGCAGTTCATGAAAAATGGCAAGAATGAATGGAGGAGTGTGAAACGTACAGGAACTCAGTGCTTGTAATGCGCTGAGAGAGTCGCTATAGATAATGCATCGTCGGTGGCGTTTGCGTCGTATATGACGTAGAGCCTGAAGGATTGCGTACAGTTCTGAATAATAGAGAATGTGTATGGAAGTTTGAAAGATGTCTCCTCACAGCAGATGTAGGCACAACTGACATGGCCAGGGCTCTTGGAGCCGTCGGTATATATGGAGAAGTAACTGTTGTACCTACCCCTGTGCCTAAAGAAAATCTGTCGATATATGACATCTGCTGTGGTGGCTCTAGGGTATAATGATAATGAAAGAGAGACATCTGGCAGAGACTGCTCCCATGGTGCCAGTTGCCAAGCCACTGGGGCCACACGACTGATGTCTAATTGTAGTTCTTCCACAAGTGCCCTCATACGAAGACCATAAGACGGAACACATGAAGGGCGAGCAGCAAAAAGTCTATGAAATGACGGAATGAAAATGACATTATGAAGTGGATGACCTGGTAAAGATTTCATTTTAATATAATATTTCAAAGAAAGGTGTTGCAATAGATGGTACGTTGAATGCAACGAGCCGACTCTCCATAGGGGAAGTCCGGAAAGCTCCAGAACAAATGCGGAGAGCAAGATGATGAACTGGGTCGAGCACACACAGATAGCTCCGAGGTGCTGACCCGTATACAATGGAACCGTAGTCGAGCTTTGATCTTATTAGAGCTTTATACAAGTGAATGAGTGACTTACGGTCTGCTCCCCATGATGTAGACGAGATGGCCTTCAAGAGGTTCATCGTCTTCATGCAACGAGCTCTTAATTGCGCAATTTGAGGTTTGAAAGTGAGTTTCTTGTCAAATGTGATGCCTAGGAATTTTGTATTTTCTACTATTGGTATTTGACTATTGTTTAGAAACAATTGTGGGTCATCATGTAGGTCTCGACGCCGACAAAAGTGCATAGCGACAGTTTTGTCAGCGGAGAATGAGAAGCCGTTATTATGTGCCCACTTGCTGATCTTGTTGAGTGCGGTTTGTAATTGTCTCTCGGCTGTCCTTATATTTACTGATTGATATGATATCAACAGATCATCCACGTAAAGTGCGCCAGTGACAGACAACGGGAGTTGGTTCAACACCCCGTTGAGTCTCAAAATAAAAAGTGTTATACTTAAAATGCTACCTTGAGGTACACCTTGTTCTTGAATTTGAGGAGCTGATAATGTACTTCCGATCCGTACCTGGAAGATGCGTCGAGCGAGAAAGTTCTTAATAAAAATGGGCAAGTTGCCCCGTAAGCCGCAATTATAGAGGTCGGAAAGAATTCCGTGCCTCCAAGTACGATCGTAGGCCTTTTCTATGTCGAAAAATATGGCTAGCATATGCTCCCTCTTCACAAATGCTTGTCTTATTGATGTCTCAAGGCGTAACAAATTGCATGTCGTAGACCTGAACCGTCTAAAGCCGCTTTGATGTTTAGATAAACTATTGTTAACCTCAAGGTAGTGCATAAGGCGATAGTTGACCATGCGTTCCATGAGCTTACATAGACAACTAGTCAAAGCAATAGGTCGGTAACTGTTAGGTTGCTGAGGATTTTTGCAGGGCTTCGGGAATGCAAGAACTATGGCTGCTCGCCAGGTGTCAGGAAATGAATGATTGACCCAGATCCGATTAAATAATATGAGTAAATGTGACAGTGATTCTGGTGAGAGATGCCGTATCATGGAATAATTTACCACGGGAATCAATTCATCTACTTCATCCAAAATCATTTGGGACCGGATCCGAAAAATCAATGGTCATTATCAGTCTCATCCCATCGCCATTTTAAATACCAATGACACTATCATCAGCGATGTGAGGGATATTGCGGACACCATCGCCGCCCATTTCGCCGCTGTTTCCAGCGATGCGAACTATCCCCCATCGTTTCATCCCATTAAATCATCAGCCGAACGTACATCGTACACCTTCCGGCCTTTTACACCGGAGGGGTACAATTCATTGTTCACCCTTCATGAACTGACGACGGCCTTGCAGCGAAGTCCTGACTCATCTGTAGGGCCCGATGCCGCGAATTCCATATTTTGTCAGGTGCTCGCTCTTCTATCATTTTCGTCTTATTTTAAATTTCATCCTTTAATTTTATTTAATTTTCAAAAGGCCCTTCTAAGGATCAAATTTCTTTCTTGAGCCGGTATTACGCTATAAAAGTTTGACGAAAGTCTTTTATAAAACTTGAAGAATGTTAGCACATCTGTTACATTCAAGCCAACTTAGCTAATCCGCCAATTGGTTGCATTTATCAAGTTTTATAAACGAACTTTTATCAACTTTTTATAGTGTAATGCCGGATTTGAAGTTAAAGTTATATTTGTTATTTTTTTTCATCTCGTTGCTTTTTTGTCGAGTTTTTAATCGTTACCTTTGTTGATTTTTTTGACGTTATTTGATATGGCGAGTGGTGGAGCATCGAGTTGCTTCTTAGGATGTGAAAGAAGTTCAAGAACTGAATGGGCTCATTTCTTTCGCTTTCCGAAAGACAGCAGGTTAGCTTGAATTTCGGCCGGTAAAAGGTTGACCAAAGCTGGTTTTAAGACATGATATTTACCGTAGTGTGTGGAGGACCTAGCCTTGAAAGTGGAGTGTCAATCAAAATAGACATGGGCGTGGCTAAGCCAAGGTGCTCGCGCTTATTTCGCCTCTCACACTAGTTTTTATTGCGCCTACCTTCAATGCATTGTGGGAACGCTTACTCTTTAACCAGCTTTGGTTCACCCCTCCTAAGCTGGCAATTTGACTTTTTTAATGGAGGCTTGGAACCTTATAAACTCCCTTCATTTTTTATATCAGTTATATTTTTAAACAATTTTTTCTTTATGACCTTTTTATTTTTCTCTTTCAGTGGAACGGTTCTTAATGTTTTGTGTTCCAAGGAAAATAAATTTCACGGACCCTCTCCCGTGCCTATGAAATGAAGGCCACGAACTCCTTTAAAAAATTATACTCTGTATAGCAATGTAAAAACAATGAGTCAATTGTTTTTTCATACAAGCTCACGGCCCGCCGAAGTCTCTCTGAGGACCCCAAAGTAAGAGAAACACTGCAATGGGGGATAGGGTATCAAAGATCCCTGGTTTCAAAATTTAAGGAAGCAAAGCACAAAATAATGGTTGTAAAAAATATTATGGGACTATGAAGTTTCACTGAGGGAAATTAGGATTTCAGAGATGCTTTGACGGAGCATGGCCTAAGAAAGGTCGGGAACCACTGCGTCAGAGCCTCCACACATAGCTCCGCCATGGTTCTTCATTAGTCCTCACTTCTCAAGTAAATCAGTTCCACAGGCCGCCAACAGTATTTTTTCCCCCAAACTTTTTTTCCGTTCTTTGAATTTGAAGATCTCAACGAATCTTGCACTTATAAACGATGATTTTTTTGTCATCGGGAGAGACAGGGCAATAATATTTCTCATTGGCTTTTTTAAGCACAAAGTCTGCGTTTGAAAAGTAAATTTTTTTCATTTTAAATAACTATACAACCCCTTTGAACGATCGGTGATCGTTTTTAATTATTTATTTCTTTTTTTATCAATTAATCTCATTATTAGTTTTGTAAAGCGCCTGGTTCTTCTCGCTATCGCCTTTGCTTTTAAAAATGCCAACTTGTTGTCATGGGTAGGATACCGCCGGAACCTACTCCATGCTTTCTTTTGTGCTTTAATAGTAAGATTACATTCGTGGTTCCACCAAGGTTTAGGAAATTTAGGAAGTTTCGAGGAGACTTTGGGTATTGTTTCATTTGCTGCAGAGATGATACAACTGGTCACAAGGTCGACACAATGGTCGACATCGGGTTGCGAAACCATATCCTCCGTGATTTCTGCCCTGACCGTGAAGTCTGCCCATCGGGCGACCACAAGCTTCCACCGAGGAGGACCCTCAGGTATGCTATGGCTTCGATCAAGGCACTTAACCACTAGAGGAAAATGATTGCTCCCGTGGAGGTCCGGATCAACCGACCAGGACCAGTTGGGCAAGAGTGAAGGTGAGCATAATGATAAATCTATTGCAGTGAAACTATTGTTTGGGGCATGGAAATGAGTGAAACTGCCATCATTCATGATGGTAAGGTCCATGTCATCTAACAGTCGTTCAACCATTTCCCCACGAGGGGTGTTGCTGTTAGAACCCCAAATCATGTTATGTGCATTGAAGTCTCCAAGAAGAAAAAATGGTGGTGGTAATTGATCAATCAGTTCTTCTAGATCTCTCTGTAAGATGGTGTCATTTGGTGGCAAATAAATAGAACAGATGGTAATTCTCAGGCCTGTAGAGATTTCCAACGCAATGGCTTGCAGGTTCGTGCGCAGCGTTAGAACGCGCGACGACACGTGATGTGGAACCAGCAGAGCAACACCGCGACAGGCTCTACTCCCGTCATCGTAGTCAATACGAAACAGTGAATGTCGCCTAATGTTCCATGTCTCTGAGGGCTTCGTGAAAGTTTCCTGGAGTGCCACGCAAACAGGATGATAGTGATTGATTAAATCCTTTAGATCTTCGTAATTAGATCTAAGACCACGAATGTTCCATTGAATAATGTTGGCCATAAATTTCAAATGGATGTAGACGGTTCAAGGTCTTTGAACTTATTTCGGTCTAATTTCCGGCGAGTACCACCGGATTCTGGCGGATTATCGAGATCCATGTCACCAATTGATTTGTCATCAAGCAGTGACATGTTTTGTACTGTAGGGTTCTTCTTTGCTCTCTGAATGGCTTTTCTTGAATATCCGGCCTTGAATAGTTTTATTTTAGATTTATTTCCAGCATTGATTTTTGGCTTGGTACCTGTAGTTACTTTGAATGTGTTCGCTGTTGCTTTTCCCGCTTCTTCGGAGGTGGTGGACTCCTTCCGTAATCCAGCAGTGCAACAGCAGCCACAACTATTACATGGTTGGTTAGATGATGTTTGAGTGGATGTATCAGCTATGGGTTCGGTCTGAGTTGTCACAGATGATTTGGTGACGTTGTTAGTCTTATTAGCTGTTGATGGATTTGTTACCATATTAGAGTATGATGTATTAGCTATTGGAGTTTGGTTAGGGATTACACGACAGCGTGCTTCAATATATGAGATGTTATTGAGAACCTTGATCTTCTGGATCTCTTTTTCTTCATTCCATTTCGGACATTTCCTGTCAAATGCGGGGTGATTGCCACCGCAATTGACGCACTTGAATGATGTTGAAGTGCAGTTGTCCGAAATGTGGTCCCTCTCACCGCACTTTGCGCAGGTGGGTTGACTACGGCACGCCATTCGTGAGTGACCGAATTTTTGGCAGTTGAAGCATCTTACAGGGTTAGGTATGTATGGCCGGATATGGAGGTTATAATAACCAATTTTGACATCTTTCGGCAATGTTGGGGATGAAAATGTCAGAATTATATTTCGTGATGGAGCTAGATTGCCATCTTTGCGGCTCATGATATGTTTGGCAGATGTTACGCCTTGAGACACTAGCTCCTGGGTTAGTTCATCTTCATCCATGTTAATTAAGTTAGGGTCTGAGATGACGCCACGTGAATAATTCAGCGTGGGATGGATTTTGACTGTTATGGGAATGTCTCCGAGAGATGTCAGCTTTTGAATGAGTTCGGCTTGTCTGGGAGTGTTGGTTTCGAGGAGAAGGTCTCCTGAACGAAGAGCCTTCACTGATTTTAAAGTTCCAACTGCGCCATAGAGAGCTTTATCTATCAAGAATGGTGATGCTTTTGACAGCTGTTTATCGGTATCAGAACTATGCAAAAAGAAGAATGAGACAGATGACAGATTTGAAGAAGCGGTTTCTGTGACAATTGTTTCACTAAGAGCAGTTCTTTGACGTTTTGGTGCATTTTTTGTTTTTCCCATATTTGAATGGGTATTGTTCCACTCTCACCCACCATGGAGCCCTACGAGGGGACGCGCCCACGTAACCGGTGAAGGTTAGTAGCAACGTCAGGTTAGGTGAGAGCTATACACCACCAAAGCAGGCGAGCAGACGCGTTCAAGATCCAAGATCGTCGTGAAGCAGCACCAACAAACCTCAATGACTTCCGGCAGGCCCGGATCCTCTACCTGCCCAGTAGTGTAACCCCTTCAGCCACCGAGGCGACCACAGCCGATTGACCTGGACAGGGCTAATCCAAGCCTCCCGTTTCGGCTGAATCCGAGGCCAAAGCTAGCGCATCAGGCTAACCAGGATCCCCATCTCCAGCCTTACGGGTCTCCACGCACGGCAAACACGCAGGTAGACAGCGTCCCGGATGGAGCATACGCTAGAAGCAATGCCCCATCCGGGAGGGCCCCTCCCCGCCTGAGCGGGGCCCACAATGAGGGGTTGGACACAGAAGACAAACATGCACAGGACAAAACGAGACGCAAGACATGTACTGCAAGATGTGTAGAAATAAACATGTAATTTGGGCTATTGAAGGTGAAGTATATGAGCACAAAAAGCGATGACAATGACGTGTGATAGATTTGGCGTTACCCAGAGTGCACCACGAGGAGGCCTATCACGTTACACCCCTGGTGTGGCAGTGTTCGGGTCAGCCTCGGAGCTTTGGCTACGCCTGGCGGACTGACTTGACACCTTTCCCTCGCGGGGCTGCCCCACATCCATAACTCGGGTTCGTCAGGATGACCTCTCGGGGTCGCTTGAAGAATTCGGGTCTATGCATGATGCCCACTCATGTTTCCCTCCCTCCCCCCCCTCTCTCTCGAGGCCTCTTAAAGGTCCTCAACTTCTTTCTCCCACCCCCTGGTCTAGCGGGACCTATTAAAGGTCTCAACTCTCCCTGGGTTCTCGCGAAGACCTCCTAAAGGTTCTCTTTCCCTGTGGGTTTGGTTCATGTGGGACCTTTAAGAGGTCCCCTCCCTCTGGGTTGGTTACCGTGAGATCTCCTCAAGGTCTCACACTCCTGGGACTTCGCGTGGCCTCTTCAGGGCTCCCCTCGTCGGGCAGTGTCCGCCAAATCGTGGAGTTGGTGAACTTTTGACACTAGCTCCAGGGCTTGGCGGGGTCTGCCCACCGAGAGGTAGAGCTCCCAAGGGGACGAGTGGGATCTTCCCCCCCGGGCTTTTAAGAGTCCCTTAACCGACTGACGGTTTGAGGGTGTTGAGAAAATCTACTTGAAAAAGGTTCAGGTAATTGTCACAAAACCTCTTCGAAAAAAATCCAACAATTTTTCCTTCCCCCCGTACAAACAGCGGGATATCGGATTTAGTGTTGTGTGGTTTAAAATATTTGTTCCGCGCACTGTTGAATGCTTCTTTGTAGGAGAGGAAAAGAAAAGGTGTGTTCTCTCGTAAAAGGATTCAAACTAAGTACAATACTTGGCTTTTTGTGGGCTCGTCTTTTTTCCCATTCCTCTGCGAACGTATTTTTTACTTTTCAAGTAAAGATCTTGGCAAAATGGAAGTGATTACACGAGCGCTGATTTGAACAACTACCAAATTATTTTACTCAAAAATTTCAACAAACTTACCGTATTCCCACGCATTGGCCGGCATACCGTAAAACACGAGGGGCACCAGCTTTTTGTATGTTGTGGTCTTGGCCACTTTTGGCATGCCAGAAAAAGTGAGGTTATAATAGGATCACAGCATGCATTCAGCTGAATCAGTGGATTTTCCGAATAAAGTTGATATATATGTGTATATTTTTCTAAATCACACTTCCTCATTTTCAAAAAAATAAGTTTTCTTTAAATATTAATTTGTCTCGTTCTTCCTCAGGAATAAATTGAATCTATGCATTATCTTGTGTTCATAAAACTTTGAAAAGAAAGTATTTTATTTACATAGTTCCTGAATTTTATAACTCTATGCCATCTGATATGAATTCAACTGTCAGCCTTCATTCACACACAGGGCCGCAACTAAGGAGAGCAAACGGGTCTCGTACCCCGGTCGCTGAACCCGAGGGGGTGCAAATTTCATTCTGAAACCTCTCCTTTACCATTACAAGGGGGCGTAAAGATGCTTGCCCCGGGTGACCAAGCATCTAGTGTCGGCCCTGTTCATACACATGTATAGAAGTCTAATCAAATTTTACCTTCTTTCAATTACAGTACCGACATTGAACAATATTTCTGATTCTCTCTGAAATGTTTCATTTCCTTCTTCCTCCCATTCAGTTATTCATTCTAATATTAAATATTCAACTGTTTCTTTTCACTAACATCCAGTAAGAGCCATCATGGTTGGCTCCGTGGATATGTATAATCTACACTGCTGGCCACCCAAATTGCAACACCAAGAAAGACAAGAGATATCGCAACAATATTTATTTTGTAGATAACATGTTGACCAAGCATCAAATGATTAAATTTATAGACTACTGTGAAGTGTGGTTCCTGCCAAAATCAGTAGCCAGAGTAGCCGCCATTGTTGGAGATCACCGCTGCCACACGCCTCGGCATTGATTCAAAGAGACTTTGGATGTGTTCTTGGGGTACAGCAGACCAAGCAGCTTCCACGCGTTGCCAAAGTTGATCTGGTGTGGCAGCTGGGGATGTAATCTGGGTCAATCGTTGAGCAACCATGGACCACATGTTTTCTATCGGCGAAAGATCCGGAGAGCGAGCTGGCCAGGGAAGCAATTCAATCTGGCGATTGACGAAGAACCTTTGGACAATGCGTGCCACGTGTGGTCGCGCATTATCCTGTTGAAATATGGCTGTGGGCAAGCCCTGAAGGTAAGGAAGGACAACTGGCTCCAACACCTCGGAGATGTAGCGCTGGCTTTTTAAAGTACCGGCAATGCGTACTAGAGGAGACGAGAGTGATATCCAATACCGCCCCATACCATAATACCCGGTGCAGGACCAGTGTGGCGGTGCATAATGCAGCTGTTAAGCATCCTCTCTCCATGGTGTCTCCAGACTCGAATCCGACCATCGTGGTGTTGCAGACAGAAGCGTGACTCGTCAGTAAAGACAATTTCATTCCATTGTGCCGTCCACATCCTTCTTTCATCGCACCATTGGCGGCGGAGACGTCTGTGGTTCTGCGTCAAGGGTAGACGAAGCAATGGACGTCTTGCGGACAGACCACTCTGCTGTAAACGGCGTCGAATGGTACGCGCAGACACTGGATGATGCGGTACAGACTAAATGTGCTGTGCTATGGTTCGTGATGTGGCTGAGCGATCCGTCACTGCCATACGCACAATACGCCTGTCATCACGTGAAGTGGTGCACTGAGGTGGATGCGATCGAACACGTCGGTCCGTCGTACCCTCCTGCATCCAACGATCACATATCCGCATTACAGTTGTTTGGTTTCGTCCAACACGACTACCGATTTCCCTGAAAGATAATCCACAATCTCAGTAGGCCACTATCCTTCCTCTGTCGAACTCGGATACTTGATCAAAAGATGATCGCTGTTTTCTACGAGGCATAATTGATCGTTTTTTTGAAAAAACCACAAGAAAAACACAATTGCCGTACTTCAAATCGTCGAAATCTCCAAGCCTTAAATAGCGCTTTGAAGTGGCGCCACAGGCGCGCATGATGTGCGTCTGCGCTGAAATTCTAATCATTTGCATATCTCACCTCCGCTAATGCATGTTGTAAATTTCATATTATTTGCATGCTTCCTTCAGGGTGTTGCATTTACGGTGGCCAGCAGTGTATTTTCCTGATAAGAAATTAATAAAAAATAAAGATATTCAAGAATTTTCCAGAATCCGTGAATCGAATTTATCGGCATTCCGGAAAATATGGATATTTTCAGCATGCTGGTCTGCCTCACTGTTTCCCGGCATGCCAGCTAATGTGGGGAAATACGGTAATTATTTTACTAAGAAATTAGTTTCTCTCACTAATTGAATTCAATTGCTGTGGCCCGTTTTACATCCAGGAGCTGAACTGTTTTTGATCGTTAAATTTCTTCATAAAAACATTATTGTGCAAATAAATGTTATGTTAGGTTGTTTGGCCTCAAGACCTGTAAGACCTTTCTATTATGTGGGCAATGGTGCTATTGGAAGAGCCGTAGCCAGAAATTTTTTGTGGGTTGGGGGAAGGGAACTGACAGTGCAGTACTTAGTCAAGATTCCACAATATATAAGTAAAATTCTGGCATTTAGGGGGATGACTGGCAGTGGGGGTGGAGCCAGAGGGTGCAGTGAGTGCTCGAGTACCTACAGTATTTTGTACCACTGATCTGAGCACCCCCAAAATTCATTTTGCATCCACGGTTTCGTAACTCTTCCGACGTATCTAATGGCTGGGCCACCAGATCACTATCTTAGATGGAAAAAAAAGAAGTCAGTCAACCATTTCGATGTTTCGTTTGTACACTGAGCACACATTTTATAAGAAGTGCGATAAATGACCAAAAGGTACAATAAAAAAATATTTTATTTTATTTTTAAATTTAAATGTACTTTTTTTTTCGTTCAATGTTGAGGCATTGTGTTTGATGAACACGTACAAACTTATTCATGTCCTGTCACATAAGTGTGAGGAATTGATAGATGAGCTGCACATTTTTTTTTTGTACGGAATGCTTAATCATAAGCAGTGGCTCAGCTTTTACAGCACAATACTTTTTTACTGGATTTTCACCCGTGGCCACTTAGTATATTCTAGAGCTACTGTATCGTCGCGTGGACATCATTCTGGGATCTCATCATGAACATCCAAGTTTGTACCTCACTGGCGGCAGAGTAGTGGTCTACCGAAGCTTGTTTTCTGTGGTTTTTCCACTTAATGAACGGTTACAGCAGCGGTTCTCATCCTTTTTGGGCGGAGCCCTTTTCAGTATATAAATTCTATGGCGGAGCCCTGTTTCACTCGAGGAGCACTTTTTGCATATAATTTTTATGGTAGAACCTTGTAGGCCTCTTATTTTTTATCTATCTATCAAAGTTACTGATTTGTTTTATTTTCCTCGAGTCACCGCGGTGCCCCTGGGAAGTGTACACGGAGCCCCAAGGGCTCCGCGGAGCACCGGTTGAGAATCGCTGGGTTACAGGTTTATCCTGCTTGAAAGTTCGAATTTACTCATGACCGGTCAACAATGTGTGTGATAACATGCTTATATTTATTTCCACTTCCAACTGTTTTTTTAAAAAATTCTTACTATAACCGATAAAATTAAAAAAAAAAACGAGTGCCACACAAGTGCCCTTGCCTTATTTATTTTTTAGAGCATTGCTCAGCGAAGCGATGAACAATGATATAAAAATGTATATATTTGTATAAGTACTGGTACTAACTGAAAATGATCGACTAAGCAATGAAATGTTGCAGAGATTGAATGCGTGGATTTAGGTATTGCAAATGAGCCGCATTCTCGATTTCACTGAACATTAGCATGGCATAGTTTGCGCAAAGCTAATAGAATTTCATACATGTTATGTACGCCTTACCACAAATGTGATGCGTATACGTTCCCATATGCTTTCTCTGTGTACGTTCGCCCAACTCTGGTTCACAAGTATGGGCTGATCCAGGCATAGTCTGGGTATAGTATTAGCAGGAGTATAATGTCTTCATGGGGCCTACATGATAAAATTCTGGCACACAATAATTTTCGAAAGTATGTAAATATGTAAGCTGTTACTTCCATCGAAATACTGAACCCCCCCCCCCTTCCCGAATATCACTTTGCACGCGGGAGGGGGGTCACAGTGTTTCGCAGTCAATGAGTTTTAATACAATGTGATATATTTTTTTTTTCATGCCAAAATAAAAGTGAATGCCAGTACATATCCAACAATCAAGCGATAAGAATTTATATAATAAGATAAAGACGTGTCTTTTAGGTGGGGCATTTCTTGCTGAAGAGCAGCCTTCTTTATACTTTCTAAAAATTCCTCTTCGTTTACAAAAGGATTAAGGCTTCTTTGAACTGACTATTCAAGAGCTCCCTGTCAAACGTCTGTATCTGCTAAGTTAATTGAAAACTGTCCCCTCCCGCCGAAGAGGCAGAAGCCATTTTGTCGTTTTCAACGCCCAGCGCCGTTGCGAGTACAATGGTCATTTTGTGGAGAAAGGAGAGGGGTGTATGCTAAGCCAGCTTAGTGATTCTTTATGGGGGGAAAGCAAGGCAGTATATTTACGGCCAGGACCATTTGGAAGTCAAAAAGTTCACACGTAAAAATACGGCCTGGACCGTTTGGAAGGCATCAACTTCACACGTACATATACGTGCAGGACCGTCAGTCGGTTAAGGGCTCATCCCCCCCGGGCTAGGTAGGACCTCCTAAAGGTCCTCCCCATTGGTATCAAGGTCCCTCTTAAAGGTTCCACAGCCCTAACGGAGTCTCCTAAAGTTCTCCAACCCCCCCCCCCCCCAATGGGTCTCATGGGGTCCTTAAGATCCATCTCTATCTCCCTTGCCCTGGTCACGGGCACTTGTCGCCAACTGGGTTATGCGTAAGGTGCGTCTAGTCTCCTCACCTGAAGCTAGAGTTCCAGAACATCGTGAAACGAGTCGAAGTAAGAAGAGTTCAAATTTCCCCCATAGCGCCAGCAAATAACGGTCCACCTGCTAATTCCACTAACACACTAACATCGCATGATGCCAACCAACTTGAGAAACGGGAAGCTGCTGAAGATGCCGGGGTCAGCTCATCGTGTCCCCACGGCGGGCTACTCGCCATCGCAATCTAATCTGTTTCCAGAGGTGTCTCTCGCGCTGTTCGAGTCTCCGGGAGCACAAGTGGACGTCGTGGACGAGGAGTCATTCACGGTCACAACGTTGCCGAACGCATTGTGGACGAGCGACTCCGGTGAGGGTGATGCTCCTACCAATAATTCTAGCGGCAGTGGGTCGACATCCCCGGGACGTCTGGCCATTGACCTCGAGGAAGACGACTGGCACATTGACGCAACGGCACAGGCCCAAACAAGCCGGGAGCCCAGTGGTGAAGCATGCAGCCAACCGCAGGAAGGAAGGGTGGTAGCGTCCCCCAGCAACAGTGGGTTTCGACTACACTTCACGGCAGAAGATTCCACGTGGGTAGATACTCCGCCCCCAGTTAAAGTGAACCATTCCAGTGAGCCACCCTCACCGAGGGTGAGTGAAGAGGAGATCGCGCTCCGCTCATCTGTGTCCTCATCTGAACGACCGTCACTGAATGACGACCTAGACAGGGACTTGTTCCTCTCTGCTGACTCATCGGCAGATGGCCTAGTGGAGAGCTCGATACTAGCCCCGGCCACAGTTCTAGAAGCGAACGTCCAAACTCCCAAGAACATTGGTGCAAGGGGAGAGAGCACCACGTCCCATCCGAGGCCCACAGGCACGACAGTGGAGAAGGAGAGCTCGTGTGATGAGCCTCTCCCAGCAAGTAGTGCGTCATCATCCAGCTCCCATAGCGACGTAGCCACCCAAACAGACAAACCAGCCCGCCGGAAGAGGAAGAAGGCAAAGAAGCGATGGCAGCGAAACACGCCAATACTCACGATTGCGGGGCCCTCGAGAGCAACTGACCAGTCTGCCCCATCTCAGTGTTCTGCGCTCCCGCTGGCTCACCGAACGAAGAGAGCCCTGCAAGGTCAGAACCAGCTCCCCATCCCGGAGAGTCAGGAATTGTTGAGCCCGTCAGCTCCCTCCGGAAATGGAATAGTGGTACCGGAGACTCAGGATACGCCAAGGACTCAACTGGTATCCCAACGAGCTAGGTCGACAGCTCCAGATACTGCGTCAGGACCCCAGACCCAGGCGTACAACATTCAGCAGTCAGGTGGTCGAATGACACAGGCCTCCAGTCCGTCCGAAGATCCGACCCCACTAAATCGAGACACGCTCTGCGTCCAAACGGTTGATGCGAGTCAGGAGGTGAGGGACTGTCACGGAATATCATCTCCGCCTGACCCTGAGGCTTCGACTCACCAAGGCCAGCCACAAGCAAGCGAGGCTAGTAGGCCAGACCCGGCACGTAGGTCGTCACGCGCGGCACCACCGACCTGTCCCTTGCGGAGTAGCAGAGCGTGTGAGGTGATCGGCAACACCTTCCATATGTCGTTTCCGGTCCCTCGGCCGCTGGCATGCCCGGAGGAAGGGTGCAGAAGAAAGTCCCAGGCAGTGACGTGGACAGCGATGAAGCAGTCGCTGTTGAGGCATCTTCTCGCCGAACACGGGATGGATATCGCCACCTCACGGTTCTGGTGCAACTCATGCAAAGGACCTGTAAAGAAAAGGTGTGTGCAGAACCACCCGTGCCTACGGAGCTGCCCACTCCTCGATCAAGCGGAGTCCGCACTTCAACACCGTTGCTCTGATTGTGTGGCGGCGTTCGCTACGAAAGATGGGCTGAAGAACCACCGGAGGCAGAAGCACGCGCGGACCCAAAGAGCCCTACCGCCCGACCGTACAGCGCCCCGGCCTCTGCCACCAGAAAGACAGAGTGCAAGTCCGGACACACGGGGGTCAGACAACCCGACCGGGGTTAGAACCCCGAACGCAGTTGCTCCCACGCAGCTAGCCGACCATACCAGGTCCTTACCGACAGCTCCGCCCTCGGGAGAGGGATCGATGTCGAGTGCTCAGGGCCACTACCAGCCTAGTTCGCCGCCGGAGAGTACGCCTCGGATGACAGCTGCAGCAGAGGAGCAGATAGCTGACGCCCCTGTAGACGAGAACGGGGTAGGGGAGTCTCAACCAGAGTCACGGCCTGACCCACAGAACGCGGACAGCCCGTCTGCCCCCTTTATTCCTCGGTTCAGAGAGGTGATTGCGAATCTGGACAACCACAGCTGGGATGCTTTTTCGGATTTGATGGAGGAGTTCACCAGCTTCGCCCAAAGCCACGTGAAGCTGCCGGACCTGCGGAGTGGTGCGGGCCCGAGGAGGGGAGTGAACCCTAACAACCACAGGGAGATTCAAAGGTTGTATCATCGGAACCGACGCCAGGCAGTGAGGAGAATTCTAGGAACAGACTCGAGCCGCTGCTCGCTTCCCCTCCGCACCATAATGGACAGGTTTCAGACGCAGAATATATTCGACAGCAGCTCTCTAGCCTCAGTCAGCCACCCACACCCTGCACCAGTTCCGGTAGATCTCGCCCCGTTCTCCCCAGAGGAGGTTCTCCTGAGGCTCAAGCGAGCAGAAAACTCGGCACCGGGCCCAGACAGGCTTACCTATAAGCATTGGTTGGGTGTTGACCCTGAAGCAAAGGCCCTGTGTTCCATTTTCAATGGTTGCCTGAAGGCGAGAAGAGTCCCGAATTCTTGGAAAAAATCCAGAACGGTACTAGTCCCGAAGGGTGGAAACCCGAGCCAGGTTGGCAACTGGAGGCCGATTGCCCTAACGGCAACCATATACAAGCTGTTTACTGGGTGCCTGAGTAGACGGCTCACCGCCTGGATCGAAGAACACGACGTCCTGTCACCATCCCAGAAAGGCTTCCTTCACAAGGACGGCGTGTTCGAAAATAACTACATCCTGGAGCAACGCACGCAATTGGCCAGAAGAACGAAGAAGGACATATGCTTCATGTCTATCGACATCGCCAACGCCTTTGGTTCTATTCCGCATCAGGCGATGTGGCACGTGATCACGCAGGCTGGGGTCGGTCTCCCGTTCTTGCAAATAGTGCAGGATATATACAACGGAGCGACCACTTGCTATGTCTCACGTACACAGCACACTCGCTTACGCTGACGACATCTTGTTGATCTCCAACAATCCAGCCACACTTCAGCAATACATCGACACCGCCCATGGGGTAGCAACGCAGCTGGGCCTCTCGATAAACCCTGAGAAATGCTTCTCGATGCATCTGGGTCACTCGCCAGCTGGTTGCAGGAATACGGTATTTACAATCAACGATCTTCCCGCTGCGGTCATCACGGACGGTTGTCAACGCAAATTCCTCGGCAAACCAGTGGGGTTCAAGTTGATACCAGATGATAGCTCGCTGGAGCGGTGTGTTCAAGTTGGAAAAGATCTCCTATCGTCTTGTCTCGCCCCCTGGCAAAGAATCGACGCACTAAAATCCTTCTTCTATCCGTCGATTCAATTCGCTCTAAGAACGGACCAGAGGCGGAAGGGCGACTGGCGTAAGGTGGACGAGACCCTTAGGCCAATGATAAAGGACACGCTTGCACTGCCAGCCAGAGCCGCGAATGCGTACCTTCACGGTGACTCGAAGAGCGGTCTATTTGGGATCCCGGAGCCGTCAATGGATGCCAGCATCGCCCAAATAGACGCCGCATTCAAGCTCCTGACCTCGAAGGATGTTATAGTCAGGGAAACAGCTTGGTCTGACCTGCGAAGTTTCGTGTCGGCTTGCCTAAGGAAGGAAGCCCCGACAATAGCGGAAATCAACGGCTTCCTGTCTAGAACGTCGGCAAGACAGACATCCCACCCTACGACCTCGGTTTGGTCAAGAGCGAGAATGGCATCTGATCACCTGAAGGTGGTGTGGGACCTCACCGAGGACCAACAGGTTGCAGTAGTAATCGACGATTCGACCATCTCGGAGAGGAGAGCGATGTTCAGGTCACTTCATCAGGTGGTCAGACGACGCCATAGAGCGGACCTTGCGGACATGCCCCACCAGGGAAAAACGTGGCACTGCTACGGAAAATCCAAGGCCTCCACGCACTTCCATAGAGAGGGCTCCTTCACACGATTTGCAGATTGGAGGTTTATACATCGGGCCCGTCTCGGGTTGGTGCCACTAAATGGCTACCGGCATGGAGGGAACCCAGCCGAGAAGAGATGCCGCAAATGTGGGTACCAACAGGAGACGCTCCCGCATGTGGTAGACCACTGCATGACCTACAGCCCTCTCTATACTGCCAGGCATGATAACGTGGTAGACAGAGTCAAGAAGGCAGCGAGAGGCAGATGGGAGGTCCTCGCCGAGAACCGCCCTGTCATGGGTTCCACCCTTCGTCCAGACCTCATCCTAAGAAAGGATAACTCTATCCTCGTGGTTGACGTCACTATTCCTTTCGAGAATGGCCCTGACGCCTTCACCATCGCAAGGCAAGCGAAAGAAGAGAAATACCGCCCACTCCTAAACCTCCTCAGGGAGAGGTACTCTGACGTCCGATTTGGTGCAATAGTGGTGGGTGCGCTAGGATCCTGGGATCCGCTGAACGACAGGCTGCTGTCGCGCCTATGCTCTCGCCAGTACTCTGCCTTGATGAGAAAGCTGGTGGTGAGCGATACGATAGCCGGAACCATGGACATTTATATAGAGTTTATCTCTGGGGTTCGACAGACGAGGGGAAGAACGCTACGCCACGCTCAAGACCAAGCCCAAACGCAGCGCCAAGGCTCCAACCAAGAAAGTTCGAGATCACAGTGAATCAGTCGAAGCCTCGAACTTCGATGAACTATGTGCAAAAAGGTCTAAGCATAAGTCATACAACACCGGAGAAGATCTTGCACCGGCAACGGTCGCGTCATAACCTCTACTTGAAGCCTTGTATACCCTTCGCATCTAATATTTGTAACCGCAACTAATGATCAACCGCTTTTTCCCACTTTCATTGTATATATTTAATTGTCATCTTATAGCATATGTTTTATACCAGCGCATTTGTATAGTCCCTTTGTCCGCATCACGCATGTTTGTATAGTTCACACCATTCATTGTCGCATCCTGTAAATATGTCACTACGTCCCACAACCTTTGTTATGTACAGCAGGTAATTCGCAACCTTCACATATTGTCCGCAACCATGTATGCTTTCCGAAATTGTTTCAATGTCCGCAAAATTCTGTAAATAATTCGACGCATAGCCATAACTTATGTTCATAAGAATCATTCCCTTGTACAGGGTTGAATAAGTCCCATATCGGGCCATGTTAGAAACCTAAAAGACTTAAATTCCCTTGGAAAGGATGAAAGTGAGTCCCATACCGGGCCATGTACGTATCTATCTTCAAAATATGAATAAATGTTTTTTAAATCTGTTCTTATCAGCTTAATATCTGGTACGTCTCCTACATAAGGACAAGATATTAAACTTATTTTTGGAACAGGGCGGAGTGCTTTCAGCTTGCTGAACCTCTGCCGCGGGTCCTCTCGATATTGCACTGCCTTCGAGTTGGGCCCATCCTCCCCCCTCTCTAGTGAGACCTATTAAGGGTCTCAACTCTCCCTGGGTTCTCGCGAGACCTCCTAAAGGTTCTCTTTCCCTGTGGGTTTGACTCACGTGGGACCTCTTAAAGGTCTCTTCCCCCGGGGTTGGTAACCGTGAGACCTCTTCAAGGTCTCACAATCCTGGGACTTCGCGTGGCCTCTTCAGGGCTCCTCTCGTCGGGCAGAGTCCGCCAAATTGTGGAGTTGGTGAACTTTTGACACTAGCTCCAGGGTTTTGCGAGGTCTGTCCACCGAGAGTTGGAGCTCCCAAGGGGACTAGTGGGATCTTCCCCCCCGGAATTTTAAGAGTCCCTTAAGGGCTCATCCCCCCCCGGGCTAGGTGAAACCTCCTTAAGGTCCTCCCCATTGGTAGCAAGGTCCCTCTTAAAGGTTCCACAGCCCCAATGGAGTCTCCTAAAGTTCTCCAGCCCCCACCAATGGGTCTAGCAAGGCTCTTAAAGCCTCTCTATCTCCCCTGCCCTGGTCACGGGCATTGGCTGCTGACTGGGTCGTGCGTAAGGCGTGCCTAAGCTGTCAGTCTGGATCTCGCCCTGAACGCCAATCGTCGAAGTGGTTCACGCAAAAGTAGGTAGTTGTTGATTGTTGCTAACAGTCCTAACACTAACCTGACTAACACCTAACCTACAACAATGCCAAGAAACCTACGCAGTGGGAAAATGCTGCGGACGCCAGGGTCTGCCCGTCGGATCAGCAATGATGGCCGTGTTGCTGAGGACTCTGAACTGTTCCCAGCATTCTATGCTCTGTTCGAATCTCCGGAGAAAGTGAGGACACACCTGGACTCTCCTGTGCCGCCTACGTCCGCCGAATCCAGCACAAGAGGCGACGCTGTCGGCGAAAGCGATAGCTCACTGAGCGTCGAATCGGTAGGTCGCCTGACCATCGATATGGACGCAGTGGACCCGATTAACAGCAGCGCATTCCAGTACTCACCGGATCGGGAAAACAACAGTGATAATGCCATCAAGGGAACGGAGGTACAAGAAGCGGAAAACAGCAGTTCCTTCAACCTACACTACACAGCGGATGAGACCACAGTGGTGAGCATGTCGCCTGCCTCAACCAAAGTGCGAACGCCGGATCGGTGTTCTGCGGTAAACGGAAAGAATGGTTCGCTCGAATCGCCAGGCGCTTCCCCGGAACCCGCGCGACCCGCTGCAGGCCTCGAACGAGACATGTTCCTGTCAGCTGACTCGTCGCTGGTAAGCGTGTCGGAGGAGTCGGTTCTCGCCGCGGTCACCATCTTGGAAGAGCCCTTCCATTCAAGTAGGAGCTTGACGCACAATCTGACGCCTGAGAACTCTACAGAAGAAAGTGACAACAGGACGAGATTGCGTGCCGGGCCCTCGCCTACCGGTGAGACATGTACGGATCCCTCACCAACCAGTGTCGCGTCGACGTCCCCTCTACACAGCGATGCTGCGACGCAAACAGACAGGCCACGCCGGCTCAGGAAGAAGAAGAGGAGGAAGTTGGGGAAGAGGTCCGCAGTGAGAGCTCCGGACCTCATAGTTGCGGGCACATCACGAATGCCGGAACCCCCTGCCCCATCGCAGTCGAGCGTGCTCCCGCTTGCCCACAGAACAAAGAAGGCGCTACAGACACAGGGCAACCTACCAGTTCCGAAGAGCCAGCCGGATCCGCAACCACCGCCGTCGCCAGGTACGAATACCGTGGTGCCGGAGACACCGGGGGCGTTCACAAGACAGTCGGATGAGAGCCGTGAGGAGGCCGAAGATCGGATACCACGGTTTCCCCCTGGGACGGTTTCGCAAGTCAATGCCGGCCGCCCTGCACTCCTGCCCACCCTGGTCGGGGACAGACCTCGCACCGGATCGCCAGAGCCCTGCTCGCGTGAGGGGATCGACAGCCAGGAGGCGGAGGTAAATGGAATCACCCTACCACCCCCCCGCCTCGGGGCCAACAACTCAACAAAGCAACAGGGGGCCTGGGGCGCAGGTACCGCGGCCGGCCTGTCCAATGCGGGATGGTCAGCCCTGCGAGATTATACGCAACGTATTTCACATGGCGTTCCCAGTGCCCCGGCCTTTGGCATGCCCGGAGGAGGGCTGTGACAAGAAGTTCCAGGCGGTAGCCTGGACGGCAATGAAACAGTCGCTTCTTCGTCACTTATTCGCGGACCACAGGATAGACATAGCGTCATCAAGGTTCTGGTGTTCCACGTGCAGGGGTGCGGTGAAAAAAAGGTGTGTACAGAACCACCCTTGCCTACGGGATCGCCCGCTCCTCTGCCAGACAGAAGCCGCGCTACAACACAGATGCAGTGAATGTGCAGCGGCATTCGCCAATCGAGAGGGTCTGAAAAACCACAGGCGGCAAAAACATCCGCGTAACGCCAGGCGATAGATACCAAGGACCGCTGACATCTCAACACCATGAGCAGCGGGGCGAAGTGCCAACAAGAGCGACCCTACAACCACAGCTGGCTGCTCGAGCCAACGTGAACAGTGTGCGACCAGCAGTGCCCGCAGCGGTGCCAAACCCATCTGCCATAGGTCCATCTAGCGACGCGGTCGGCCACTTCACGCCGTCGCCGAGTCAACCGGCGGAGTACCGCCCATCGTGGTGGACGACCCGGACGACCAGCTCACAGAGGGGCCAATAGCGGGGGAGACAGGTGGAGGTTTGCAGCCGCCCCCAACGGTCGACCCACAGGAGGAGAACTCGCCGTCCGCCCCATTCATTCCTGTCCTGCAGGAAGCTGTAGCGAGATTGAACAACTTGAACTGGCATTCCTTCGCGGACCTGGTGGAGGAGTTTACGGTGTTCGCACAGAACCATGTGAAGCTGCCCGAGGTTCGGAGCCGCGCGGGCCCAAGTAGGGCGATAAATCCCAACAACCACCGGGATATCCAGATGCTGTACCACAGGAATCGTCGCCAAGCCGTCAAGAAGATCCTGGGGGCTGACTCTGCGCGCTGTACTCTCCTACTCCAGGTAATTGTCGACAAATTCCAGTCGCAGAGGGCGTTTGATGGAGACTCGCTCGCGTCCATTGACCACCCGAACCCAGCGCCGACGGATCTCAACCCGTTCACAGCGGAAGAAGTGCTCCTAAGGCTAAAAAGGGCTGAGAACTCAGCACCCGGGCCGGACAGGCTAACATATAGGCACTGGCGGGGAGTTGACCCAGACGCAAAGGCCCTAACAGCAATATTCAACGGCTGTTTGAGGGCGCGGAGGATCCCAGACATCTGGAAAAAATCACGCACAATATTGGTGCCAAAGGGAGGGGATCCGAACCAGATTAGTAATTGGAGACCGATCGCGCTGACGGCGATGATCTATAAGCTGTTTACAGGATGCATAGGGAGAAGATTGACCGCTTGGATGGAGGAGCACAACATCCTATCGCCGTCCCAGAAGGGATTCCTCCACCAGGACGGGGTCTTCGAAAATAACTTCATCCTCGAGCAGCGGACTCAGCTGGCGAGAAGGTCGAAGAAAGAAATATGCTACATGTCGCTCGATGTGTCCAATGCTTTCGGCTCGATCCCGCACAGTACAATGTGGAACATGATAGAGAAGGCCGGTGCCGGCACGCCGTTCCTGCAATTAGTGAAGAATATTTGTGCAGGCGCTGCAACAAGCTACATCTCAGACGGGGGTAACTCGGATCTCCCGATGTCCCAAGGCGTGCGACAGGGGTGTCCACTAAGCGGTCCCCTCTTCAATCTAACGGTAGACCCCATCCTCCGGGCAGTGCAGCGTGATGATCCCGTGATGACAACACTCTGGCCTACGCTGACGATATACTACTACTAGCGGATAGCCCCTCAGCCTTGCAACAGCACACCGACACTGCATGCAGGGTAGCGGCGCAGCTAGGCTTGGCGATGAATCCAAGCAAGTGCTTCGCACTACATCTGGGTCACTCACCGGCCGGGTGCAGGAACACGGTCTTCACGGTCAATGGTCAGCCCGCTACCACACTCACGGATGGCTGCCACCGTAAGTTTCTGGGGAAGCCGGTGGGCTTCAAGCTTCTCCCAGACGGGAGCTCGCTGGACCAATGCATACAGGTTGGGAAGGACCTACTGTCATCGTGCCTCGCTCCCTGGCAGAGGATCGACGCGGTGAAGTCGTTCTTTTTCCCATCGATCCAGTTTGCCCTCAGGACGGACCAGAGAAGGAAAGTTGATGAGTCACTCCGCCCGTTGGTAAAGAGCACACTCTCTCTCCCTGCGCGAGCGGCAAATGCGTACTTGCATGGGGACGCAAAGAAGGGCCTCTTCGGAATACCGCAAGCGTCAATCGATGCCAACATCGCGGAAATCGATGCGGCCTTCAAGTTGCTTACGTCAAAGGATGACATAGTAAGGTCTGCAGCGTGGGAGGACCTACGAAGTTTCGTGGCATCATGTCTGAGGAAGGAGTCGCCGTCCATAGCTGAAATTAACGGCTACTTATTCAGGTCTTCGGCGAGGCAGATATCCCAGCCAACTACGTCAGTGTGGTCCAGGGCAAGGATGGCCTCCGATCACCTGAAGTTGGAATGGGATCTAACAGAGGATCAACAAGTGGCGGTGAAGATAGACGACACGACGGTATCCGACAGAAGGGCGATATTTAGATCACTCCACGAAGTGGTCAGGCAACGCCACACCGACGAATTAGCCTCCATGCCACACCAAGGCAAGACGTGGCATTGCTACGGGAAGGCAAGGCCGTCGTCTCACTTCCACCGAGAAGGGTCGTTTACCCGCTTCGCGGACTGGAGGTTCGTGCATAGGGCCCGCCTCGGGCTGGTGCCCCTCAACGGTTACAGGCACGGGGGAGATCCGTCGGAGAAGAGGTGCCGGAAATGTGGGTACCAGCTAGAGACGCTCCCACATGTAGTGGACTACTGCATGGCCTTCAGTCCGCTTCTAACGGCAAGACATAACAACATTGTGGAGAGGGTCAAGAAAGCGGCTAGTGGCAGGTCCTGGCGGAGAACCAGCCGATCATGGGTTCCACGCTCCGTCCAGACCTCATCCTCCGAAAGGACAACTCCATCCTGGTGTTAGATGTGACAGTGCCATTTGAGAACGGCCCGGACGCCTTTTCCGTGGCAAGACAGGAGAAGGAGAAAAAGTACCGCCCCATCGTAAACCTTCTAAAGGAGCGAAACTCCGACGTTCGTTTTGGTGCCATCGTCGTGGGAGCGCTTGGGTCCTGGGACCCATCCAATGACCGGCTGATAGCCCGCCTGTGCTCACGCCAATACTCTAACCTCATGAAAAAACTGGTGGTGAGTGACACAATCGCGGCTACAAGGGACATCTACGTAGAATTCATCTCTGGAGTGCGTCAGTCAGCTGGAAGGACCATTCAAACCGTTTCACCACCGTCTCCAAGCTCCCGGTCCAGCCCCACAGTCGTCAAATGCGGTTCAACGATAGTCGCGATAAATCGAGTCATGCCCTCCAGAGCCACCCTCCGGAAAGGACAGAGACTACTAGGACACAGACACTGGTCATCGACAAACGTGTGGACATTGAAGACGCTACAGCCAACCTCTCCCCCCCCCCTGTATACAATGTTCCCCCTCGATAACGTACGCCGCAACTAACTCCCATGTATATAATGTTCCCCCCGCTTTTATGCTTGTACAGAATGTGTCGCAAAATGATCTCCCATGTATGTTATTTCCCTTGTCTAATCTCAATGTTCAGTACGCAACCCTGCTAAGGTACAGAAATGATCCGCAATATGTGCTTGTAATGTAATTGTCTCGCAAACCAATCCCCTGTAAAAAACTTCACGCAAAATGTTGATGTATCTGCTGTACCCCTTGAATGTATAGAATATATCGCAAATATGTACGGAATGTGACGCAACTAAATATGTATAGAATGTACCGTCATCCGACTGATTCTCTGGAACCAAAGCCTGTCTGTATGATATCTAATACCCTTGTACAAGATGAAGTTAAGTCCCATATCGGGCAGTGTAGATAATTTTCTCAAAACATGAATAAATGCTTTTTATACTCTGTTCTTATCAGCTTAATATCTGGTACGTCTCCTACATGGGGACAAGATATTAAACTTATTTTTGGAACAGGGCGGAGTGCTTTCAGCTTGCTGAACCTCTGCCGCGGGTCCTCTCGATATTGCACTACCTTCGAGTTGGGCCCATCCTCTTGAAATCAAGTAGACTCTGTGTTTTATTCATAATTTCGCAATAATCACTCTTTGTCGGGGCGAAAACGACAAATTTGAAAGCGGTCGACGGGAAATTAAGGCCCGGCACACGACCCCTGGGACTTAGTTTTTTATTAAGGAGACGACGTGGATGGCACGTCCTTGTGAGGACGGGTCCACGCCGGTCGTTTCCTCGTTGTGCTATGCGCTTCCGAAATGCTGCCGCGGGTCCCCTGGACGTTTCTCCCGTTCCTGGGTGCCCCCCCCCCTTCTCGATCGAGAATGCAAGTAGATATTGGTCTCGCGTCGACATCTAGCGGTAGAACGTGCAACCTGAACGGAACGGCGCCCCAGGAACGTCGCACCTGAGACCAACATCTGGTCGACAAGAAGTCGTCTCGTCTTCAAAATACGAACGACGCTGCGCGTCAGACCCCAGCCAGGACATTAATTATAGTTAATTGTGATCAAATTTTAATTCGCGTCTATCCCGTTATCGCTTCTCGGCCTTTTGGCTAAGATCAAAGTGTAGTAGTGGTGATTGCCTAGGATCTTGCCAGGAGAAGAGGTATCTGCCAGCGAAGTTCGACGGTGCTCCAGCCAACATCTGATGTGCCACGCCCCATCGATGTCGTGCCGCGGGTCCTCTACCATCCGAAGACAAGCTGATTCCTGCTCCACAACGATGTCCGGCTAAAGGAAGAAGATTCCACGTGGGTAGATACTCCGCCCCCAGTTAAAGTGAACCATTCCAGTGAGCCACCCTCACCGAGGGTGAGTGAAGAGAAGATCGCGCTCCGCTCATCTGTGTCCTCATCTGAACGACCGTCACTGAATGACGACCTAGACAGAGACTTGTTCCTCTCTGCTGACTCATCGGCAGATGGCCTAGTGGAGAGCTCGATACTAGCCCCGGCCACAGTTCTTGAGGTGAACGTCCATACTCCCAAGAGCATTGGTGCAAGGGGAGAGAGCACCACGTCCCATCCGAGGCCGACAGACGCGACAGTGGAGAAGGAGAACTCGTGTGATGAGCTTCTCCCAGCAAGTAGTGCGTCATCATCCAGTTCCCATAGCGACGTAGCCACCCAAACAGACAAACCAGCCCGCCGGAAGAGGAAGAAGGCAAAGAAGCGACGGCAGCGAAACACGCCAATACTCACGATTGCGGGGCCCTCAAGAGCAACTGACCAGGCTGCCCCATCTCAGTGTTCTGCGCTCCCGCTGGCTCACCGCACGAAGAGAGCCATGCAAGGTCAGAACCAGCTCCCCATCCCGGAGAGTCAGGAATTGTTGAGCCCTTCAGCTCCCTCCGGAAATGGAATAGTGGTACCGGAGACCCTGGGGGTGAACTATCTCTGCGGTCCTTAGCCGAAAAAAAGTAGTTAAGCCCCGATTTGTCCTTAGATGGCCAGTAGTTCGACTTTTCGATACTATCTCTAAGCTAAGGACTTTTTTTTAGTAGTTACTTAGGACCGCTGCTAAGGACTGCCTAGCACCAGTCCTAAAGCAGCAAGAAAAGTAGTTCACGGCGGCCATCTTGGAAAAGAGGAAATTTTGCCTCTGGCCGCGAGCTCTCGCTGTGATATTTAGCGATGAAATATGCTGTTTTTTTTCGAATTGAAAAATTTTTTACGATAATAATGACAGATAAAACTTGGATTATATCTTCGGTGTCATCAAAGTTGAAGTGATTCATCGTTATATCCTCAAAAACCTGCTGTAGTATACATACGTGTATGTTGACATCGGCGATCGAAGCCACGACGAAGTGCTAGCATGTTCATTACTGAGGTAAGAATTATTTTATTGCTATCGAACTATATAAGAAGAGTGTTAGAGATATTATTAATATTTTTTTGCTCGGTAAATGCGTTATTTAAAAATATAAATGGACATAATGTCACGCAATCAATAGGGCAGTGGATCCCACTTGGTAATGCTGGAAAAATATCAAATAGCCCATGTATATTTTGGGTTGTATTGAAAATATTTACATGGCGAATGAAAGATGAATCTTCTATTACGATAATATCAGATTGAAATTTTACATTCTATGTTTTTTGCTACATTAATTTTTTTTAATGAAAAATTATGTCTAAATGAATTGAGCACATGCGTAAATAAATAATAACAAATACAATTCATTGATAATAAATTATAGCACCTAAATGGCAAAAATTTTAATTAATTTTTTTGTGATGAGTAATGGTGAAATTTAAATAAAGCATGGTAAAAATTGGCAGTAATGTTAAATATTAAATTTTGTAAAACTCGTGCACTAAATTTAGTGTAAAGGATTAAAATATAGATTTGATATTTTGAACTGTTCAAATGAACAATATTGTAATACTTAGTGAAAGTTAAATTTTCAGAAAAAAATCATATGCTACTACTTTAAAAATTGCACTCTGTAACTCGCTCTGAGATTAATATTTAATAAGGAATCATTATATTGTTTTGTTGATATAAAAAATGAAGTTCGTACAATAGGACTAAAAAACAAAGTTTTAATTTCACGCACAGTTTTTAGTGTTGAGGTATATATATATTATAATGAAAGGAAGCAGATTAGTGTTTGAAACATATTACTACTTCAGTATTTGGGTTATGGCCTTGCTGTGTGTGTTCAAATTTAATTTTTTGCCAAAAATTGTTTTTGATTTTGTGTGTATGGGTAACGACAGAAAAAAAATTTCCATGTCGAATACTTAAGAACTTTAAAATATAACATTTTGAGATGTTGTGGAACTGAAACTTTTAACATTTAAACTTTTAACAAGCATTTATTTTTTAACGATGTTGTTAGTAAACAGCTGATATATATATATATTGTATATACATTTGTGAGACTTTTCTAACTCTTGGAAAATTTTGTTTCCCAGGAAATTGGCTGTAGGTAGCTACGAAGTTATGTGAAGGTTTTCAAAGTTATCAAACAATTATACCAGAGCAAACAAAGGTAATTTTAATTCTTTGTATTTGACTTTGAGCAACAGTTTCCATTATTATTTTCATGTAAAATAAAATATTTCCATGCATGATTTAATGACATAAATTTTAACATTGTGTCGCTTCATTTTCACTGATTTCATTTGTATCAACAACCCTAGTGGAACAAATACAGTCGAACTCCCGATTTAATGCCACCATCCCACCCAAATAATTTTGGCGTTATATTAGATCGCAGACATAATAGCGTTTCGGAGAGGCTGTATTACATAAATTCACACGTTTATTAAGAAATGTATTTCAGTGTCTCATTTATGTTGCATGATGAATAAAATAACCTATTTTATACACATTCAATTTTAAGTTGAGAAAATTCATAAAAATTGTAAACTGTAAAATCACTTGAATATTTCTCAATATAAAACTTAACAGAAACATACTTCCCTCTGAAATTATTGTAATTTCAGCGACACATTTTATATGTGCAAAAACAAAATAAGCAAGGGGGAAAGGTGGCATTGTTTTTAGTTCATACCATATTGGTTTCTCTCGAGAAATATCTTGCTATGAGTAATTATCTTTATAATAATTTTTTCAGATACTATTGAAAGAACAACTCTTTTGGACATAATTGAATTGAGCAAATTAAGATAGATTTCTTAATGGCTACCTGTACCACTCAAAATTTGACCAGTGCAAGTAAAAACATGTATACTGTTGAAAAACCTGTCTTGGCTATATAAATGAGAGGGAGGGCATTAAAAAAAACCTTTAGAAGCTTTGCTAACTGAAAAGCAATATTAATTCTTTGAAAAACGTGTTATATTTACTGATGAGCAAATTTTGTGAATGGAAATATTAAAACAATATGTTTGACGACAAATAATATTATACTTTTTAACTAGTAAGACCATACAACACTGCAAAATTTCTATGTTAATTTAAATAGGGTCCACAAGAGGTTGCTAAGGATGTGTTTTAGAGCGAAGCTGAAAGTAAAGTGAAAATTTGAAGTTAGCTGCGTGCCAATAGGTTTTTTCACTTCATCTGTCTGACCAAAATTTTAGGGTAGAACCATGGCTCGAAAAATTGGAAAACATTTTAGGTGCCGGCCAAATTTCTTGGCAGCCAAGCATATTTTTAGGAGAAATAATCCAAAGTAAAAACAAATTATATTCAACTTTTTTAGCACTTGGTGATGATCTTCACATATCGGAAGATGCAGACATAAACTCCAAATATTTTGTGATCTGCATAGAAAATTTTAGGTGTCAGTATGATTTTCTTTTTTGCAATGTTGGCTCCTAAGATTTGTGAAGCCCTAGGTAAAAAGATCTAGACATGAACAAGTGCATCTGTGTGCAATGCCAGGCCTCCCTTGTAAAACACAGTTGATGCATTTTGGATCCTACTGTGATAAAATGGTGGCGAGTCAACAAAGTGCTATTGTGCACGAATTATCTCTACTTATGCAAATAAAGACTTATAATTTGAAATCAAATATACAGTACATTTAAAGATTGATAAGCATAATAAAGGTGTTTTTTTCTTCCTCTTTCTAATTTCAGGTAAATCAACATTTGAAGATGCAAATGAAAATTAATGAATCTCAAAAAATTATATTCTTGAAGGATGCGATTTCTAAGAAAAGTACAACAAATAAATTGTGATTATGATAACTTTCTATGAATATATGTTTGAAATAAAATGTTTTTGTATGACAAATCATGTGTGCAAGTTGTTATTCAATTCATGTTTCTATTAATCAACTTCAATCAATCATTCATCTTCTAATCAACTGAAATGAAATATACGATCAAATGAAAGTTATCAGGTGAAGTTATTTGTTGGAAGCTAAATATGAAACAGATAAATTGATGAAAGATCTTTAATATAGAAGTATATATCTTTTAAATATTGAAGTATTCACTTGCATTAACAGGTAAGTGCTCATTCATAGAGAATCATGTTCTGATAATATTTTTTAATACTGAGGAGAAACCCATAGTTTAAAATACAGAACTACAATACGCAGCAAGGCAGTTAATTCTTTTAATTATAAATTATCAATAATTTATTATTTTAATTGCTCCAGAAAGAATTTGCAATTCGTTGTTTCAATGAATTTAAAAGGAATAAAAATGGATAATAAAAAATCATTTAACAAATTGGTTTTTAAAAAAAAGTAGCACTCAATATTAAAAACAGTATTCAGCTGGGGCCTCAAGTACGGCTCCCGAGGTGAATAGGGGGCCCAAAAATCTATAATTATTTTGCATAATAACCCTTTCAAGAAGAGCCCCCCCCCCAAAAAAAAAAGGGAAAGTCTGCCCCGAAAAGGCACATTACGGCCATAGGCTCAACTAGTGCCGGTAACCTTAATTTAAAATCTTACATTTGGTTGTAAGAATTTTTTTTTCAAATTTTGATTTCATCAGTATGCGACCCGCTTATATGCAGCTGGGGTCCCATATACTCGCTTCTTCAAGCATCCAAAAGTGGGGTCCATGAGCTCGGACAAGAAAAATACTTTGACTATTATTATATACTGAATCTTATTCTAAAAAAAAAGTCCCAAGATGAAAAATGCAACGTCCTCATACGGTTACAAAATAATTAAACTAGCCAGCGATATTAGAGAAAAAAAAATTGCAAAACACAGGTGACAAAAAAATGTATGGCGAGTCCTTCGGAAAAAAAAAGTTTGTTTACAACATGTTTGTTTGTAAACATGAAATCGCTGCCACAACCCACTGCGGAAAAACGATTGTTAAATAATTAGTAGTAGTTGTAGGCTTCAAACGGCATCCCGATTGGTTAGAGATCTGTTACTCTCGAAACCAAAAATTTTCTCCCCCTCTAACTCTAACTACTGTTTCACGTCACGTGACCTTAAGGACTAGTAGTACATAGTACCTCTTAACTACTAGTAGTTGAAGCGGTCCTTAGCTTCAGTCCTCCGACCGGTAGTTCATTAGGACTAGTAGTTACTAAGGACTGCAGAGATAGTTCACCCCCAGGGTACGCCAAGGACTCGACTGGTATCCCAACGAGGTAGGTCGACAGCTCCAGATGCTGCGTCAGGGCCAGAACCCCAGACCCAGGCGTACAACATACAGCAGTCAGGTGGTCGAATGGCACAGGTCTCCAGTCCGTCCGAGGGTCCGGCCCCACTAAATCGAGACACGCCCTGCGTCCAAACGGTTGATGCGAGTCAGGTGGGGAGGGTCTGTCACGGAATATCACCATCTCCGCCTGGCCCTGAGGCTTCGACTCATCAAGGCCAGCCACAAGCAAGCGAGGCTAGTAGGCCAGACCCAGCACGTAGGTCGTCACGCGTGGCACCACCGACCTGTCCCTTGCGGAGTAGCAGAGCGTGTGAGGTGATCGGCAACACCTTCCATATGTCGTTTCCGGTCCCTCGGCCGCTGGCATGCCCGGAGGAGGGCTGTAGGAAAAGATTCCAAGCAACAACGTGGACGGCAATAAAGCAGTCCTTGCTCCGACACCTCTACGCGGACCGCCGCATTGACATTGCCACCTCTCGGTTTTGGTGCAGCGAATGTTCAGGTGCTGTGAAAAAGTGATGTGTCAAGAACCATCAGTGTCTACCAAGCCGCCCACTGCTGAATCATACTGAAGCCGCTCTGAACCACAGATGTAGCGAATGTGAGGCAGCGTTCGCGTCAATTGACGGGCTGAGAAACCATAGGCGTCAAAAGCACAACAGGAGGATCATGGTCAACCGAAGACCCCCCGTGCCAGGTCAGCAAGCCCATCGTGCCACGGCGCATAACGGAGGGGCTCACTCGCCCGTTAATCCTCCCAGCGGAAGTGGCGGACAAGGCGAGACAGTCCCGGAGGCCGTAGTTAGCATGGCCCCTCGCAACGGTTCCCAACTAAGGAACGCAGATGCGATGGAAGCGCAACCCCCCAGCCAACAGTCAGAATCTGCTCTCGCGGCAACTGCCGAACCTGAGGACCAGTTGGCGGACGTTCCAGCAACAGCGGATCCAGGGGCGACTTCCCAGCCGACGCGATTGCCAGACCGGTTGGATGACACCTTCCCCTCCGCACCCTTCATCCCACGCCTTAGAGAGGCAGTGACATCACTCAGCGACACCAGCTGGAATTCGTTCACCGACATGGTGGATGAACTCACAAGCTTCGCGCAGGCGCATGTGAAACTGCCAGAGCTTCGGAACCAGGCTGCGCCAAGGAGAGAAATCAACCCGCACAACCATCGGGACATTCAGCGTCTGTATAACAGGAACCGTAGGCAGGCAGTAAAAAAGATCCTAGGAGCTGCATCTGGGCGATGCGCCCTCCCACTACAAGCGATAGTGGATAAATTCCAAACTACGGGAGACTACGATGACAGCCTGCTCTCATCAATTTCGCATCCCAACCCTGCCCCGGTGCCGGTAGACCTCACCCCATTCTCCCCAGAGGAGGTCCTGGTACGACTAAAAAGGGCTGAAAACTCCGCCCCTGGCCCGGACAGATTAACATACAAGCACTGGTTGGGTGTGGATCCGGAGGCGAAGGCATTAGCCACGGTGTTCAATGGCTGCCTTAAGGCACGCAAAATCCCAGACGCATGGAAGAGGTCCCGAACCATCCTGGTGCCAAAGGGAGGTGACCCGAACGTGATTGGGAATTGGAGGCCAATTGCGTTAACTGCCACAATATACAAATTATTCACGGGGTGTCTGAGCAGGAGACTCATAGCTTGGATTGAGGAGCACAACGTCTTGTCCACATCACAGAAAGGGTTCCTACACCAAGACGGGGTGTTTGAGAACAATTTCATTCTGGAGCAACGAACCCAGCTGGCAAGGAGGTCAAGGAAAGACATTTGCTTCATGTCACTAGATGTTGCCAACGCGTTTGGCTCGATCCCGCACCGAACGATGTGGCATACGATGGAGTCATCAGGGGTTGGAGCCCCGTTTCTGTCCTTGGTGCAAAACATCTACGAAGGCGCCACAACACGCTAATCTCTGAAGAGGGCGAGTCGAACGAGTTATTAGTGACACAGGGAGTCCGCCAAGGGTGCCCGCTCAGCGGTCCACTCTTTAACATCACGGTGGACCCCATCCTGCGTGCAGTACAGCAAAACAGCCACTCTCATAACGCACTCGCGTACGCGGATGACATCCTGCTGATGTCAGACCACCCCTCTACTCTCCAACAACTAGTGGACACGGCCTACAGCACGGCTTCGACGTTGGGCCTAGCGATAAATCCAAGCAAGTGTTTTTCCATGCACTTGAGTCATTCGCCAGCCGGGTGCAGGAACACGGCCTTTACGATAAACGGGCTCCCGACCACGCAGCTGACGGATGGATGCCATCGGAAATTTCTCGGGAAGCCAGTAGGGTTCAAACTCCTCCCGGATGAGAGTTCCCTGGACCAATGCATCCAGGTAGGGAAGGATCTCCTGACCTCGTGTCTGGCGCCATGGCAACGGCTGGATGCTGTTAAAACATTCTTCTTTCCATCCATCCAGTTTGCCCTAAGAACGGATCAGAGGAGGAAAGGTGACTGGCGTAAGGTCGATGACACGCTACGCCCCCTGCTGAAGGACACGCTATCGCTACCACCAAGAGCGACAAATGCATACATCCACGGGGAATCCAAGTGTGGTCTCTTCGGCGTCCCGGAGGCCTCAGTCGATGCGGATATCGCAATGATAGCCGCCTTCAAGTTACTGACGTCAAGGGACGAGATAGTGAAAACAACTGCATGGAAAGACCTCCGCAGTTTCGTCTCGGCATGCCTGAGAAAAGAGATCCCCACCATGGCCGACGTCAATGGATTCCTCTCGAGAACCTCGGCGATGCAGACTTCGCACCCGACGACATCGGTGTGGTCCAGAGCAAGAATGGCGTCAGATCACCTGAAGCTGGAGTGGAACCTGACCGAGGACCAGCAAGTGGCAGTGAGGATTGGTGACGCCACCATATCCGACAGGAAGGTCATCTTTAGGACGCTTCACCAGGTGATCCGACAACGCCACACGGCAGATCTCGCCTCGATGCCGCACCAGGGGAAGACGTGGCACTGCTACGGCAAATCGAAAGCGTCGTCTCACTTCCATCGTGAGGGGGCTTTCACCCGATTTGCGGACTGGAGGTTCGTCCACAGGGCGCGTCTCGGGCTGGTCCCACTAAACGGCTACAGACACGGAGGCGACCCCTCGGAAAAAAAGTGCAGAAAGTGTGGATATCAGCAGGAGACGCTCCCGCATGTGGTGGACCATTGTATGATGTATAGCCCTCTCTACGTAGCGAGACATAACAACATCGCGGAGAGAGTGAAAAGAGCCGCTAGTGGAAGGTGCGAAATCCTGACCAAGAACCGCCCGATCATGGGGTCAACGTTGCGCCCAGATCTCATCCTCAGGAAGGACAATTCGATCCTAGTTGTAGATGTCACAGTCCCCTTTGAGAACGGTCCGGACGCCTTCGCAACGGCTAGGAGAACAAAGGAGGAGAAGTATCGCCCCCTGGTAGATCTACTGAGAGAACGCTACGCTGACGTGCGCTTCGGTGCAATCGTTGTGGGAGCATTGGGCTCCTGGGACCCGTTAAACGACAGAGTGGTGTCTCGTCTGTGTTCACGACAATACGCTGGCCTCATGAAGAAACTAGTGGTCAGCGACACCATAGCGGCGACCAGAGATATCTACGTCGAGTTCGTGTCGGGAGTTCGCCAAACATCCGGACGAACGATGCGCCACACCCAAACCTCAAATCAGGCGCCAACCCAAGATCTCCCGCGACGGAGCAGAGAACCCGAACTGCCGGTATAAAAAGAACAATCGCGCAAAACAATCCACGCCAACGGTTGAAGATATGAAAGAGACATTTTGGTGCTGTGCTTCTATTCACCATCTGCCATTATGGTCACCAAATTACGTCCCTTATCCGTACCGCATCCTAAGCGTATCACTGCTTAAGACTATGTATATACCCACACACAACTAATGCCTATGTGTTTACTCGCTTGCAACTAATGTCTATGTACTTGTCTATTTGCAACTTATGTCAATGTGTATATCTATTTGTAACGTATGTCCATGTATATATCTATTTGCAACTTATGTCCTTGTATATATCTATCTGCAATTTATGTCCATGTATATACCGATGCGCAACCTATGTTCAGGTAAGATTCCCGCTTGCACCTTTGTGTCCATATGTCGATCCTTTTGCAACTAATGTCCACTCCTGATTCCTTCACAACTTATGTATTTTGTCAGCTCGCAACCAATGTATAGGTGTATATATTTTTTCCTTTTGTTTTTGTTTTACAACCGATGTCTATGTATATAACCGCTCAGAACTAACGTATATGTGTACCCGCTTGGAATAATGTCCGTACAAAACGCTTTCGCTACTAATGTCGATATGAACACGACTTGATGTACAAAGACTTGTCCGATTAACAATGATGTGCTCAGTTTCAGACAAATTCCCTTGTAAAGGATGGCAATAAGTCCCATATCGGGCTATGTAACATAATTTCTTAAAACATGAATAAAAGCTTTTTTAAATCTGTTCTTATCAGCTTAATATCTGGTACGTCTCCTACATGGGGACAAGATATTAAACTTATTTTTGGAACAGGGCGGAGTGCTTTCAGCTTGCTGAACCTCTGCCGCGGGTCCTCTCGATATTGCACTACCTTCGAGTTGGGCCCATCCTCATGCAATCAAGTAGACTCTGTGTTTTATTCATAATTTCGCAATAATCATTCGTCGTCGGGGCGAAAACGACAAATTAGAAAGCGGTCGACGGGAAATTAAGGCCGGCGCACGACCCTGGGACTTTTTTATTAAGGAGACGACGTGGATGCCACGTCCTTGTGAGGACGGGTCCACGCCGGTCGTTTCCTCGTTGTGCTGTGCGCTTCCGGAATGTTTCCGCGGGTCCCCTCGACGTTTCTCCCGTTCCTGGGTGCCCCCCCCCCTTCTTCTCGATCGAGAATGCAAGTAGATATTGGTCTCGCGTCGACATCTAGCGGTCGAACGTGCAACCCGAACGGAACGGCGCCCCGGGAACCCAGGAACGTCGCACCTGAAAGCAACATCTGGTCGAAAAGAAGTCGTCTCGTCTTCAAAATACGAACGAGTCTTCCGACGCTATTGAAACAGACCCCAGCCAGGACATTAATTATAGTTAATTGTGATTAAATTTTAATTCGCATCTATCGCGTTATCGCTTCTCGGCCTTTTGGCTAAGATCAAAGTGTAGTAGTGGTGATTGCCTAGGATCTTCCAGCGAAGTTCAAAGGTGCTACAACCAACATCCGATGTGCCACGCCCATTCGAAGTTTGCAGCGGGTCCTCTAGCATCCGAAGCCAAGCCGATTCCTGCTCCACAACGATGTCCGGCTAAAGGAAGACGAAGGCGTGCCTGAAACATGACCTGGTTGGCGGCTCTCTCTCTTCTTCTTCGTCTCCTCCTCGTCGTGATCCCGGGAAAGGCATCTGTCACATCTCAGGCATTTCAGCCTAGCCGTCGTCCTTGGACCCTCGCCTCATTATATGGCTGGGCCTTGGGCGTGCGGTCAGCGGAAGTGCCTGTTAGCCAATGGGTGGTGTGGCAGTGTTCGGGTCAGCCTCGGAGCTTTGGCTACGCCTGGCGGACTGACTTGACACCTTTCCCTCGCGGGGCTGCCCCACATCCATAACTCGTGTTCGGCAAGTTGACCCCTCGGGGCCGCTTGAAGAATTCGGGTCTATGCATGATGCCCACTCATGTTTCCCTCCCTCCCCTCCCTCTCTCGAGGCCTCTTAAAGGTCCTCAACTTCTGTCTCTCGGGACCTCTCAAAGTGTCCCACCCCCCTCTCTAGCGAGACCTATTAAAGGTCTCAACTCTCCCTGGGTTCTCGCGAGACCTCCTAAAGGTTCTCTTTCCCTGTGGGTTTGGTTCGCGTGGGACCTCTTAAAGGTCTCCTCCCTCTGGGTTGGTTACCGTGAGACCTCCTCAAGGTCTCACACTACTGGGACTTCGCGTGTCCTCTTCAGGGCTCCCCTCGTCGGGCAGAGTCCGCCGAATGGTGGAGTTGGTGAACTTTTGTCACTAGCTCCAGGGTTTGGCGAGGTCTATCCACCGAGTGTTAGAGCCCCCAAGGGGACAAGTGGGACCTTCCCCCCCCCGGGTATTTAAGAGTCCCTTAAGGGCTCATCCCCCCCGATAGCAAGTTGTAACCTCGTAAAGGTTCCACAGCCCTAATGGAGTCTCAAAGTTCTCCAAACCCCACCAATGGTTCTCATAGGGTCCTTAAGACCACCCTCTATTTCCCCTGCCCTGGTCACGGGCATCTGCTGACAGCTGGGTCATGCGTAGGGCACGTCTGGTCTGGCCGTCAAAAGCTAACTTGGTCAACCGCAAAGTGATCGCAAGTAAGAGGTCTTGAGTGTTAAGAACTAACTCTCTGAGGAGCTAACACAACTAACCGCCATGCCAACTAACCTGAGGAGTGGGAAGCTGCTGCAGACGCCAGAGTCAGCGCGCCGAGTAGTCGCGGTTGGAAACACGCCTACAGAATCAGCACTGTTTCCAGTATCACTGGTTCTATTTGAATCTCCCACCAGTCAGCATACCACGATGGAGAACCATAGCCAGAGGTCGTCCATGAACTCACCTGGGCCAGTTACGGACACTACGCAAGCAACACGGGACAGTGCGGTCTCTGCCTACAATGAAAGCCCCCCAGGGTCGTCTTCCCCAGGACGCCTAGCTATTGATATTGAGGACGATGACTGGCTGATCAATGCCACTGCCCAGAGCCCACAGGACGGCGCTAGGGCAGCAGCCAACACAGCGGTGGAGCCACAAGAGGAGATGGACTCTTGGGGTAGCGCCTTCCCTCTCCACTACATGGCAGAGGACACCACATGTATCGATTCACCAACCTCCTCAGCGACAAGGGGGTCCGGTGGAGGCCTCGCCCCGCCGGCATGGTTCCGAGCCTGAACTTCTGACATCCACGTCGGATATTGAGGGGGACCTCTCCATCTCTTCAGACTCATCACCAGGTTGCCTGAAGAAGCACGGTGAAGCCACAAACGGAAGCAGGGCGAGCTGCGGACCTCCGGAGGAGGTACAGCCTCTAGAGCAAGACCCGGAGGGATGCACACCCCAGTCGAGAACGACGATGGAAGAGGCCGCCGCTGCCGGACGATCACCGATATCTAGTATTGACTATCAGAACGCCAATCTCAGTGAGGAGGAGCCCACAGGAGAGGAGGTGGTCCCGGAAAGGAGATCCCCCAAAGAACGCAGCAGCGCTAAGGAAGCAGAACGAAACCCCACGCCAGACGCTGCAGGAGTTGAGGGCACGGGAAACTGGGCGAGTGCAAGCCCGCCCCCAACATGCCATGATCCTTCCACACTAATAATCAATGCGGAGACTAACGACCTCACAGAGAGAAGCGCATCGCACAACGACAGATCACAGAGCAACTCGATGAGTGACGCTGCCACCCAGACAGAGTGGTCTAAGGGAAAGAAGAGGAGGAAAAAGAAGAAAAAACCAAGAGTAGGACTACGCCGGCCTCCCCAGAACTGGCCATTGCGGGCCCATCCAGGACGACAACACACACGGTGGCTTTGCAAAGAAGTGCGCTCCCGTTGGCACTCAGGACCAAGAGGGCGATGCAGGCACAAGGCCAACTTCCTGTGCCTGAAAGCCAGGTTCCCCTGAACTCACCGTCACCACCGGAGCAAGAGGAAGTGCCGGAGACGCAGACGCCGACATACCGAGCACCCCTGACCACACAAGAAACAGCGGAGGGCCATGGTCCGCTGACGCATCGAATAAACTCGGCTCGTGGAAACAGGCGGCCGGCCCTGTTGCCAACACCGGCAAGTCACCAGCTGCAGCCGAACCACATGCCTCCATGTCATGAGGACGACTTTGTTGGCCAAGGAATAGTAGCGCACGGGACACTACCCCAACCGCTGAGCACGGGCGCAACCTCTGTCCGAAGGCAATCCTACTCTGACAGAGGCGAAAGCAACAACACAGCCGTGACACGGACCGCACCACTAGCGCAACCCCTACTATGCCCCCCTGGTAGACGGACAGGCCTGTGCGGTCATCAGCAGCACGTTCCACATGGCGTTTCCGGTCCCCCGACCCTTAGCCTGCCCGGAGGAAGGGTGCAGAAAGAAATTCCAGGCAGTGACGTGGACAGCGATGAAGCAGTCGCTGCTTAGGCATCTTCTCGCTGAGCACGGTACTGATATCGCCACCTCACGATTCTGGTGCACTGCATGCAGAGGACCGGTAAAGAAGAGGTGTGTGCGGAACCATCCGTGCCTACGCAGCTGCCCACTCCTCGACCAAACGGAAGCCGCACTCCAACACCGCTGTACCGAGTGTATGGCGGCATTTGCAACGAGGGACGGGCTTAAAAATCACCGGAGGCAGAAGCACGTGCGAGACAGTGTATGGAACCGAAGAGCCCCACCAGCGGACAGCATAGCACACCGGCCACGGACACCGGAAAGAAGAAGCCCAAACCCGGACACACGGAGGGTAGTCAACGCCACGCCGCCGCCTCAATCGGGCATCACTGCGGGGCCCTCTCGCCACAGCGTGGTCCACATAAGACAAGCGACTCCCCCCGACCACCAGAGCCAACGAGTCACACAAAGATCACTAACAGGTCGGACCTTGACCCCGGAGACGTCCCAGGCAACGGGGAGTCCCAGGAACAGGGAGACGCCCCATCGACTTCTGGACCCCAGGGGGGAACACCAGCCCAGCAGCAGAACCAGCATGACGAGGACCCCTCAGAGCCATACGCGAGAAGGTTCACCAGCATTGCGGACAGCTACCGACAGGAAGACTGTGCAGAAGTTCTGCACAGCGCTGGAAGAATTCATGGTTTTCGCCAGGCAGCACGTCAAGATCCCAGAAGGGGCGACGAGGCCAGGTCCAAGCCGAAAAACAAACCCTAACAATCACCGGGAGATCCAGCGGTTGTATAGGAGGAACCGAAGGAGGGCGGTAAAACTAATCATGGGGGAAGAGGAGGAACGCTGTCAGATCCCGGTTGAAGGAATCGCAGCAGCATTTAATGCCCACACGCCATTTCACCCAGAGCGCCTACAGGGGCTTGCATACGTGCGTGCAAACGACCCGGTCGACCTATCGCCATTTGCGAGGGTAGAGGTCCAACAAAGGCTGAGGAGGGCAGAGAACACAGCGCCAGGCTCCGACCGCATCACCTACAGTCACTGGAGAGGCATTGACCCCCAAGCTAGGGCCCTCACGGCAATTTTTAACATCTGCCTGAAGGCGAAGAGAGTCCCACCAGCCTGGAAGGTATCCAGGACCATCCTCATACCCAAGAGTGGAGATAAGACCGATCCCAGGAATTGGCGCCCGATAGCACTCAACCAAACTATCTATAAGCTGTTCGCGGGCTGCATCACCAAGCGCTTACACTCGTGGCTGGAGGAACACTCCGTCCTGTCCCCTATGCAGAAAGGGTTCCTCCACCACGATGGGGCATTCGAAAATAATTACGTTCTGCAGCAAAGGATGGAGCTCGCAAAAACAAGGAACAAAGACTTGTGTATCCTGTCGTTGGACCTGGCAAATGCTTTCGGATCGGTCCCACATAAGGTGATCTCGCACGCGTTAGAGGAGTGTGGAGCCGGTCAGACTCTCACCAGCATCATCGAAGACCTATACACAGACGCATACACTACATACGTGACGGCTGGCGACTGCTCAGAGGAAGTGCTAGTGCAGCAAGGGGTCCGACAGGGATGCCCCCTCAGCGGGCTGCTGTTTAACGTGGCAATAGATCCCGTGTTAAGGTGCATCCAAGGCGAGAGCCCAACGCACAATACTGGCGTTTGCAGATGACGTGTTACTTCTAGCAGATGATCCCGCATCTCTCCAGGAAGACCTGGACAAAGCCACGAGTACTGCCACTAAGTTGGGCCTGGCAATAAATGCCAACAAATGCTTCTCCATGCATCTTGGGCATGCTCCAAGAGCCTGCCGGCCAACGGTATTCAAGATAAACGGCACGCCAGTGAATACGCTCATGGACGGTGAGCACAAACGTTTTCTCGGGAAGCCAACGGGATTCAGGATCATGGAGGACGGAGCAAGCACCCAAACAATCCTGCAGCTGGGAAGGGACATCATAACGTCGGCGCTAGCCCCATAGCAGCGAATTGATGCTCTTAAAACCTTCTACTTCCCAGCGCTGCAATATCCACTAAGGACGCAGCAGCAGAGGAAAGGGTACTGGAGGGAAATCGACGATAGCCTGCGACCGGATGTCAAGAAAACGCTGTACCTCCCCGAGCGAGCTAGCAATCACTACATATACGGGGAGACACAGTGCGGCCTCCTAGGAATCCCGGAAGCCCGTATGGACAACGACGTGGCACACTTAGATGCAGCATACAAGCTGCTCACGTCCAAAGACGAGATCATTCGGAAGTTGGCTTGGGCGGACCTAGAGGAGTACACAAGATGCTGCCTTCGACGTGACCCCAGCCGCAGAGACATAGAAGAGTTCCTGTCCAACACGGCTTCCCATCAAACTTCAAATCCTAGCACATCCGTGTGGTCAAAAGCACGGATGGCATCACGAAACCTTCAAATCATCTGGACACTGACGGATGCGCAACAAGTAGAGCTGACCGCCGGGGACAAGACCATAACTGACCGAAGGAAGGTCTTCAGCACCCTGAGGGCGATGATCAGGAGCCAGCACGCAAGGCAACTCGCCGAAATGCCGCACCAGGGGAAAACCTTCCACAGCTACTCCAGGGCGAAGGCGTCAACGCATTATCATCGAGAGGGGAACTACACCCGCTTTGCGGAGTAGAGATTCGTTCACCGAGCCCGCCTAGGTCTGGTCCCTCTCAATGGTTACCGCCATGGAAGCAAGACGCTGCGGGTACCAGCAAGAGACCCTCCCGCATGTGCTACAACACTGCATGCAGTACAGTAGCCGCTATACAGCCAGGCACAATCTGGTGGTACACCGAGTCAGGAGAGCGGCTGCAGGCAGGTGGGAGGTCATTGCTGAGAACCGCCCGATCATGGGGTCGAACCTGAGGCCAGACCTGGTGCTGAAGAAGGAAGACTCCATCCTGGTCCTCGACATAACAGTCCCGTTTGAGAATGGACAGGACGCATTCCAGATCGCGAGGAGGACGAAAGAAGAAAAATACGCGCCGCTAGTGACATTGCTAAAGACAAAGTACGCGGACGTCCGCTTCGGTGCATTGGTGCGTTGGGATCATGGGATCCCGAGAATGACAGAATCATATCCAGACTGTGTTCCAGGAGCTACAGCGCGACCATGAAGAAACTAATCGTGAGCGACGTACTGCGAGGCTCGCGAAACATTGGATTGGATTGGATTTTGAATTTTTTGGCGCAAGGACCAATTTGGTCAAACTGCGCCAAAGCAAGACAAAAATGAGAAAAATGTCCTTCTGTCATGTCAAAAAACTAAAACATATAAAACGGAACATGAAACGTAAAACAATGACATAAATTTTAAAACTATAATTTGTCATAAAAACCAATGGCTTTGATGAATTTAAAAATGCGAGATGCATCGCTATTGTCAGATAAAATGTCCTGAAGTGAAAGATGACTATGACCAAAAGTGGTCGTAAAATGATGACGATGATGTGAACAAGTAAAAGCATGAGCAATGGTCAATGGACTTTGACAATGAGGGCACTCTGGTTGACTCTCTCGTAATAACAAATATGATTGTGTTAGGCGACTGTGTCCTATGCGCAACCGGGCAAGCAGAACTTCCTCCTTTCTGTTAGTTCTGCAGCTCGAACGCCAAAGGCCAAGTGTGGGCTTGATGGCATGAAGTTTATAATTTATCTGATGGTTCCAATGATCCTGCCAGCGGTGATGCATCACTTCCCGGAGGATTGAGAAGTGGTCACTGGCAGGTACCAAAAGGTTATTGTCAATGTTAGTTGTTGTTCGAGCTGCGGTGTCTGCTTTTTCGTTGCCCGGTATTCCTACATGACCTGGTACCCAGTATAATTTTACTGTGGTACCATGATGAATGAGGTAATGCAGTTCATGAAAAATGGCATGAATGGATGAGTGTGAAACGTACAGGAACACAGTGCTTGTAACGCGCTGAGAGAGTCACTATAAATGATGCATCGTCGGTGGCGTTTGCGTCGTATATGACGTAGAGCCTGAAGGATTGCGTACAGTTCTGCCGAATAAATAGAGAATGTGTCTGGAAGTTTGAAAGATGTCTCCTCACAGCAGATGTAGGCACAACCGACATGGCCAGGGCTCTTGGAGCCGTCGGTATATATGGGGAAGGCAACTGGGGCCACACGACTGATGTCTAATTCTAGTTCTTCCACAAGTGCCCTCATACGAAGACCGTAAGATGGAACACATGAAGGTCGAGCAGCAAAAAGTCTATGAAATGAGGGATTAAAAATGACACGATGAAGTGGATGACCTGGTAAAGACTTCATTTTGATATAATATTTCAAAGAAAGTTGTTGGCGTCTTGATGTCAGTGATGGCTCGTTGCATTCGACATACAGGCTCTCCATTGGAGACGTCCGGAATGCTCCAGAACAAATCCGCAGGGCGAGATGGTGAACTGGGTCGAGCACACTCAGATAGCTCCGAGGTGCCGACCCGTATACAATGGAGCCGTAGTCGAGCTTCGATCTTATTAAAGCTTTATATAAGTGAAGGAGCGACTTACGGTCAGCTCCCCACGATGTAGAAGAGATGACCTTCAAGAGGTTCATCGTCTTCATGCAACGAGCTCTTAATTGCGCAATTTGAGGTTTGAAAGTGAGTTTCTTGTCAAAATAAATGCCGAGGAATTTTGTATTCTCTACAATAGGTATTTGACTATTATTTAAAAATAATTGTGGGTCATCATAAAGCTCACGACGCCGGCAAAAATGCATAGCGACGGTTTTGTCAGCGGAGAAAGAGAAACCGTTATCATGAGCCCACTTGCTGATCTTGTTGAGAGCAGTTTGTAATTGTCTCTCGGCTGACCTCATATTCACTGATTGATATGATATTAACAGATCATCCACGTAAAGTGCGCCAGTGACTGACAACGGGAGTTGGTTCAACACACCGTTGAGTCTCAAAATAAAAAGTGTCACACTTAAAATGCTACCTTGAGGTACACCTTGTTCTTGAATTTGGGGAGCTGATAATGTGCTTCCGATCCGTACCTGGAAGATGCGGCGAGCAAGAAAGTTCTGAATGAAAATGGGCAAGTTGCTCCGCAAGCCGCTATTATAGAGGTCGGAAAGAATTCCGTGCCTCCATGTACGATCGTAGGCCTTTTCTATATCAAAAAATATAGCTATCATATGCTCCCTCTTTACGAATGCTTGTCTTATTGATGTCTCAAGGCGTAACATATTGCATGTTGTGGACCTGAACCGTCTAAAGCCGCTTTGATGTTTCGATAAAATATTGTTAACCTCAAGGTAGTGCGTAAGGCGATAGTTGACCATGCGTTCCATGAGCTTACATAAACAACTGGTCAAAGCAATGGGTTGGTAACTGTTAGGTTGCTCAGGATTTTTGCCAGGCTTCGAGAATGCAAGAACAATGGCTGCTCGCCAGGTGTCAGGAAATGAATGACTGACCCAGATCCGATTAAATAATATGAGTAAATGTGACAGTGATTCTGGTGATAGATGCCGAATCATGGAATAATGAATGGCATCCGGCCCTACAGCTGAGTCAGGACTTCGCTGCAAGGCCGTCGTCAGTTCATGAAGGGTGAACAAGAAATTGTACCCCTCCGGTGTAAAAGGCCGGAAGGTGTACGATGTACGTTCGGTCGATGATTTAATGGGATGAAACGATGGGGGATAATTCGCATCACTGGAGACAGTGGCGAAATGGGCGGCGATGGTATCCGCTATTTCCCTCACATCGCTGATGATAGTGCCATTTGTGTTTAAAATAGTGATGGGATGAGACTGATAATGACCATTGATTTTTCGGATCCGGTCCCAAATGACTTTAGATGAAGTAGATGAATTGATTCCCGTGGTAAACTTTTGCCAGGACTCGCGTTGAGCCTGGCGCCTGGTTCTTCTTGGTATCGCCTTTGCTTCTAAAAATGCCAACTTGTTGTCATGGGTAGGATACCGCCGGAACCTACTCCATGCTTTCTTCTGTGCTTTAATCGTGAGATTACATTCGTGGTTCCACCAAGGTTTAGGAAATTTAGGAAGTTTCGAGGAGACTTTGGGTATTGTTTCATTGGCTGCTGAGATCATACAACTGGTCACAAAGTCGACACAATGGTCGACGTCGGGTTGCGAAACCATATCCTCCGTGATTTCTGCCTTGACCGTGAAGTCTGCCCATCGGGCGGCCACAAGCTTCCACCGAGGAGGACCCTCAGGTATGCTATGGCTTCGATCAAGGCACTTAACCACTAGAGGGAAATGATTGCTCCCGTGGAGGTACGGATCGACCGACCAGGACCAGTTCGGCAAGAGTGAAGGTGAACATAACGATAAATCTATTGCAGTGAAACTATTGTTTGGGGCATGGAAATGAGTGAAACTGCCATCATTCGTGATGGCGAGGTCCATGTCTTCTAACAGCCGTTCAACCATTTCGCCACGTGGGGTGTTGCTGTTAGAACCCCAAATCATGTTATGTGCATTGAAGTCTCCAAGAAGAAAAAATGGTGGAGGTAATTGATCAATCAGATCTTCTAGATCTCTCTGTAAGATGGTGTCATTTAGTGGCAAATAAATGGAACAGATGGTAACCCTTAGGCCTGTAGAGATTTCCATCGCGATGGCTTGCAGGTTCGTGCGCAGCGTTAAAACGCGCGACGACACGTGATGTGGAACCAGCAGAGCAACACCGCGGCAAGCTCTACTCCCGTCATCGTAATCAATATGGAACAAGGAATGTCGCCTGATGTTCCATGTCTCCGAGGGCTTCGTAAAAGTTTCCTGGAGTGCCACGCAAACAGGATGATAACGATTGATCAAATCCTTGAGATCTTCATAATTGGATCTAAGACCACGAATGTTCCATTGAATTATGTTGGCCATAAATTAAGTAGAATTAGACGGTTCAAGATCTTTAAATTTATTCCGGTCTAGTTTACGGCGAGTAGTACCGGAATCTGATCTATTGTCAAGGTCCATGTCACCAATTGATTTGTCATCAAGAAGTGACACATTCTTCATGGATGGACATTTCAGCGCTCTCTGTACAGCTTTTCGTGAATATCCGGTCTTGAATGGTTTCTTTTTTGATTTGTTTGCAGAGTTCATTTTTGGTTTAGTATCTGTAGTTATTTTGAATGTGTTAGCCGTTGCTTTTCCCGCTTCTTCTTCGGAGGTAGTGGACTCCCTCCGGAATCCAGCGGAGCAACAGCAGCCACAACTATTGCACGGTTGGTTAGATGATGATGTTTGAGTTGATGTGTCAGCTATTGGTTCAGTCTGAGTTGTTACAGATGCTTTGGTGACAGTGTTAGTCTTATTAGCTGACGATGGATTTGCTACCATATTAGAGTATGATCTAGTACCTATTGGAGTTTGGTTAGAGGTTATACGACGGCGTGCTTCGATATATGAGATGTTGTTAAGAACCTTGATCTTCTGGATCTCTTTTTCTTCATTCCATTTCGGACACTTTCTGTCAAATGCGGGGTGAATGCCACCGCAATTGACGCACTTGAATGATGTTGAAGTGCAGTTGTCCGAAATGTAGTCCTTCTCACCGCATTTTGCGCAGGTGGGTTGACTTCGGCACGCCGTTCGTGAGTGACCGAATTTCTGGCAGTTAAAGCATCTAACAGGGTTAGGAATGTATGGGCGGATTTTGAGGCTATAATAGCCTATCTTAATATCTTTCGGCAATGTCGGTGATCAGAATGTCAGCATTATGTTACGTGATGGAGCTGGATTGCCATCTTTGCGGCTCATGGTATGCTTGGCAGATGTTACGCCTTGAGACGCCAGCTCTTCTGTTAGTAGTTCTTCATCCATGTTAATCAAGTTAGTATCTGAAATGACACCACGTGAATAATTCAACGTGGGATGAATTTTTGCTGTTATGGGAATATTCCCAAGAGATGTGAGCTTTTGAATAAGTTCGGATTGTTTCGGTGTGTTAGTTTCAATTAGAAGGTCTCCTGAACGAAGAGCCTTCACTGATTTTAATGTGCCTATTGCGCCGTAGAGAGCTTTGTCTATTAAGAATGGTGATGCTTTGGCCAGAGGTTTATCGGTGTCAGTAGAATGCAAGAAGAAAAATGAAACAGTAGGAGCAGGTTCAGTGACAATTGTTTCGCTCATAGCTATACGTTGACGTTTTGGTGCATTTGTATTTTTCCCCATTTTGGAGATAGTTTGTTCGGCCCCTACCGACCATGCCCACCATGGAGCCCTACGAGGGGACGCGCACACGTAACTGATGAAGGTTAGTGGCAACGCCAGGTTAGGTAGGAACTATACACCACCGAAACAGGCGAGCAGACGCGTTCCAGATCCAAGAGCGACGTGAAGCAGCACCAAGAAACCTCACGAAGTCCGGCAGGCCCGGTCCCTCTACCTGCCCAGTAGTGTAACCCCTTCAGCCACCGAGGCGACCAGCCGATTGACCCAGACGGGGCTAATCCAGGCCTCCCGTTTCGGCTGAATCCGAGGCCAAAGCTAGCGCATCAGGCTAACCAGGATCCCCATCTCCAGCCTTACGGGTCTCCACGCACGGCAAACACGCAGGTAGACAGCGTCCCGGATGGAGCATACGCTAGAAGCAATGCCCCATCCGGGAGGACCCCTTCCGCCTGAGCGCGGCCCACAATGAGGGGTTGGACACATAAGACAAACATGTACAGGACAAAACGAGACGCAAGACATGTACTGCAAGATTTGTAGAAATAAACGTGTAATTTGGGCTATTGAAGGTGAAGTATATGAGCACAAAAAGCGATGACAATGACGTGTGATAGATTTGGCGTTACCCAGGGTGCACCACGAGGAGGCCTATCACATTACACCCCTCGCGAAACATCTACGTAGAGTTCTTATCAGGGATAAGGCAAGACACGGCCAGTGATCAGCAACAGACACGTCGATGATCCACCGTGGCGCGCGACTGGACTCACTGTTACCAGCAATGCTCCGATAATGTCTCTTTTCAATCATGTGTTTATGTATATATAATATCTGTTCCGCAAATGCCCACACTAATTGTACAGAAGACTGTCAATGTTTCCGCATATGTATTTGTATACCCGCCGCATTGTGTACCTACCGCTGGAATGTTGTGTACAGCCGCTACCCTAATTCGTCAAATGTTTCGCAACTTTGTCTTGTACAGCCGCTCCTATATTTTTCAAATGTTCCGCAATCATGTCATGTACAGCCGCTCCTATATTCTCGCAAATGTTCCGCAATTATGTCTTGTACAAACCACCGCGTTTATTAATAATGTTCCGCAACTAATATCTTGTATAATCGCTATCTGAGATACTAATGTTCCGCAATAATGCCTTGTAACAGTCGCCTTGTAACTTATGTATACTAATTTGCGAATTATGCCTTGTACAGCCGCTTTGTAACGCCAGATCGTTTCGCAATTAATACCATGCTACGTACTGCAATTTTGACGTACATATCTGTAAAAACTATACACAATGAAAATTCCCTTGTAAAGGATGGATTAAGACCACCTGAAAGCAACATCTGGTCGAAAAGAAGTCGTCTCGTCTTCAAAATACGAACGAGTCTTCCGACGCTGCGCGTCAGACCCCAGCCAGGACATTAATTATAGTTAATTGTGATCAAATTTTAATTCGCGTCTATCCCGTTATCGCTTCTCGGCCTTTTGGCTAAGATCAAAGTGTAGTAAGTGATCTTGCCAAAGATCTTGCCAGGAGGAGAGCTATCAATCTGTGAAGTGTGAAGGTGTTACTACAGGTACTCAACGAGCCACGCCCACCAGAAGAGTTGCCGCGGGTCTTCTCGAGTTGGTAAAGAAGCTGGTTCCTGTTCCTCGATGATGGCTGGCTAAAGGAAGGCGACGGCGTGCCCGAAACATGACCTGGTTGGCGGTTGATGACTCGTGACCATCCCTGCTCTCTCTTCTTCTTCGTCCCATCCTCGTCGTGATCCCGGGAAAGGCATCTGTCACATCTCAGGCATTTCAGCCTAGCCGTCGTCCTTGGACCCTTGCCTTATTATATGGCTGGGCCTTGGGCGTGCGGTCAGCGGAAGTGCCTGTTAGCCAATCGGTGGTGTGGCAGTGTTCGGGTCAGCCTCGGAGCTTTGGCTACGCCTGGCGGACTGACTTGACACCTTTCCCTCGCGGGGCTGCCCCACATCCATAACTCGGGTTCGGCAAGATGACCTCTCGGGGTCGCTTGAAGAATTCGGGTCTATGCATGATGCCCACTCATGTTTCCCTCCCTCTCTCGAGGCCTCTTAAAAGGTCCTCAACTTCTGTCTCTCCGGACCTCCCAAAGTGTCCCACCCCCCTCTGCAGCGAGACCTATTAAAGGTCTCATCTCTCCCTGGGTTCGCACGAGACCTCCTAAAGGTTCTCTTTCCCTGTGGGTTTGGTTCACGTGGGACCTCTTAAAGGTCTCTTCCCCCTGGGTTGGTTACCGTGAGACCTCTTCAAGGTCTCACACTCCTGGGACTTCGTGTGGCCTCTTCAGGGCTCCCCTCGTTGGGCAGAGTCCGCCAAGTTGTGGAGTTGGTGAACTTTTGTCATTAACTCCAGGGTTTGGCGGGGTCTGCCCACCGAGAGGTAGAGCGATCCTCCCCCCCGGGTTTTTAAGAGTCCCTTAAGGGCTCATCCCCCCCGGGCTAGGTAGGACCTCCTAAAGGTCCCCCCCATTGGTATCAAGGTTCCTCTTAAAGGTTCCACAGCCCTAACGGAGTCTCCTAAAGTTCTCCAGCCCCCACCAATGGGTCTCATGGGGTCCTTAAGACCCACTCTATCTCCCCTGCCCAGGTCACGAGCATCCGCCGACAATGGGTCATGCGTAGGATACGCCTAGTCAATTTCATCGGTAGGTATAGCCAACGTCGGAACGATTCAAAGTAAGAAGGGTTTGTATACTTGTGCTAACAGTCGAGCAAGTAACAAGACTAACACCATAACAGCCTAAAAATGCCGACTAACCTACGAAACGGGAAGACCCTGAAGACGCCCGGATCAGCGCACCGTGTCGCCTACCCTGATGACACACCAAGGGACTCGCAACTGTTTCCGGTGTCGATGGTGCTGTTCGAAGACAGACTTTGCTGTCGACAGTACGCAACACTAATGAAAAAGTTAATCGTCAGCGAAACCATCGGCAGATCTCGAGACGTGTATGTGGAGTTCCTCACAGGAGTCAGACAGCAGAGGCAAACGGTCTCTCCAACAACTGTGCCAACACCGGGTGCTAATCAATGAAGTCTCTTCCAAGTGCTCCGAAGTGAACAGTATAGAAATATCAGAGACTGTGTTAAAAACCTAATAAACACTAGTGAAAAGGCAAAAACTCTTGGGTGGTTGAATGACCCAAGTTAGTTGTCATCGAAGGCGTTTGACACCTGAAACTTTTCCACAATTACCCTGAGGGGGAGGCCGCAGCGACTAGCATCGGATCCCAGGATCTTCTTTATTGCCTGCCGTCTGTTTCTGTGGTAAAGCTTCTGAATGTCCCGATGATTATTGGGGTTCACTTTCCGCCTTGGGGCTGGCCGCACTTGCGTGTCCGGCAGCTTCACGTGCTTCTTCGCAAAGTTAGTGAGCTCGTCGACAAGGTCCTCGAACACATTCCAGTTGCGAAAAGGCAGCGTGTAAGCTAGACTGAAACTGAAGAAAATGTTATGTAAACCGTATAATCTGTATCAAAACGATAAAATATGTATTTACACCACCTTTTCTTTATTGAAACCATGTATATTGTATCGAAATCGCACAAACTGTACACCTCGCAGCCATCAGGTGACTCATGTCCCTTTTTTGTATATACCCCTCCGCAATGTCATGTGAAGTACCCACATTGTCTGTGTATCACCGTTAAAATCCACAATTGCAAAATACCCCCCGTTTCCTTGTATACTTCCCCTTGCACACGCAAAAGTGCACCGCATTTATTTCTGCATCCCTGTATAGTTTTGTTGTACCCTGATAATCCTGAAAACTCTCCTCCCGTTCCGCAAAGCGCATACTGTTAATATTGCATATACACTCTTTGTATCGTTCCCGAAATTTTGTAATGTATCTCCCAAATCATTTTTCCATGTTCCATGCGCACCACATCTGTTATAAATGGATACTGAAACTCTCTTGAAAAGATTGAAATAAGACCCAATGTAGGGCCATGTAAATACTACCTTTCAAGCATTTAATAAATAATTTTTGAATCTGTTCTTATCAGCTTAATATCTGGTACGTCTCCTACATGGGGACAAGATATTAAACTTATTTTTGGAACAGGGCGGAGTGCTTTCAGCTTGCTGAACCTCTGCCGCGGGTCCTCTCGATATTGCACTACCTTCGAGTTGGGCCCATCCTCTTGAAATCAAGTAGACTGTGTTTTATTCATAATTTCGCAATAATCACTCTTTGTCGGGGCGAAAACGACAAATTTGAAAGCGGTCGACGGGAAATTAAGGCCCGGCACACGACCCCTGGGACTTAGTTTTTCATTAAGGAGACGACGTGGATGGCACGTCCTTGTGAGGACGGGTCCACGCCGGTCGTTTCCTCGTTGTGCTATGCGCTTCCGAAATGCTGCCTCGGGTCCCCTCGACGTCTCTCCTGTTCCTGGGTGCCCCCCCCCCCTTCTCGATAGGCAATGCAAGTAGATATTGGTCTCGCGTCGACATCTAGCGGTAGAACGTGCAACCCGAACGGAACGGCGCCCCGGGAGCCCAGGAACGTCGTACCTGAAAGCAACACGTGGTCGAAGAGTCGTCTCGTCTTCAAAATACGAACCAGTCTTCCGACGCTGCGCGTGCGCCCCCAGCCAGGACATTAATTATAGTTAATTGTGATCAAATTTTAATTGCATCTATCCCGTTATCGCTTCTCGGCCTTTTGCCTAAGATCAAAGTGTAGTGGATGATCTTGCCTAGGATCTAGTCAAGAGGAGAGGAAACTACCAACCAAATTCGACGGTGATCCAGTCAACAGCTGATGTGCCACGCCCCTCCGAAGATTTGACGCGGATCCTCCAACATCGGAACTGAAGCTGGTTCCTGCCTGAGAAAGATGTCCGGCTAAGCGAAGACAACGGCGTGCCCGAAACATGACCTGGTTGGCGGTTGAAGGCTCGTGACCACCCCTGCTCTCTTCTTCCTCGCCTCCTCCTCTTCGTCGACTTCCCGGGAAAGGCATCTGTCACATCTCAGGCATTTCAGCCTAGCCGTCGTCCTTGGACCCTCGCCTCATTATATGGCTGGGCCTTGGGCGTGCGGTCAGCGGAAGTGACTGTTAGCCAATCGGTGGTGTGGCAGTGTTCGGGTCAGCCTCGGAGCTTTGGCTACGCCTGGCGTACTGACTTGACACCTTTCCCTCGCGGGGCTGCCCCACATCCATAACTCGGGTTCGTCAGGATGACCTCTCGGGGTCGCTTGAAGAATTCGGGTCTATGCATGATGCCCACTCATGTTTCCCTCCCTCTTAAAGGTCCTCAACTTCTTTATCTCGGGACCTCTTAAAGTGTCCCACCCCCTGGTCTAGCGGGACCTATTAAAGGTCTCAACTCTCCCTGGGTTCTCGCGAGACCTCCTAAAGGTTCTCCTTCCCTGTGGGTTTGGTTCATGTGGGACCTCTTAAAGGTCCCCTCCCTCTGGGTTGGTTACCGTGAGACCTCCTCAAGGTCTCTCCTGGAACTTCGCGTGGCCTCTTCAGGGCTCCCCTCGTCGGACAGAGTCCGCCAAATTGTGGAGTTGGTGAACTTTTGACACTAGCTCCAGGGCTTGGCGAGTTCTGCCCACCGAGAGGTAGAGCTCCCAAGGGGACTAGTGGGATCTTCCCCCCCCCCCCCGGGTTTTTTAAGAGTCCCTTAAGGGCTCATTCCCCCACCCGGGCTAGGTAGGACCTCCTAAAGGTCCTCCCCGTTGGTATCAAGGTTCCTCGTAAAGGTTCCTAAGCCCTAACGGAGTCTCCTAAAGTTCTCCAGCCCCTCACCAATGGGTCTAACAAGGCCCTTAAGGCCTCTTCTATCTCCCCTGCCCTGGTCACGGGCAATAGCCGCCAGCTGGGTGGTGCGTAGGGTGCGCCAAGTCAAGCACGCCCGATTGCAGAAGCATCAAGAAAGTAAGATCCGGGTTGGTTACTAGTACTAACAGGCTATTGACTAACGGACTAACCAGCTAACTGGACTAACCGGACTAACCCTGCAATGCCGACTAACTTGAGGAGTGGAAAGATGATAAAGACTCCGGGCTCAGCGCGACGCGTTACCACAGGGGACTTCACGCCGGCAAGAACGGCGCTCTTCCCGGAATCATTTGCCCTCTTCCAATCTCCGGAAAGGCAACCCACAGACACGCTCGATGGGTCGACCACTGACCCACCAACGTCTCAGGAAGAGAGTGTGGTGAAGGCCTACAACAGTGAGGAAAACTCCAACAGCTCAGTGTCCACGGGGCGCCTGTCTATTGACCTGCGAGAGGATGACTGGCTGATCAATGGCACCGCCCAAAACGCGTCATTCGGGGATAGTGACGAGGAAGTTGTGCTCAGCGCGCCTGAAGTACCAGCGGATGCAAACGACAGCGGGTTCACGCTACATTACTCGGCGGACGACACAACACAACTGATCCTGTCGACAACCCCCAGAGCAGACCAGTGGCGGGTGATGGCATCCGCGAATAGTGGGGAAAGTGAAACCACGGGTCAAGTGGCGGATGCACACCAAGAACATCAATCATCGTCAGCAGAGTGAATGAAAGACCTTATCCTCTCGGCGGACTCGTCGCCAGCAAGTGAGTTGGAGGAATCACTACTAGCGGCGGCCACTACAATGAGTAGTACAACGAGATCGCATAGGGATCCAGGCCAGGAGCTGATTAACCCCCAACAGCGTTGTGGCAGCTACCACAACAGTGAGGGCTGATGGAGATCCATGCTCAATAGATGAGCCTGAGCCTTCCAGTGAGGCGTCCTCTTCGTCCACGCACAGCGATGCGGCCACGCAGACGGCTTGGCCGAGCGGAAAGCAAAGTCAAACGTCCCTGAGCTGGTCGTCGCGGGCCCAGCAAGGGGAATAGCCTCGGCCCCATCACAAACAAGTGCGATGCCTCTGGGTCATAGGACGAAGAAGCTCTCCAAGCTAGAGCCAGCCTTCCGGTGCCGGAGAGCCAGCTAATCCAAGACTCGCCAGCGCTGCCAGGTGAGCGTGTGACAGTGCCAGAGTCCCAAGTACCACCGACAACGAGGGCCGGAGGTGCATCCGCCCGAGTGCAACAGACGACCGCTACCCAAGGGCCGGGGGAATGCCGAACAAGTGAGCGGCAAGCACCCTCACCGTCCCCGGCGGGTGATGATGGAGCAACGGGTGGAGCGTCAACGAACCCACAGAGTGATGACAGTGACTTCCAAGGCTTCACTCCCCCGTCCCTGCTACTGGTACGTGTAATAATAGGGCGCTGGCACGGCCAAATAATGTTGGGAGAACAACATCCTCTCCGCAGCGCAGAAAGGGTTTCTCCACCAGGACGGTGTGTTTGAAAACAATTATATGCTGGATCAACGAATTCAATCCGCGAGAAGATCGAAGAAAGACATTTGCCTGATGTCCATTGATCTCGCGAATGCGTTCGGTTCAATCCCACACCGGGCGATGTGGAGAATGATTGAACAGTCGGGTGCCGGTCCCCAGTTCCTGCAAGTGATCCAAAGCATCTACGATGGTGCCACGACCTGCTATGTATCGGAAGAAGGCGACTCAGACAGCCTCCCGATCACTCAGGGGGTGCGACAAGGCTGCCCGCTGAGTGGTCCCCTGTTCAACATCACAGTCGACCCGATTCTCCGAGCGGTGCAACGGGATGGACCAACTCACCGTGTCCTTGCGTACGCGGATGACATCCTGTTGCTAGCTGACAACCCTGCGACCCTGCAACAGCAGATAGACGTGGCATGCCGAACGGCGAGCCAACTTGGACTATCGGTCAACCCAGAGAAATGCTTTTCCATGCATCTAAGCCACTCTCCAGCCGGCTGTAGGGACACAATGTTCAAGGTGAACGAGGTTCCCGCGGCCACCATCACAGACGGATGCCATCGGAAGTTTCTGGGGAAGCCGGTGGGTTTTAGGCTAATCCCCGAAGACAGTTCGCTAGAGCAATGTATCCAGGTGGGGAGAGAGCTACTTTCGTCATGCCTAGCCCCATGGCAGCGACTCGATGCAGTGAAAACATTCTTTTTCCCCTCCATCCAATTAGCGCTAAGGACGGACCAGGGGACGAAAAGGGGACTGGCGGAGGGTAGATGAGAGCCTACGACCTCTGCTCAAGAACACGCTGTCGCTGCCCCCAAGAGCCACAAACAACTACCTCCACGGGGATTCCAAGAGCGGGCTGTTCGGCGTCCCGGAAGCGGCGGTGGATGCGGATATCGCGCTGGTAGACGCTGCCTTCAAGCTACTTACCTCGAGAGATGTGAAGGTGGCGGACACGGCCTGTCTGAGGAAGGAAGAGCCCACCATAGACGAAATAAATGGCTTCCTCTCCAGATCCACAGCACGTCAAACGTCACACCCAACATCATCCGTGTGGTCAAGGGCGAGGATGGCGTCTGAGCACCTTAGGGTGGAATGGGACCTGACGGAAGACCAACGGGTAGCGATAAGGATCGGCGACCACACCATCTCGGACAGGAAGGCGGTGTACAGGGCCCTGCACCAGGTGATCAGGCAACAACACACAGCGGACCTCTCGCCATGCCACACCAGGGGAAAACGTGGCATTGCTACAAAAAATCAAGATCCTCCACCCACTTCCATCGGGAGGGCACGTTTACCAGATTCGCTGACTGGAGGTTTATACATCGGGCTAGACTCGGGCTGGTGCCCCTGAACGCGTACAGATTCGGAGGAGACCCGTCGGAGAAAAGATGTCGTAAGTGTGGGTACCAGCTGGAGACGCGCATGTGGTAGACCACTGCATGTCCTACAGCCCGTTGTATACCGCAAGGCATAACAACGTAGTGGAACGAGTTAAGAAGGCGGCGAGTGGGCGATGGGAGGTCTTGGCTGAAAACCGCACGGTCATGGGGTCGACCCTCCGCCCAGACCTTGTGCTCAAGAAGGATAACTCCATCCTCGTCCTGGACGTAACGATACCCTTTGAAATAGTTTTTATCGTTTTTATAATTGTCGTGAATATAATAAATCAGGAGGGGTTTACATACACATTAGAGAAGGTATAAAAGTCAATTCAATCTCTAGTCAATTTCAGACAGCAGAAATCTTAACATTAAAAATTTGTGATTTCAATATTATATTTTCACTATTTTATAGATCTCATAATTATACCATTGAACAATTTAATAATGAACTTAGAATATATTTGAACAAATTTAAAAACTCGGATATGGTAATTATGGGTGACATGAATGTGAACCTATTCAATGATAATGACATAAATATTAATGACTATTTGAATTTATTCTGTTTAAATGGTTTTTCTTCATTTGAAAAATGTGTTACAAGAATCGGATTTACTGATTCAACTGATGTTGACCATGTGTTTTACCGTTCGCTAAAAAATAATTTTCAGTGTAAAATGGGTGTATATGATGCGGGAATCACTGATCATCATCTACTAATTGGTTACATAAGAAAATGTTCACCATATAATAGCGATAACAATTCAAATTATATAGAAAAAACTTGGATAAATTATGAATTATTTGAACGATTTATTAGGGGTGTTGATTTCACGCGGGTGTTTGATGAAATCGATACAAATCAGGCTTATATACGTTTTATTGACATCCTTAGATTGAATTCAAGCTTATTTATAAAAAAAAAATATGTTAAAGATAGAAATAGGGCAAAGCTTAATGAATGGATTACGGATGACCTAATTAAAATGATAAATATTAAGGAAAAACTATATATGAAGCATCGTAAAAATCCATTCAGACATGATTATGAAATCAAATATAAACAATATAATACAAATTTAAAGAAAGCAATCAAAAAACAGAAAGATAATTATTTTAGGGAAAAGTTTATCAATTTGGGATCAAATAAAAGAAGTCAGTGGAAATTTATAAACCATTTTGTAAACAACAAAAAAATTAGGAAATTACCCAATTGTGATGATCAAAATAAACTAGCTAACGATTTTAATGATAACTTTATAAATCGAGTAAGGGACACTGAAGTAAACAATCAAACAAATGACTTTGTAAACAACGAAAGTTCTCAACTCAATTCAATTGTTCTTCACGAAATTGACTTGCCACAAACTGAAAGCTTGGTTAACTCAATTAATATTAATAAGCCGGCAGGAAGTGATGGTCTGACACCAAGAATGATTAAAATTATCTATCGTCACCACCCATCACTAATAACCCATCTGATTAATAAATCTCTAGATACTGGAATATTTTATAATGAACTAAAAAAGTCGATTGTTACGCCTATATACAAGAAAGGTAATAAAGATGACATGAACAATTACAGACCAATTTCGATTTTACCTATTATGTCAAAATTATTAGAGAAATGGGTAAAACGACAACTTAATAGTTATTTACACGCCATTGCCTACTACTCACATCATCAATTTGGTTTCAGGGAAAAAAGGAATACTGAAATGGCTATGATTAGATTAATGGATTATATACAAAATAAAATTAATAATAACAAAAAAGTAGCAGCTGTATTTATAGATGTCAGTAAAGCGTTTGATACAGTAAACTGGGATATCTTATTGGAAAAACTAAAAAATATTGGAGTAAGAGGGCTCCCGCTCGATTGGTCCAGATCTTTTATAACAAATAGGAAACAGACAGTTAAAGTAGGCAATGCGATAAGTCAGGTAAAGGCAATAGATACAGGCGTACCTCAGGGATCAGTTCTTGGCCCAATACTTTTTCCTATTTACATTAATGAAATTCATAATATCAATATTTCCGGTCAACTTGTTTCATTCGCAGATGATACAGTTCTAGTTTCCTCCGCTGAAACAACTGAAGAACTGATAAAAAATTTGGAAAAAGACATCCATGCAATAAATAAAAGAATTCGAAACCTTCGACTTAGGCTAAATGCTAGCAAAACTAAATGGGTTCTTTTTAATTTAACTAACTTAAGCACACAGACAGATTTAATGAAATTTCATGAATGTAATTTCGACTTTCTTTCAAATACTATATGTAACTGTTCATACATTGAAAGAGTACAGCATTATAAATATCTTGGAATCATTATTTCATCTAACCTAAAATGGAAAGATCATACTGATCAAGTTGTTAATAAATTACGAGCAATCACAGCAATGACGTATAAATTAAAGGCTATCATCTCACACCAAAGTTTGAAAGAAGTATTTTTTGCCGCTGTGGTGGTCGAGTGGTTATAGTGCCGGACTCGTGATGCGAGGATCCGGGTTCGAACCCCACAGTGGTGGTCGGCTGAAGTTGGTTTTCTGTGGTTCCCAACTTCAAGGCGCAAATGCGAGCCGATCTCCCCGTTAAAAAGTCTCGCCACAGAGAGCAACAGTCCTACACAATAAATCATTCAACCATAACACTTCACTCATAGTTAGTAAAACTGGGGGCAGATGACAGCACTACACATAACAAGCATTACACAGAAACAAACTTTACGTCAGGTTGCACTACACGTACACGCATATTCCCGCATGTACCGATTCGTTGGGGGGTTCCGCGGGGGGGGGTGCATGTGTGGTGTAGCAGTAGTAGGTAGGGGCTCGGGGATCCATGATGTTCTTAAGTCAGCCACCTCGTTGGGCAATTTGCCTGTTGTGGCGTTGTATTTGTATTTGTATTGATAACCTTTATGACTGTTTGCGACGTGACATTATACAAACTAACAGTTCTTCACAAAATAAAGTATCATTGATCCAATTTAATATACGGCAACTTTATCTGTATAAAGTTTTAGTATTCATCTATAAGAATCCTGATTGGTATCCCAGAGTGAATATACAAAGAAGAACTATGAGATCACAATATTTATATCAAATACCATTACCTAAAAAAACAATTTTCAAAAAATCAATATGTTTTCTTGCTCCGAGAATATGTAGAGAATTTGATGATATTATTAGACAACAGCAATCATTTTATATGTTTGAAAAGACTATAAAGGATCGTATACTGGAAATAGCAGATATGGAGCGGTTCGTTTCGTTCGATAGTTAATGAAATTGCAAATGATATAAGGAGTAAAATTTATATTTTTGTTGTGTAAGAAAATATATCTGTATTTCGACATATCAGACTATAGTTTAACATTTTAAGGTAATATAGTTGGTGTGACTTGAATGCAGCAATTGTAGTAAAATATATCTATGTATGTTGCCAGAAATTCTTTATGTAATGTTCTGTGGCGTACCGATCTGAAGAAAGATTGCGATGCGTGAGACTGTTTGTTAGAAAAGGATTATGACGTCATGCAGACTGACTTTATTTTTTGTGTTCGGTTCTTTTGCCAATATGCTAATTTTTAGTGTGGTTGCAAAGTATATAAGAGTACTAATCCTGTATTTTTCACTCACTTGATTTTTGTTTTTGTACTAGCGCTGGTCGTGTTATTCAACAAATAATTTTTAACGTTTTTTAACAATTTACAACTATTTAATTAATTTTTATTAATGAAAGTCATGTTCTTAGTTTGAATAAAAAAACCTTCTAAATATTAAAAATTATGGAGTCATAGAGTGCTGCATTTTCACCTCACTGGTGACCCGGTTCACTGGTGACTATTCCCAAGCTAGAAGCTACTGATACGCTGGATGTTCAGTCAAAAAGGGTGAGTTAAATTTCAATTTCGGGATCTCTTCGAGCGGGACTTTTGTCACGATTTTTGTGCATTGCCATTTCTCACAAAAAAAATTCGAATTAATAATTTTACTAACCAAATTTATGCCCAAGTTTAGTCGAATTTAAATTTAACAAGATGCCAAATCAAGAAAACACGTCATCAAATGACGAATTAAAAAATAATTCGGATATTGCTAGAGTAGCCTTTAGACCGCCACCATTCTGGGAATCTAATCCCGATTTGTGGTTTGGTCAAATTGAATCCCAATTTTTTATATCCGGTATTACAGATGATAAAACAAAATTTCACTGCGTAATTTCAGCTTTAGACGCCCAAGTGCTTGTAACTGTATCGGATTTAATAACTCAACCACCTGAGAAAGATTTATACCTGACGTTAAAAAATCGCATCCTTAACGCTTATTCGCAGTCAGAGACGGCGAAATTAAAAATGTTACTTCAGGATTTACAGTTAGGAGACCGAAAACCTTCTGTACTTTTGCATGAAATGCAATCATTAGCTAACAATAAAGTTAGCGCCGAGGTTTTGAAATCTTTGTGGATGCAACGACTACCAATTTCCGTTCAACAAATTTTGTCGGTATCCGATTCCTCTTTGGAAAATTTGTCTAAACTTGCGGATAAGGTTTATGAGGTTAATTCCTGCGTTGTGGTCCAATCCGTAGCGGACATATCAGACCCGCCATCTAATATAAATTTGGAGGATTTGAAAGCCGAAATTTCTGAATTACGTCGGGAATTGCAACAGTCTAAGCGACGACCTCGATCTTACGATAGGAAAAACAGTCATAGGAAAAGATCGAATAGATCATGGAGTCACGATCGTAGTATGTGCTGGTACCATCGCCGATTTGCTGAACGCGCTCACAAATGCGTGAAGCCGTGTAGTTTTCAGGAAAACTAGTTGGCTCGTCTGTGTCTGCGGCAGCAGATGAAAGCCGTCTTCATGGCCGCCTTTTCATTTTTGACCAAAATACAAAAATAAAATTTTTGGTCGATAGTGGCGCTGTAGTGAGTTGCTTACCTAAACATTTTGCAAAATGTAGGCAACCAAAGGAGCTAAAATTATACGCGGCAAACGGCTCATGTATCAATACATACGGTATTCGATCAATTGAATTAAATTTTGGACTCCGTAGAAATTTTCCTTGGAAATTCATAATTGCAGACGTATCTAGTCCTATAGTAGGTGCAGATTTTTTAGAACGATATGGATTATTGCTAGACGTTAAAAATCAACGTTTGATTGATGGTTTAACTTATTTATCCAAGAGAGGTGAAAAGTGCCTTGGACCTTCATTAGGCTTGACTCTTGTGTCCGCTGAAATGCCATACCACAAAATTCTTGCTGAATATCCTAACCTCTTGCGTCCCAATTTGGGAAATGACCTGAAATGCCATTCTGTTACTCATCACATTGAGACTCGAGGCCCACCTGTCCATTCAAAAGCACGACGCTTGTCTCCAGAAAAACTTTCTTTCCTCAAGAAAGAGTTTAAATTATTGATGGAACAAGGCATAATTCGTGTTTCGAAAAGTGAATGGTCGAGCCCCATTCATATGGTAAAAAAACCAGATGGCGACTACAGAATTTGTGGAGACTTCCGTCGTTTAAACGCTCAAACATGTCCAGATCGGTACCCTTTGCCCCATATACATGATTTTGCTCATGGTTTGGCAGGAAAAACTGTGTTTTCAAAAATTGACCTGGTAAAAGCCTATCATCAAATCCCGTTGGAATCATCAGATATTCCTAAGACAGCTGTCATTACTCCCATTGGATTATTCGAATATACGAAAATGACTTTTGGGTTGAGAAACGCAGCTCAAACCTTTCAAAGGTTTATGGATCAGATTTTCCGGGATTTGGATTACGTCATACCCTATCTGGACGATTTGTTGATAGCGTCAAAAGATGAGGAGTCCCACAAACAGGATATAAAAAATGTCCTGAAAAGGTTAGATGAATTTGGATTGGTTATTAAAATAGAAAAATGTCAGTTCGGAAAGAAGGAGATAGAATTCCTTGGATTTCTAGTAACTGCTAAGGGACTTTCCCCAACTCATAGGAAAATTCAAGCCTTAAAAGAATTTCCATTACCTAAAACAGTTAGCGAACTTCGTCGATTTCTTGCGATGGTTAATTATTACCATAGATTTATCAAGAACGCTGCGGAAATTCAGGCAACATTATACGACTTAGTCGCAGGCAAAAAGAAAAAAGATAAATCTGAAATTCCATGGTCAGAGGAAACCAAATCGGTTTTTGAGAATGCAAAAAACGTCTTGGCTGAGAACACACTTCTTGCACACCCGGTTCCTGGTGCTCAATTGAGTTTGGTTACCGACGCTTCGAGTATTTCACTCGGCGCGGTGTTACAACAAAGTGTCGAGGGTTCTATACAACCCCTAGGATTTTTTTCACGAAAAATGACGTCAGCAGAGCGTAACTATAGTGTTTATGATCGAGAACTGTTGGCTATATATTCGGCCATAAGACACTTCAAACACATGCTTGAAGGCCAACAGTTCATTATATTTTGTGATCATAAGCCTATCTCGTTCGCGTTTGTCCAGAAATCAGATAAGTGTTCCCCGCGACAAATTCGCCATTTGGAATACATAGGACAGTTTACTACCGATATCCGGTATATAGCAGGTGAACATAACGTTGTTGCTGACGCATTTTCCAGAATATCAGAAATTAATGTCCCTACTAACATTTCCTACGATGAGATGGCTCTCGCACAGAAGTCTGACGGTGAATTTCAGTCTTTGCTCGAATCGGATTCTGGTTTGAGATTGAAACCCGTGACTGGTTTCGGAACGACGCCGTTGTACGTCGATGATTCAACGGAAAACCTGAGACCGTATGTTCCAGAACCTTTCCGTAGACAAGTCTTTGACAGTCTACATAATTTGTGTCATCCTGGCGTCAAAGCTACTACAGAACTCATTAGACGTAGATTCGTTTGGAAATCTTTGAGAAAAGATTGTAGAGAGTGGACTAAAAGCTGTCTTAGCTGCCAACGTTCTAAAGTGCAACGGCATGTGAGAACTCCGTTGGGAAACTTCCTATCTCCAAATGCTCGATTTTCACACGTACATCTGGATGTTGTTGGACCACTTCCGCCTTCACGAGAACATACGTACGTTCTGACTTGTGTTGACAGGTTCACAAGGTGGCCGGAGGCTTGGCCTATGAAAGACCAGCGAGCTGAAACCATAGCCTCTTCTTTCTACGCCGGATGGGTATCCAGATTTGGAGTGCCGGAAATTATCACCACGGACAGAGGAACAAATTTTGAGAGCAATCTCATGCAAAACCTCTCAAAGTTCCTTGGATCACAGCGTTCTAGAACTACAGCATATCATCCATGTGCCAATGGTCTAGTTGAGCGCATGCATCGCCAACTCAAGGCCGCTATTATGTGCCACACCAAAGTCAATTGGTATGACGCCCTTCCGACAGTATTGCTTGGAATCCGGTCGTCACTAAAAGAAGACATAGGCGCCTCGTCAGCCGAAATGGTGTATGGTGCAACTCTGGTATTGCCTGGCCAGTTCTTTAGAGATTCATCTAGTTCAACTGTTCCTGCGTCGGATTTCGTCAGTGATTTGAGGGAGAAGATGCGAAGGTTACGACCAGTGTCTACTTCACAACATGGTGTTCCAAAAGTGTTTGTGCATCCCCAACTCAACGTATGCACGCACGTTTTCGTAAGAAAAGACTCCGTGCGTAAGCCTCTGGAGCAGCCATACCAGGGACCCTTTCCTGTTCTTCACAAAAGTGATAAGTTTTTCAAGTTGAATTTCAATGGTCGACATGTCAACGTGTCGGTTGACCGGCTCAAGCCGGCATACTTCGTATCGGAAGAACAGCCACTGCCGTCCTCGGTGCATCTTCGGGAGCCTCCGTCAGAGGTCCATACCAGATTTGGTCGACGCGTGCGTTTTCCACGGCGATTACAGGTCGGTTGACATCGTTCGAGGAACTGGCGGGGGAGTTCTGTGGCGTACCGATCTGAAGAAAGATTGCGATGCGTGAGACTGTTTGTTAGAAAAGGATTATGACGTCATGCAGACTGACTTTATTTTTTGTGTTCGGTTCTTTTGCCAATATGCTAATTTTTAGTGTGGTTGCAAAGTATATAAGAGTACTAATCCTGTATTTTTCACTCACTTGATTTTTGTTTTTGTACTAGCGCTGGTCGTGTTATTCAACAAATAATTTTTAACGTTTTTTAACAATTTACAACTATTTAATTAATTTTTATTAATGAAAGTCATGTTCTTAGTTTGAATAAAAAAACCTTCTAAATATTAAAAATTATGGAGTCATAGAGTGCTGCATTTTCACCTCAGTATCAATACGACCCATGGAAGGTTTCTTATATCCCTTTGGGTCGAAAAGTGTTTGTTTAAATTTTTTTTTTTTTTTGTCTGTTTTGTCCATTGTGCTGTTTGTTCAATAATAAAAAAAACGGTCCAGAGGCCTTCGAAACTGCAAGGAATGCGAAAGAGGTGAAATACCGGCCCTTGATAGAGCTCCTGCGTCAGCGGTATGAGGACGTCCATTTTGGTGCCATCGTCGTGGGAGCGCTTGGGTCCTGGGACCCAGCCAACGATCGGCTAATAGCCCGCCTGTGCTCACGCCAGTATGCTAATCTAATGAAAAAACTGGTGGTGAGTGACACAATCGCGGCTACCAGGGACATATACATAGAGTTCGTCTCTGGAGTGCGCCAGTCAGCGGGAAGAGCAACGCAAACCATGAACCACCGTATACAGGCTCCCGGTCGAACCCCCCAGTCGCCAAATGCGGTTCAACGCCAGTCGCAGTAAATCAAGTCGTGCTCTCCACAGCCACCCTCCGGAAAGGGCAGAGACTAATAGGTCATTGGCCGTCGGCAAACGTATGGACAGTGAAGATGCTACAGCTAACTTCTCCCCCCTGTATACAATGTTTCCCCCGTGCTAATATGTGCCGCTACTAACTCCCATGTATATGATTTCCCCCGTCTAATCTCAATGTTCAGTACGCAACCTTACTAATGTATAGAAATGTTCCGCAATATGTGTTCTTAGAAATGTTCCGCAATATGTGTTCTTAATGCAATTGTCTCGCAACCATATCCTCTGTAAAAATTTTTTCGCAATATGTATATCTTGTGTCCCTCGAATGTATCGTAAATAGGAATCTGTACAGAATGTGACGCAATTGAATATGTATGGAATGTACCACCGTCCGAATGACTCTGCATCCAATTCCTGTCTGAACGTTACCTAATTCCCTTGTATAGGATTAAATTAAGTCCCATACCGGGCCATGTATAACCTCACTTAAAATATGAATAAATGTTTTTTAAATCTGTTCTTATCAGCTTAATATCTGGTACGTCTCCTACATGGGGACAAGATATTAAACTTATTTTTGGAACAGGGCGGAGTGCTTTCAGCTTGCTGAACCTCTGCCGCGGGTCCTCTCGATATTGCACTACCTTCGAGTTGGGCCCATCCTCATGAAATCAAGTAGACGCTGTGTTTTGTTCATAATTTCGCAATAATCACTCTTTGTCGGGGCGAAAACGACGAATTAGAAAGCGGTCGACGGGAAATTAAGGCCCGGCGCACGACCCTGGGACTTTATTAAGGAGACGACGTGGATGCCACGTCCTTGTGAGGACGGGTCCACGCCGGTCGTTTCCTCGGGAGGAGGAAAAGAGCAGCCAAGGAGTGAAGACGTGTGTTGACGAGCTCCCGTGAACGCAAAAAGCGATAAGGGCCGCCGTCACGTGTGTGCTTAGGCCACCGCAGGGAAATTTCCCTTTTTCGCCAAAATGACCCCACCGTAGGGACTTTGAAAAATTTTTGGAAATAACTCGAGGTAATATTGAATATCGTGAGATATTAGCGATTCGGAGAACGAACGGCCAGCCAACAAATTTTTCACGAAATGGCGACGATTTATCCCGCCGGATATGGATGTGCATTTCTTTTTCAGGTACAACAGACGGGAGCATAGTAAGCACAATTTTTATTTTTAATTGCCGCTAATTCCTAAACGTAATGTTCACCCACCCCATCAGCTTGGGTATTTGTATATATATTTACTTTTTATTCGTATTTTAATTGTATTTTTGTATATATATTTTTACTTGTCTCTGGCATCTGTGTATTTTGGGGGAAACTTTCATAGACCACGTGTGCACTAGGACTGACCACGTGCTCTCCCAAATAATTTGCGGCACTCGCTGGATTGTAGCGGTGCATATCTGCCCGAATAGGAGCCAAGAAACCCCGAATTTCAGCACTCACTGTATTGTAGTGGTGCACCAAATTGATTTAATTAATTAATTAGCGGCAATACACTTCTCTTCGAGTCGCAAATGGCGCCTCCTTTTCTCGATTAAAGTCGAATTTCGCCAGGTAAATACACTGGACAGACATCCGAAAGGTAGCGGAGAGGAGTGATATGATTTGCAATTATTATAAATAGTGTATCTTTTACTTAGCATAAAATACAAACGGCTGCCTTTCAAAATTATTTTCTAATATCTCGGGTACTGGAGCCAGGATAAGCACAGTGTAAGATATTTTTGGAACCAGCGGGATAAAATATAAACGATTATTCAAAAATTTGGGGGATCTGACTTTTACTAATTAAAAAGAGCTGGTCGATTAATTATCCACAGTACCACTCTCTAAGGGATTAGTAGGAGCTGTCAGCAAAAGAGGCCCCCCGTCGTGAGGAGAAGAAGAGATAACAGATAAGGCAGCGGCTGGTACGACACCGCAGGGGTCCAACGGTCAATCTTCTTGAGAAGGGGGAACAGATTGGCATATCGATTGAAGGAAAGAAACCCTTTGACCAGCTGTCCCGAGAATACGGGTAAAGGCCCAACTTCCAGCGGGACAACCCCGATTTTCGATCTTCGCTTTTCTTTTGGGCTCCAGAGTCTGAAACAACTAAAGAATCACCCCTATACAGTGTATTGAACCTCCCAAATCTATTTTGTGTACTTTTTGCATTTTATTTGTTCTCCTATTCTCGGGAATTAAACTCGCCGATAAGAAGGGAACCAGAGACAGCAGCTACAGGAAGCATAGCGCAAAATTCTGGTACAGGCGGGGCAACTACAAACGGATAGTCAAAAGTGAGGGGACTGATCCGTCCGAATTAATCGATTGATAAGATTTTTTATAAACCAATCTCTAAGGGATAGCTAGGGCTAGCAGCCAACGGTCAATCTACTAGGTGGGGAACCGTTCTGAATACCGTTAGAAGAAAGAAAACCCCTGACCATCTGTCCCGAGAATACGGGTAAAGGCCCAACTTTCAGCGGGACATACGGGACAATCCCGTTTTTGGATCTTCGCCTTTATCTGGGGCATCAGAGCCTGAAACAGTCAAAGAACCACCCCTAACAAAGCTCATTGACCCATTTCGAATTATCTGGTTCAGGACCATTAAGAGGGGGACCAGAGGCTGGAACTACAACCCGACCTAACCGAAAGAGAGGATAGGAAATTATTTTCATTACAGGAACCCAATGGACAGACACCACAAGCCCGCGCCAACGCTTAAGGCGGCAGGCAACCCACGGCTCAGTAAGAGCATGATGGAGACTCCAAGATTGACTCAGCAGCTTCCAGAAGCAAGGCATTGCCCTCAAAAAGACGTGGGGAAATCGAAGTTATCGGGACCGGGTCAACAAACGAAATGGTGACGTTGAAAACAGAGGCATCAAATCAAGGATCCCGAGATGGATCCAAGGCACGGACAGCGAAGGGGAAAAGTCGAGCTCCATCGAATTAACAACATCTCCCACAAGTCCAGACAACGAAGCGGGAGTCCAGAACAAGGAGCAAGAGGGGACAAAGAAGGCCCTAGAGGACAGCAGCAAAAGAAACACAGAACAGGAACAAGACGCCCAGGGATCCAGGATATCACTGAATCTATGGGCAAGCTGGTCCTCAGTGGGGAGCGGAAAGAGAGAGGAGGAAGAAGAAGACGAAGAGGACGAAGAAAACTACAGCATCTTCGATGTAGAACCGGCAAACGAACTGTGGCGTCTTCTCACGGAAAAAACCGGAGCAGGGAAATTTCCCATACCACAAAGACATCACGAAGATATCAAGTTACTGATTCAAGAGACAGTAACATTGGCAAGAGCGTGCGGTGAGTCAGAAAGAATGACCAGCACCCCAGCCGGGGAAAGGTAAACGCACGAGGAGAAATAGATGTATCAGACATCCCAGCTGCCCAAGAAGAGAGGGGGAAAAATCACAAGAGACCCCAGAACCACAAAATGCTCCCGAAAACGAGAAACCCCAAGGAGAAATAGGAGACCAGGAAGAGATGCCTAAGGGGAAACAAGATGCGGAGACACAAACCGGAACGGCCGCGACCCAGACCAGCCAGGGTACCCAAACGAATGACCCAGCAGAAGAGAGCAGACCAGCCAAAGCAGACAAATACGCAGCGAACGAAAGCTTGGAGGAGGAAAGATGGAGGAGAATGGGGGCCAGGCCCAAGACTGGAAAACGAGGAGGCGGTGAAGAAATAGGAAAAGCGCAGAGGGAGAACCAGGAGAAAGAAGGCGCAGACGACCAACAAACAACGGAGAGAGGGGGAGAACGGCAAGCAGCAACAAGTAAGAACAACGACCCCACCAAACACCAGAGAGGGAAGGAAACAGGGAGCCAGACAACAGAGGAGGCAGAGCACGAACGAACGCAAGACCAGGGCACAGGCTGCGAGGGCGAAGAAGAGGAAGCAGCAATAGACAGTCCGAAAAACAGGAAAGAAGAGGAAGCTGAGGAGGGGGAAATTCTGGACGAAAGTCAAGCCGAGCCGCCAAACAGCCAAACAAAGCCGGGAAGGAGCGGAACTAAAAGGGTCAGATGGGCTGAATTCAAGAGGAATGAGCAAATGACCAAAGAGGCCAGCAAGCCCGGGATGACCAAGATCCAGAACCGGTTATGGAAAATGGCAATGGCAACACCTCCCCTACAGCCCAGACACAAAAGGGAAACATACGCCTCGACAACAATGAAAGGCGAAAAAATACACACCGTGATATTTTTTCCCAAGTACCAAGCGGACCGGAAGTCCCTCTCGCAGCTCATCAGGAGAAATACCCGGAAGCTGGGACTCAAGGGAAAAATTGTGAGGGTAAGAGAGACGCAGAGAGGATGCGCGGTCGAGCTCAGTGAGGCAGACGACGCCAAGAATCTGCCAAAGACAATAGAGTCGATAGAAGACTTGAACGAAGTCATGTCGGCCAGACCTCCCAAACCCAGGCGGGAACTTATTATGATAAAAGGCAGGGAGAGCGACGATGATATCACAGAAGTGATAAAGAACCTGACCAAGGCATGTCAGCTAAAACCAGAACAAGTGGAATACAGGTTCCAGCTGAGAACCAGGACTGACAACAAAATCCACCTGGTGTTAGAGACAGAGGTGAACAAGATCGTCAACGAGGTGCTGAGGAGGGGAGCAGTGAGACTGGGGGGAGAAACAGTCAAAGTCAAAAAATTCACGACCTCCCCAAGATGTTTCCGATGCCAATCGATGGAGCATCACTCCGGGAAGTTCAACAGCATCGACCCCAGGTGCGCGAGATGCGCGGAGAGGCACAGCACAGCCAGCCGTGAGACTGAGGTGCGCAAGTGCATCAATTGTATCCTCAGCAACCAGACAAAGGGCACGAGGCACGAAGTTGGACACAGCGCATCGGCTCCTATATGTCCAGTGTACAAGGCAGCAATTACAAGGTCAACAAGGTTGCCAAAGGAGAGCAAGGAAGGAGACAGAGGAAACCGGAAGGACCAAGGGAGAAGCAGACAGGGGACATATCTTCCAAGGAAACAACAGGAGAGAGGCGGGCCGCCCACCCGAAATGGAAATGGAGGGACGAGAGGACGATAAACCAGGAGGAGAAATGGCACAGGACCATTAGGCAAAGAGCAGACTCTGGACTAAGGGACCAGCAAGAGGAACACCCCACCAAACCCACCAGAACAGTGACCTGGAAAGGAGGAGCACCAACAGTCACGGTGACTAGGGCTGAGGGCGGCGGAGAATGGGCAAGTAAACACCAAAGAAACCTAGTCCGTACAGTCACATTCAGGAACAGATACCGAAAGCAGTGACTCCAAATACCGACAATGTAAAACTGTAGCAGAAGAAAGAAAAGGCGCCAACACTCTATCACAAACAAACGAAAAGGATGGAAAAAGCTGGCACCAAACAAGTGCCATTAAAACTAACAAAAAATGCTGCAGGAAAGGGAGGAGGTAGGCTCAACCAAAAGGGAGAAAAAACAACACGAATCCTCCAATTCAATAGCAACAGATGCAAAGAGACGACGTTCATGATGATAAAATATATTGAAGAGCGTAAAATAGATCTGGTGCTACTGCAGGAGCCTTGGGAGCATAAAAAAGAGCTAAAGGGAATCCCAAACAAATGGGCGCAGTGGACTTCCCTCAATCAGAAAGCGGCCATTATAATAACAAACGAACGGATACAGGGCACCACCTTCTCGGTGCAAGAGAACAGTGTTACAATAAAAATCAGCCTACACAACGGTGAGTTCCTACTCACGTCAGCATACTCCTCGCCGTATGACAGACTAAAAAACACAACAAAGGAGCTGCAGGCCGTCATCAAAAGAGCGGAGAGAACGCCAACGATTATAGGGGCGGACCTAAACGGATCACACACTCTGATGGGGTATAAGGTAACAAGACCCAGAGGCAGAAAACTCCTTGACTTCATCAGGTCGCAGAATCTTTCCCTGCTCAACAACGGAGAGACAACATACCATCACGATGGCAAGGAAGGGAGCCCGGACATAACGTTAATAAGCGAGCACACCCCAGCAGACTTAATAGAGTGGCAAGTAGACCAGGAAGAACAGCTCAGCGTCCACAAATGCTTACTAATCACCATCTTGGACAGCCCAAAAGCGGAGGCAGCCATCAAATATTCGAATTCAAGAAGAAGGGTCAGCAACTTCCTCAATCAGATCAAAAGAGACGTCCCACACCTCGTCGAGAAGTTCGATAATGCTAAAACAGAGGGAGAACTGGAGCAAGCAACAGAGAAGACCTTCGAGATACTCCAAAATGCGGGAAACAGGATGCTCAAGACAATAAGGAAAACGAAACCAGACCTCACACCATGGTGGAACCAGACGCTGGAAATTATGAGGAAGAAATTTCGAGCGAAACGCAGGAGATACATGAAGGCGAAGGAAGAGGAAAAAATCCAAGCGAAAACGGCGTTCAGGGAATACAGAAAGATGTACTACAAGGCCATCAACAAAACTAAGCAAGATAGCTGGAGGAGGTTTTGCACGGAAGCAACGGATCCGTTCGGAGCTACGTACAGGTCGACAGTAAAGAGGAGGAAAAGAACCCCGCAGCTACTGATGGAAGAGGGGGAAAACCTGACTGTCCTGGAAGCAGCACAAAAACAACTAGAAAGGCTGTTCCCAACAGAGGAGGACAACGGAAACCTGAATGCAGACCTAACACCAGAGGACACACCAAGAGCCCAAGAAGAGGAAGAACCCCCGATTACGGCCACTGAGATCTCAAGGGTGGTCAAGAACCTCAACGACAAAAAGGCGCCAGGACACGACGGCATCAATAACTAGCTGCTCAGGGCTATACACAGAGCTTATCCCCAGCTGCTGAGAGCCATGTACAACAGGTGCCTCCAACTCGGGATCTTCCCGCAACACTTCAAGATGGGTAAAATCTTCCTCATCCTGAAGCCGAACAAAGACCCAAAGGACCTAGGATCATACAGGGCAATACATCTGCTTCCCACTATGGGAAAAGTATTGGAAAAAATCATAGTGCAAAGAATAACATACCATACGGAGAAAAGTGGTTGGTGGAACAACAACCAATATGGGTTCCGTCAGGGACGCTCAACAGAGCAGGCGCTGCTAAATATAAAGGAGGAGATACAAAGGGGAATGCAAGCTAAGAACGATACGCTACTCATATCACTTGACATAAAGGGAGCATTCGATGCAATCAAACACGACAAGATAAAGGACAGGCTCAAGGCCATGCCACTACCAGCCCAGCTATGCAAAATAGCATGCCATACCCTTAAGGGAAGAAAGGCGGCCCTCCAAACGACAAACGGAATGGCAAGACGCGACCTGGCTAGAGGCTGCCCGCAAGGATCCTGCTCCGGCCCGATATTCTGGAACGCGGTAGTGGACGATCTGCTGAAGATAAGGTGGCCAGGGAGCAGGGACGAGAGAGTCAGGGTGCAAGCGTTCGCCGATGACATCGCCGTCCTGGTCACTTGCAAAACGGAAGCGAGGGCAAAATCACTGGCAACGGAGACGCTCAACACGATCCAGGACTGGATGGAGGCACATGACCTGAAGGTGGCGGCCGAGAAGACAAGGTATATGTGGTTCTCCCCAAAGACACCTCCAAGACTCTCCATAGCCGGTTCACCAATAGAGCAGACCCAACTACTAAAGTATCTGGGAGTATACTTCGACCCGAAGATGACGTTCCTCGAACATGTCAAGCACCAGGCAGACAAGGCCAACAGGATCATCCCCCAGATGCTCAGCTGCGCAGGAGGAAGATGGGGGATTAACAGCCACATGCGCCGCACATTGTACATCTCGGTGATCCAGAGGAAGATAACCTATGCCGCGCCAGTATGGGGAGCGAAACTTACGATGGCCGTAAAGAAAAGACTCGACTCGGTTCAGAGAGGCTTCCTCCTGTACATCACCAAGGCGTACTGCACGGCGCCGACAAACGCCCTCCAGGTGATCACAGGACTCGCCCCCCTAGGGCTCTGGACCGAGTTCGAAGCAAAAGTGGCTCTGCTAACAAGGCTCAACCGATTCGTATACGTCGACAACAAAGTCATCGGGCCAGAGAAAATTCAGAGGAGAGAAACGGGATGGGACACCCATCCAGCCACAGAGGTGAAAGACGGGCAGATATGTCTCTCCGAAGATCGAAACCCAACGCCCACAACGATCTACACGGACGGCTCTAAGATGGCAGAGGGCACAGCGGCAGCATACGTCATGGCTGAGGGCGGAACCATCACCGAAAGGTGGTCAAGGAAACTTAATAAAGAGGCGTCGGTTTTCCAGGCGGAAACGCAAGCTTTGATGGAGGCCACGAAGAGGGCGGAACAACTGAGCCTTCCAATCAAAATATACACAGACTCTCTATCGTCACTACATTCGGCGGCGAATCCGCTCTCCAAGACAGGTGCCTCAAGGGTGATTAGAAAAACCCTCCTCAGGAACCCGAGCATCTCACTATCATGGGTCAAGGCACACGAGGGGAACTGGGGGAACGAGGAAGCGGACGCCCTTGCAAAAGTGACGGCAAAAAAGACGGCGATAGACCAAAGAATCCCTTTCCCGAGGTCATGGGTGAAGACCAAAGCCAAGAAAGACCTGGTGAAACAGTGGCAGCAACAGTGGGACAGAGACACCAAGACCGGAAGGAAGATACATCAAATCCTTCCGAAGGTCCAACTCCAAGACCAGAAGTGGACGAGAGGGATGGTCCTCTTCTTCACGGAACACGGGCCATTCCCATCTTATCTCAGGAGGTTCCACCTGAGGGGGACGGACGAATGCAGATGCGGTAAGGTGGGTAACCCACTGCACTACGCCACGGAGTGCCCACTGACCAAAGAGCTGCACTTCGGGACCCCTTCCGAAGAAAACCGGGAAGTGTGGAGGAAGGAACTCCTGAAACGGAAAGACCGCCGAGACAGAATAGGCCAAATCATGTCACTCATCATGAAAGACGAAGACGTGTTTATCCCTAAAAGAAAGCCACCCCGGTCAAAACGAATACGCCACTGCAGGGCGCTATCGACAAAGGAGGAGTCATCAAACCCCGAGGACTAGAAGGGTCATCGGGGATGAGGACAAACACCCTCTCGAGAAACGCCCAGGAGAAGCCATTGGGCCATGAGGGCGCGCCCAGTCATCAGGCCCAAGGGCACGAACAACTCCACAAGGGGAGAGGCTCACCAGGTCCACCCGACCAGGGAGATGGTGGTTCAGCACCTGGGCTGACCACGAGGATCCACATCGGCTCACCAAAGCCACAAAGCTAGAGAAGAGGTGGTCCAGCACCTGGGCTGGCCACGAGGATGGACATCGGCTCACCAAAGCCACCAAGCCAGAGAAGCGGTGGTCCAGCACTTGGGCTGGCCACGAGGAAGGACATCGGCTCAACAGAGCCACCAAGCCAGAGTAGTGGTGGTCCAGCACCTGGGCTGGCCACGAGGATGGACATCGGCTCACCAAAGCCACCAAGCCGGAGAAGTGGTGGTCCAGCACCTGGGCTGGCCACGAGGATGGACATCGGCTCAACAGAGCCACCAAGCCATAGGAGTGGTGGTCCAGCACCCGGGCTGGCCACGAAGACAGGAAAGCAAAACCGCGCCCCAAATGTAAATGTCGCGAGAGCGGTTGTGGGGTAAAAATTTTGTACATGAATGTAAAAACTGAATTCTTTGAATAAACAATTTTCTGGGGGATTCTTGGGATCGGGTCTCGGGGGTTTGGGTGGGGGCGTCCCGGGCTGTCGCTCGGGCCTGTGGGCTCCTCCTGGGGGTGGGAGGTCTGCCCGGGTGGGGGAGATGATGCCGCAGATATCGCAGGAAACCCTGAAGACCAGGCCTTGCGCTTGCAGCAAGGGTCTTAGACAGAGGGTTGGGGGTGCCGCCTTCCGGACAACCTCCGGTGGGCGTCCTGGCCCGGCTCCCCTGACTCTACCCAGCGCGACCCAACCCGCAACGGTAAAAGGCTTACATCCCTGGAGGGACAGAGTCTGGGCCGTGACTGGTTTGTCGGTCGTTTCCTCGTTCTTCTATGCGCTTCCGAAATTCTACCGCGGGTCCCCTCGACGTCTCTCCTGTTCCTGGGTGCCCCCCCCCCCTTCTCGATCGAGAATGCAAGTAGATATTGGTCTCGCGTCGACATCTAGCGGTAGAACGTGCAACCCGAACGGAACGGCGCCCCGGGAACCCAGGAACGTCGCACCTGAAAGCAACATCTGGTCGAAAAGGGAGCTTTGGCTACGCCTGGCGAACTGACTTGACACCTTTCCCTCGCGGGGCTGCCCCACATCCATAACTCGGGTTCGGCAAGATGACCTCTCGGGGTCGCTTGAAGAATTCGGGTCTATGCATGATGCCCACTCATGTTTCCCTCCCTCCCCTCCCTTTCGCGAGGCCTCTTAAAGGTACTCAACTTCTTTCTCTCGGGACCTCTTGAAGCGTCCCACCCCTATGTCTAGCGAGACCTAATCTCCCTGGGTTCTCGCGAGACCTCCTGAAAATTCTCTTTCCCTGTGGGTTTGAGTCCCTCAAGGGCTCATCCCCTCCCCGGGCTAGGTAGGAACTCCTAAAGGTCCTCCCCATTGGTATCACGGTTCCTCTTAAAGGTTCCAATGCCCTAACGGAGTCTCATAAAGCTCTCCAACCCTCACCAATGGGTCTCATGGGGTCCTTAAGACCCCCCTCTATCTCCCCTGCCCTGGTCACGGGCATCCGTCGACAACTGGGTCATGCGTAGGGCGCGTCCGGTCTGGTCAGCAACAGCCAACTTGGTCAACCGCAAAGTGATCGCAAGTAAGAAGCCTAGAGTGTTAAGAACTATCTCTCAGAAGCACTAACACAACTAACTCACTAACCGTCATGCCAACTAACCTGAGGAGCGGGAAGCTGCTGCAGACGCCAGGGTCAGCACGCCGAGTAGTCGCGGATGGAAACACGCCCACAGAATCGGCACTGTTTCCAGTATCACTGGTACTTTTTGAATCTCCAACCAGCCAGCTAGCCACGATGGTGAACCACAGCCTGAGGTCGTCCATGAACTCATCTGGGCCACTTGCGGACGCCACAAAAGCATCACGGGACAGTGCGGTCTCTGCCTGCATTGAAAGCTCCCCAGCGTCGTCCTCCCCAGGGCGCCTAGCTATAGATATTGAGGATGATGACTGGCTGATCGATGCCACTGCTCAGAGCCCACAGGTCGGCGCTAGGACAGCAGCCAACACAACGGTGGAACCACAGTATGAGACGGACTCTTGGGGTAGCGCATTCCCTCTCCACTACACTGCAGAGGATACCACGTGTATTGATTCACCAACCTCCTCAGAGACGAGAAGTTCACATGGAGCTCTGTCAGCGGAGGCCTCGACCCGCCAGCATGGGTCCGAGCCCGAACTTCTGACATCCACGTCGGATATTGAGGGGAACCTCTCCATCTCTTCGGACTCGTCACCAGGTTGCCTGAAGAAGAAGCATGGTGGAACCACACCCCAGTCGCGAACGATGACGGAAGAGACCACCGCTGCCACACGATCACCGGTAGCTAGTACTAATTACCAGAACGCCAATCTCAGTGAGGGGGCTCCCACAATAGAGGAAGTGTCCCCGGAAAAGAGATTCCCCAAAGAATGCAGAGGCGCTAGTGAAGCTAATCTTGACGCCAAGAGCACGCTCGCGGGACAGAGCCATGTGATCCCATCCCATCGCAAGCAGAACGAAACCCCCCGCCAGACACTGCAGGACTTGAGGGCATGGGAAACTGGGCGAGCGCAAGCCCGCCCCCAGCAGGTCAGGATCCCTCCACACTAATAATCAATGCGGAGACTAACGACCTCACAGAGAGAAGCGAATCGCACAACAACAGCTCACAGAGAAATTCGATGAGTGATGCTACCACCCAGACAGAGTGGTTCAAGGGAAAGAAGAAAAAGAAAACCAAGAGTAGGACTACGCCGGCCTCCCCAGTGCTGGCCACTGCGGGCCCATCCAGGACGACAACACACACGGCGGCATCGCAAAGAAGTGCGCTCCCGTTGGCACTCAGGACTAAGAAGGCGATGCAGGCACAAGGCCAACTCCCTGTGCCTGAAAGCCAGGTTCCCCCGAACACACCGTCATCACCGGAGGAAGTGCCGGAGACACAGACGCCAGCATACCGAGCACCCCTGACCACACAGGAAGCAGCGAAGGGCCCTGGCCCGCTGACGCACAGAATAAATTCGGCTCGTGGAAGCGGATGGCCAGCCCTGTTGCCAACACCCGCAAGTCCTCAGTTGCAGCCGAACCACAGGCCTCCAGGTCATGAAGACGACTTCGTTGGCCAGGGGACAGAAGCGCGCGGGACATTACCCCAACCACCGAGCACGGGCGCAACCTCTGACCGGAGACAATCCAACACTGACAGAGGCGAAAGCAACAACACAGTCGCGGCATGGACTGCACCACAAGTGCAACCCCCAGCATGCCCCCTGGCAGACGGACAGGCCTGCGCGGTCATCAGCAGCACGTTTCATATGGCGTTTCCGGTTCCCCGACCCTTAGCCTGCCCGGAGGAAGGGTGCAGAAGGAAATTCCAGGCAGTGACGTGGACAGCGATGAAGCAGTCGTTGCTTAGGCATCTTCTCGCTGAGCACGGTACGCGCCTGCAGGGGCTTTCATACGTGCGCGCAAACGACCCAGTTGACCTATCGCCATTTGCGAGGGCAGAGGTTCAACAAAGGCTGAGGAGGGCAGAGAACACGGCGCCAGGCACCGACCGCCTCACTTACAGCCACTGGAGAGGCGTTGACCCCCAGGCTAGGGCCCTCACGGCAATATTCAACATCTGCCTCAAAGCCAAGAAGAGAGTCCCGCAAGCATGGAAGGAGTCCAGGACCATCCTCATCCCGAAAGGGGGGGACAGAAGCGAACCGAGAAACTGGCGCCCGATAGCCCTCAACCAGACGATAGCCAAGCTATTCACAGGCTGTCTCACGAAGCGCCTCCACTCGTGGCTGGAGGAACATTCCGTACTATCACCAATGCAGAATGGGTTTCTCCACCACGATGGGGCCTTCGAGAATAACTTTGTCCTACAGCAAAGAATGGAGATGGCAAAGAGGTAGAACCGGGAGCTGTGCATAGTGTCATTGGACTTGGCAAACGCTTTCGGGTCGGTGCCGCACAAAGTGATTTTGCACGCTCTCAACGAATGTGGAGCGGGACAGGCCCTCACAAGCATAGTAGAAGACCTCTACACCGACGCGCGTACCACGTAAGTAACGGCCAGTGACTGCTCGGAGGAAGTTGCGATCCAACAGGGAGTACGGCAGGGATGCCCCCTTAGCGGGCTCCTCTTCAACGTCGCCATCGACCCAGTGCTAAGGAGCACCCAGGGCACGCACACAAGTCACAAGGTGCTAGCATTCGCCGATGACGTGTTACTAATAGCGAACGACCCCGCTACCCTTCAGGCCGATCTAGATGTGGCAACCGCCACTGCCTCCAAGCTAGGCCTCACAGTGAACGCGAATAAATGTTTTTCGATGCATCTGGGGCACGCGCCAAGGTCGTGCCGACCGACAGCATTCAAAATCAACGGTGACCCGGTGAATACGCTCCTGGATGGCGACCATAAGCGGTTCCTCGGCAAGCCGACGGGCTTCAAAATCATGGAGGACAGTGCCAACGTCCAAACCATCATCCAAGCCGGAAAGGACATAATCACATCGGCACTAGCCCCGTGGCAGCGGATTGACGCGTTGAAGACGTTCTATTACCCGTCTCTACAATACCCGTTGAGGACACAGCAACAGAGGAAAGGGTGTTGGAGAAGAGTGGATGAAAGCCTGCGGCCCGACATAAAAAAGACGCTATATCTCCCTGAAAGAGCCAGCAACCACTACCTATACGGGGAGACACAGCGAGGACTCTTTGGAGTTCCGGAAGCAGAAAAAGATAATGGCATTGCGCACCTCGATGCAGAGGTGACATTGTCAGAGAACTGGCATGGGCGGACTTGGAAGAATTCGTGAAGTGCTGCATCAGACGTGATCCCAGTGACCGGGACATTGAAGAGTTCCTGTCAAGCACGGCCTCGCACCAGACATCAAACCCCAGTACCTCTGTCTGGTCAAAGGCACGGATGGCTTCACGTAGTTTACAAGCGACGTGGAGACTGATAGACCGACAACAGGTGGAGCTGACCTGCGAGGAAACAACCATCACGGACCGGCGAAAAGTCTTCAGCACCCTAAGGGCGATGGTCAGGGCCCAGCACTCCAGAAGGCTCGCCGAAATGCCACACCAGGGGAAGACATTCCATGCGTACTCAAGGGCCAAGGCATCGACGCACTATCACCGCGAGGGAGATTACACACGATTCGCCGAATGGCGGTTCGTCCATCGCTCCCGCCTGGGCCTGGTCCCTCTCAATGGCTACCTCCACGGCAACGACCCCCAGGCGAAACGCTGCGGGTATCAGCAAGAGACCCTCCCACACGTCCTGGACCACTGCATGCAGTACAGCGGCCGCTATACAGACCGCCACAACCTGGTTGTGGATCGAGTCAAAAGGGCTGCTGCAGGCAGATGGGAGATCCTCGCTGAAAACCGCCCAATCATGGGGGTCAAGCCTGAGGCCAGACCTAGTGCTCAAGAAGGGGAATACTGTACTGGTACTGGACGTGACCATTCCATTTGAGAACGGTCGGGATGCCTTCGGGAATGCCAGAGCAGCAAAATAGGAAAAATACACGCCGCTCGTGACGCTGCTAAAAACCAAATACGCCGACGTCAGATTCGGCGCAATTGTGGTGGGAGCATTGGGGTCATGGGATCCTGAAAACGACAGGATCATCGCAAGACTGTGCTCAAGGAACTACAGTACGCTGATGAAGAAGCTGATCGTAAGCGTCGCGCAATGTATACATCGAATTTATATCCGGGATAAGACAGGACACGGACAATACACAAAGACAAGCAACTCGATGAACTGGCACCTCTACGCACACTATTGGCACCGTATGCTGGACATTCTCGTAATCAGTGCTCCGCAACGGAATCCCGCAGTGTGGAAACCAATGCTCCGCAACTTGCTCATGTATATATTGTTCCGCAAACGTGTTCAGATCCAATGTTCCGCAAACGTGTTCAGATCCAATGTTCAGCAATTGTTTCTATATCCAATGTTCCGCAACTTGCTCATGTATATAATGTTTCGCAAATGTGTCTATATCCAATGTTCCGCAAATGTGTCTATATCCAATGTTCCGCAAATGTGTCTATATCCAATGTTCCGCAACTTGCTCATGTATATAATGTTCCGCAAATGTGTTCATACCAACTGTTCCGCAAATGTGTCTATATGCTATGTTCCGCAAATGTGTCTATATCCAATGTTCCGCAAAGGTGGTTTATAGCCAATGTTTCGCAAATACTCCTTCTTGTACATAACTTGAATGTCCCGCATACACCTGAGAGCACTAGGTAACTCGCTGCAACCAACATGTATATATTATTTTGTATCGCAAGAATGATTGTACATACTAACAGTCGTTAACCAGCTGCGCAAATGGATTATAACCCTCTGTAGCAGCCCTCTCCCTTGTATAATAGTGTACCCCGCAAGTAACACCTGCCTACATCTGAACCAACGAATAACATTAAAAGCCATACCCTTGTAAAGGAAGAACCAAGACCCATATCGGGCCATGTAAAAACCAACTTTTTAAAACATGAATAAAAGCTTTTTTAAATCTGTTCTTATCAGCTTAATATCTGGTACGTCTCCTACATGGGGACAAGATATTAAACTTATTTTTGGAACAGGGCGGAGTGCTTTCAGCTTGCTGAACCTCTGCCGCGGGTCCTCTCGATATTGCACTACCTTCGAGTTGGGCCCACCCTCTTGAAATCAAGTAGACTCTGTGTTTTATTCATAATTTCGCAATAATCATTCATCGTCGGGGCGAAAACGACAAATTAGAAAGCGGTCGACGGGAAATTAAGGCCGGCGCACGACCCTGGGACTCTTTTATTAAGGAGACGACGTGGATGCCACGTCCTTGTGAGGACGGGTCCACGCCGGTCGTTTCCTCGTTGTGCTGTGCGCTTCCGAAATGCTGCCGCGGGTCCCCTGGACGTTTCTCCTGTTCCTGGGTGCCCCCCCCCTTCTCGATCGAGAATGCAAGTAGATATTGGTCTCGCGTCGACATCTAGCGGTCGAACGTGCAACCCGAACGGAACGGCGCCCCGGGAGCCCAGGAACGTCGCATCTATCCCGTTATCGCTTCTCGGCCTTTTGGCTAAGATCAAAGTGTAGTGGTTGTGATTGCCTAGGATCTTACCAGGAGAAGAGGTATCTGCCAGCGAAGTTCGACGGTGCTCCAGCCAACATCTGATGTGCCACGCCCCATCGAAGTTTTGCCGCGGGTCTTCTACCATCCGAAGACAAGCTGATTCCTGCTCAACAACGATGTCCGGCTAAAGGAAGACGTGCCTGAAACATGACCACCCCTGCTCTCTTCTTCCTCCTCTCCTCGTCGTGATCTCGGGAAAGGCATCTGTCACATCTCAGTCATTTCAGCCTAGCCGTCGTCCCTGGACCCTTGCCTCATTACATGGTTGGGCCTTGGGCGTGCGGTCAGCGGAAGTGTCTGTTAGCCAATCGGTGGTGTGGCAGTGTTCGGGTCAGCCTCGGAGCTTTGGCTACGCCTGGCGGACTGACTTGACACCTTTCCCTCGCGGGGCTGCCCCACATCCATAACTCGGGTTCGGCAAGATGACCTCTCGGGGTCGCTTGAAGAATTCGAGTCTATGCATGATGCCCACTAATGCTTCCCTCCCTCCCCCCCCCTTTCTCGAGGCCTCTTAAAGGTCCTCAGCTTCTTTCTCTCGGGGCCTCTTAAAGTGTGCCACCCCCTGGTCTAGCGAGACCTATTAAAGGTCTCAACTCTCCCTGGGTTCTCGCGAGACCTCCTAAAGGTTCTCTTTCCCTCTGGGTCGGTTACCGTGAGGCCTCTTCAAGGTCTCACACTCCTGGGACTTCGCGTGGACTCTTCAGGGCTCCCCTCGTCGGGCAGAGGTCGCCGGATTGTGGAGTTGGTGAACTTTTGTCACTGGCTCCAGGGTTTGGCGAGGTCTGTCCACCGAGAGTTGGAGCTCCCAAGGGGACGAGTGGGTTCTTCCCCCCCCCGGGCTTTTAAGAGTCCCTTAAGGGGTCATCCTCCCCGGGCTAGGTAGGACCTCCTAAAGGTCCTCCCCATTGGTAGCAAGGTCCCTCTTAAAGGTTCCACAGCCCTAACGGAGTCTCCTAAAGTTCTCCAGCCCCCACCAATGGGTCTAGCAAGGCTCTTAAAGCCTCTCTATCTCCCCTGCCCTGGTCACGGGCATTGGCTGCTGACTGGGTGATGCGTAGGGCGCGGCTAGTCATCTCGATCTGGAGGAGAAATCAAGTAGGCGATCAAGTAAGAACGCCCGAATCCCACACTAACCAACTAACGGTGTTCTAGCTAACACTAACGCACATAACGGGCATGGTGAAAACGCTCAGAAACTGAAGAGTGATCCTCACGCCAGGTTCAGCACAGCGGTCTGCTCTTGGTGCGGGAGAAGCGACGACAATGAGCAACGCGCCTACACCCAGTCTGCCGAGGACAGGCTCTGCAGAGCTCCAGAGTGATCACGACCGGCCACGCAACGCAGACGCATGGAATTTGCACGAGATGACTGACCCATTGAATGAAACACCGGTACATCCCACAGTGGTGGTGTCGGTAGTAGACATCGCTCAATCGGAGGACTGGACTGACAACGCGAACTACTCGCTGTTCAACTCACCAGAAACCCTGGCGCCCTCCGTAATGGAAATCGGTGGCGAGTCACCAGCGCAGAATGGGCCGCTGACAGTACTGAGTTAATCGCGAGCCGGGCAACTGCCGTGTCTCAACGTATCATCCCTTAGAGCTTCTCCAAACACGCTGAGAAACAGCGACATCGTGCGGACACCGGGATCTGCATATCGGATCTCAACAGCGGGTAGTGACGACGAAGTCTACGCGAGGAGCCTGCCGTCATTCCTGACCATGAGTGCGCCAGTCGTGGCAGAGCGAACTGTCTCAGAGCAGGTGCTCACCCACCACACTGCGTCAAGAAGCGCCAGCCCATCCGGGGGATCTCGTCTAGTGATGCCCGCCCAGCAAACCCCCGCCAGGTCATCTGGAAGGGTCAGTGTCTCTGAATCACCGTCACCAGAACGGCTAATTATTGACGTAGGGCTTGAGGATTGGATAGTAGACTCCACGGCTCCGCCCAGAACGCAGAGGTCACTCTTTACATCGACGGATGAAGGTGCATCATCGGCATCCACGGACGCGTCGACCCAAACTGAAAGGCACTACAGAAAGAGAAGCAAGAAGAAGAAAAAGAAGTCCAGAGTGATCCCGGAAAATCGATCGCCAGACCAGAGCCCCCCCCCCGCGAGCAGCTGGACCTTCCACTTCCAGTGTTGTGACTCCTCCACAGCCATCGCAGAGGTCGGTGCTGCCCCTCGCCCAGCGCTCGAAGACAGCGATTCGAGCCCACGGTCGGCTACCAGTACCGGACACGCAAGTGGTCGATGAGCACCCTCGGGCATCGCAAGGCCCAGGGATTGAGATCCCGGACTCGCAGCCCCCGTCGTCCGCTGTCCAGTCACTGATGTCACCGGGCCCACTAACGCAAATGTTAATGGAAGCTCGCTGGAGCACCACGTCGGGACGTGAATCGGCACCGAAATCCGAGTCGACAGATCTACCGGTAGAAACTGGACGTCAGCGAAGACACTCACCTGTGACGTTCCCGACGCCTGGTACGCAACAAGCGGGACACTCGCCAATCGCTTATCCGACCCCCAAGCTGGGATGATGGCGAGAGCAACGATGTATGGACTAGCGATGAATGAGCCCCCGACAACGCAGGCAGGCCAACGGACCCACGACGGTCCAGTGCACCCGATCTCACCGACGCAAGCAGCCTCAACGCCCCCTGCCATTCCAACAGCAGAATGCGGAAGAAGTGGCAGAGTAGTCCACCTCACTTTTCCAGTAACCTGTCCCATGCAGTGCACCGAGGAGGGTTGCCGTGCCAGGTTCAGATCGAGACGATGGACAGTCATAAAGCAATCCCTCCTCCGACACCTCCTAGCGGATCCTGTGCATCGACATAGAAGAGACAGCGTTCTGGTGTGGATACTGCCGCTCACAGATAAAGTGTCGATTAGTGAAGCGCCACTCCTGTCTGCGCGGTCAATCACTCCTGGCAACGGGAGACCTCCACTGCGGGTTCAAGTGCCCCGAGTGCCCAGACGCCTTCCCGACGAGTAGGGGTCTCCGGAATCACTCGAGAGCTAGACACGAGGCCCCGCAAGGTACAAGTAATTCACGGAACACACTGGCAAGTTCCACGGCAGGATATGGCTCACCGTCTACCTCCGGGAGGACACGCCACAACCCGCAATCGCCAGAAGGGGTTGTCACCCGAGAGCCATCCGACCTGAATGTGACACCAAGAACATTAGCGGCAGCCACTGTCGTTCAAGGACGTTCCCCCCCGCCGGCAACACCACCGAGCTCGCAAGCACTCAGCGCTGCCTCAACCATGCACCCAGAAGCCGAGACAGAGCCCATAGAGGGTGGTGTAGTGACTCAGAATCGAGAACCCTCTCAACCTCCCGACGCGATCGCCACCAACCCGCAGAATAATGACTCTCCGTCTGCCCCATTTGTGAACCGCCTGCGAGACATGATAACAATCTTAGAGGAGGATAACTGGCCGGAGTTTTGCGAGGTAATACGAGAGTTTACGGTGTTCGCTCAGGAGCACGTACAGCTCCCGGCTCCAGCAGAGGGTAGAGGAAGAAAGAGAACGGATCCGCTGAACCATAGGCAGATCCAGCGTCTTTACAGAAGGAATCGACGCCGTGTTATAAAAACGATTCTGGGCGAAGACTCGAGTAGATGCGTCCTGCCGGTGGAGGAAGTGGTCGCGAAGTTCCACGCCCGAAGCTCCTTCGATAGCACCACCTTAGCGTCCATCAGCCACCCTCACCCTGCCTCAACGCCCGTTGACCTCTCTCCTCTCTCGGCAGTCGAAGTGCTGGGCCGATTGAAAAGAGCCGAAAACTCTGCACCCGGGCCAGACCGGCTCACCTACAAGCACTGGTTAGCGGTCGACCCGGAGGATTGGATTGGATTTTAAATTTATTGGCGCAAGGACCAATTAGGTCAAACTGCGCCAAAAACAAATATAAAAATAAGAAAAATGTCTTTTTGTCATGTCAAAAACTAAAACTGTGCATGATAAAAAACAACATAAAACAATGACATAAATTGTAAAAACTATAATTTGTCGTACAAACCAATGGCTTTGGTGAATTTAAAAATGCGAGATACATCGCTATTGTCAGATAAAATGTCGCGAAGTGAAAGATGATTCAAAAGCGGTCGTAAAATGATGACGATGATATGAACAAGTAAAAGCATGAGCAATGGTTAATGGACTTTGACAATGAGGGCACTGCGGTTGACTCTCTCGTAATAACAAATATGATTGTGTGAGGCGACTGTGTCCTATGCGTAACCGGGCAAGCAGAACTTCCTCCTTTCGGTTAGTTCTGCAGCTCGAACGCCAATGGCCAAGTGTGGGCTTGATGGCATGCAGTTTATTATTAACTTGATTATTCCAGTGCTCCTGCCAGCGGCGATGCATCACTTCCCGGAGGATTGAGAAGTGGTCACTGGCAGGTACCGAAAGGTTATTGTCGATGTTGGTTGTTGTTCGAGCTGCGGTGTCTGCTTTTTCGTTGCCCGGTATTCCTACATGACCTGGTACCCAGTAAAATTTTACTGCAGTACCATGATGAGTGAGGTAATGTAGTTCATGAAAAATGGCATGGATGAATGGATGAGTGTGAAAAGTGAAAGAACACAGTGCTTGCAATGCGCTGAGAGAGTCGCTATAGACGATGCATCGTCGGTGGCGTTTGCGTCGTATATGACGTAGAGCCTGAAGGATTGCGTACAGTTCTGCCGAATATATAGTGAATGTGTCTGGAAGTTTGAAAGATGTCTCCTCACAGCAGATGTAGGCACAACCGACATGGCCAGGGCTCTTGGAGCCGTCGGTATATATGGGGAAGTACCTGTTGTACCTGCCCCTGTGCCTAAAGAATATCTGTCGATATATGACATCTGCTGTGGTGGCTCTAGGGTATAATGATAATGAAAGAGAGACATCTGGCAGAGACTGCTCCCATGGTGCCAGTTGCCAAGCAACTGGGGCCACACGACTGATGTCTAATTCTAGTTCTTCCACAAGTGCCCTCATACGAAGACCGTAAGATGGAACACATGAAGGGCGAGCAGCAAATAGTCTATGAAATGAGGGATTAAAAATGACACGATGAAGTGGATGATCTGGAAAAGACTTCATCTTGATAAAATATTTCAAGGAAAGTTGCTGGCGTCTTGATGTCAGTGATGGCTCGTTGCATTCGACATACAGGCTCTCCATTGGAGACGTCCGGAAAGCTCCAGAACAAATCCGTAGGGCGAGATGGTGGACTGGGTCGAGCACACTCAGATAGCTCCGAGGTACCAGGACTTGTACCAGGGAGCAACCACCGCATACCACACGGACGAGGGCTCTTCCGGGGAGCTGATAACAATGCAAGGTGTGCACCAGGGCTGTGCACTCAGTGGGCTGCTCTTCAATGTTGCCGTGGATCCCGTGCTGCGCTCGGTCCTGGAGGACAGCGTTGACAATCCGCTCGCGTATGCAGACGACGTCCTGCTACTAGCCAGGAGCCCAAATGCCCTCCAACACATGATAGACACCGCAAGCGAAGTCTCCTCCAACCTTGGTCTACGGATAAACCCAGACAAGTGTTTCTCCATGCACTTGGGGAGCTCACCGTTGGGATGCCGAGACACGCCTTTCCGGGTGAACGGGATTACCATCCAATCCCTGGAGAATGGAGATCACAAGAGCTTCCTGGGAAAGCCGGTGGGCTTCCGCGTACTGCAAGACGAGAGCTCTCTGGAGGACTGCATCCAACGCGGGAAAGATTTGATGTCGTCAAGCCTAGCCCCGTGGCAAAGATTGGATGCAATCAAGACATTCTTTTTTCCAACTATCCAGTATTCGATAAGAACGGCGCAAAGGACAAAGGGGAGCTGTCCTTTATTCGGTATCCCTGAGGCGGCAGTCGATGCTGACATAGGCCATATAGACGCCGCTTTTAAGCTCCTAACGTCAAAAGACCGACTGGTGCAAGACATGGCCTGGGTGGACCTGTTCGACTTTGTCTCCGCCTGCATAAGGAAGCCGGCCCCAACGATGGACGAGGTCAACGAATTCCTGTCTAGAACGGGAGCCAGACAAACCTCGCACCCCACAACATCCGTGTGGTCGAAGGCCAGAATGGCAGCGGATCACCTTGGCCTAGCATGGGAGCTGACCGAGACCCGACAAGTAGCAGTGAGAGCCGGGGAGGTAACGATCACAAACAGGACGGCAATTTTCCGAACGCTCCGAGACATCCGAAGAAATCAACACTCCTGTGACCTGAGGTCCATGCCGCAACAGGGGAAGACGTGCCATAACTTCTCGAAGTCCAAATCGTCAACGCACTTCCACCGAGAAGGAGATCTCACCCGCTTCGCAGACTGGCGATTTATACATCGAGCGCGTCTCGGGTTGGTACCCCTAAACGGCTATAAACACGGAGGAGACCAGACGGCAAAGAAATGTCGGAAATGCGGGTACCACCAGGAGACGCTCCCACATGTCTTGGACCACTGTATTGCGTACAGTCCATTGTACACCGCGAGGCATAACAGTGTGGTGGAAAGAGTGAAGAAAGCGGCTGACGGAAGGTGGGAGGTTCTCTCAGAAAACCGTCCCGTGATGAGCTCAACGCTAAGACCGGACCTAATCCTCAAGAAAGGCAACGATATCCTAGTTCTGGACGTCACTGTGCCGTTCGAGAACGGCCCGGAAGCCTTCGCCACCGCGAGGAGAGCGAAGGAGGATAAGTATCGCCCGATCATCGACCTTCTGCGGCAGAGATACAACGACGTGCGCTTTGGTGCCATAGTCGTAGGCGCCCTGGGAGCCTGGGACCCACAAAACGACCGAATAGTGTCCCGATTGTGCTCCCGTAGATACGCGGGACGAATGAGAAAGAGCATCGTGAGTGACACGATTGCCGCATCTCGGGATATATACATCGAATTCATCTCCGGCATCAGGCAGTCTACCAGTAGAGCTCCGCAGCTGACGACGTCATCAGTGTTCCAGAATGCCGAATTCGAGTGAAGACCGAACGAACTCAGCACAAGGTCAGATACGACGGCCCCCTAACTTGTAAATACCCCCCGAGCGCATGAAAATGTCTGAGCGCATATTAGATGTAGTATCGGAATCGAAATGTAAATATAAAACTGATGTATAGAATTGTACGAACGCGCTTCATATGTAACAGACGAAACAAACTGTATATAAATTGTTGTAAAGAATTGTCAGAACGCACATGTTGTCCGAATTGGAATGTATATAGAGTCAATGTATAGAATCATACGTACGAGCAATATATGTAAAATCCCAAATAGAATGTTCACGAGTGCCAGAAGTATGTAACATCACGTGTAACCGCCGCAAACACATATCCATGTAGTTCAAATGATGAAATGTATGTCATTTTCCCTGTAAATCAGGTTGATGAAAGACCCATGTGGCCCATGTAAAGAAATATTGGAAACATGAATAAAAGCTTTTTTAAATCTGTTCTTATCAGCTTAATATCTGGTACGTCTCCTACATGGGGACAAGATATTAAACTTATTTTTGGAACAGGGCGGAGTGCTTTCAGCTTGCTGAACCTCTGCCGCGGGTCCTCTCGATATTGCACTACCTTCGAGTTGGGCCCATCCTCATGAAATCAAGTAGACTGTGTTTTATTCATAATTTCGCAATAATCATTCGTCGTCGGGGCGAAAACGACAAATTAGAAAGCGGTCGACGGGAAATTAAGGCCGGCGCACGACCCTGGGACTTTTTTATTAAGGAGACGACGTGGATGCCACGTCCTTGTGAGGACGGGTCCACGCCGGTCGCTTCCTCGTTGTGCTATGCGCTTCCGAAATGCTGCCGCGGGTCCCCTGGACGTTTTCTCCTGTTCCTGGATGCCCCCCTCCTCTCGATCAAGAATGCAAGTAGATATTGGTCTCGCGTCGACATCTAGCGGTCCAACGTGCAACCCGAACGGAACGGCGCCCCGGGAGCCCAGGAATGTCGCACCTGAAAGCAACATCTGGTCGAAAAGAAGTCGTCTCGTCTTCAAAATACGAACGAGTCTTCCGACGCTATTAAAACATACCCCAGCGAGGACATTAATTATAGTTAATTGTGATTCCTCTTAATTGTGAAATAGTCCTCTTAAAGGTTCCACGGTCCTAACGGAGTCTCTTAAAGTTCTCCAGCCCCCGCCAATGGGTCTCATGGGGTCCTTAAGACCCGTCTCTATCCCCCTGCCCTGGTCACGGGCATTGGCCGCTAGGTGGGTCATGTGTAGGGTGCACCAAGTCAGCCAGCTATAGTCTCGCTCCTAACTACGGTCATCGAAGTGATTGCTCAAAGTAGGTAGTCGTTGATTGTTAATCACTAACAGTCTAACCACTAACCTAACTAACATCTAACCGACACAATGCCGAGGAACCTACGCAATGGAAGAACCCTGCAGACTCCATGGTCAGCCCGCCGTGTCATCACAGAGGGACTCAACCCAGAGGATCCGGAACGCCTCCTGGTCTCAATTGTCCTCTTCGTTTCTCCTGAGAAGCAGCAGTCACCATCAGGATCTTCGGTGAGCCACTCTGATGCCTCGCCAGCCACAAGTGTGAGAGACGCCCACAACAACGGCGATACCTCTCAAAATTCCTCGTCGACGGGGTGATTGGTAATCGACTCCGATTCGGACTGGCTCATCGACGCCACTACAATCGCGCCGCCAAGTCAGGAAGCTTCAGGTGAACCTGTGACGCCGTTGGCCTGTTCCGAAGATGCGCCCACACGGGAACGGACTACGAACAACAGCGTATTCCCCCTGCACTTCTCCGCCGAAGACTCATCCAGGCTGGACCCCATGTCCTCCCCAAGAGCATGGTGGGCGTCGGAACCACTACCGGCAACAGCTGAAGTAGAAGATTGCCCATCCCAAGCGTCGAAGTCTTCCCCGGAACGCCTGCCAACATCGTCAGACCTTGAGCGCGACCTGTGTCTATCGCCTGACACCTCACAGTCGAGTGCACTGCTTGCACACCAATTGCTTGCAAGAATGATGATACCCCTCGATCGTCTACGATACCCTCCCCCGGGCCCGAGGTATCATCGCCCTCTTCGAGCCCAGTGCATCCTGGGCCAGTGAGTGAAGCCGAAGAGTGTCCAAGTGCAAACTCCTTGGTGAATGGTGACGTTTCATCGTCTGGCTCACACAGTGACGCCTCGACGCAGACAACTTGGCCAGCCCATCCAAAAAAGAAGAGGAAAAAGGAGAGGGGAAGGAAATCAGCACAAGTCACCCAAGACCTCGCCATGGCAGGTCCGTCAGCAGCGGCAGCATTCACAGCACCGTCGCAAACAGACAGCCTACCGTTGGCCCAGAGAACAAAGAGGGCGCTCCAAACCAGAAGTCTCCTCCCGGTCCCCGAGAGTCAACTGGGCTCGGACCAGACGACGTCGCCAGACATAAGGGCGAATGTGCCAGAAACCCAAGTGTCGCAAGCAGTCCCCACGTCGGAAAGTTCAGTGAGTGCTGGCTCCCAAGTGCTAGGATCTCCCCCCGAAGCGTCCGATCCCGCGGACGACGAAAACCAAGACTCCAGAGTAACCGAGATGTCTGCACCACCTGTTGGGAACCGGTGGCCAGCGACGAGCCCTCTTCCGCAGCGTCATGTGGGTCCGCAAACTCCTCTGCCGACCACACCGACCACAGGTAGGCCAGTGGTCAACGTGCACCGGATATCACCGTCACCGCTAACTTCAGTATCCCACCCACCGAACTCCCCGTCGTCAACATGCTGGAGGGAAGGCCTCTCTCTTCACCTTGCTTTCCCCGTGGACAGCCCGATTAAATGCCCTGAGGAGTCTTGCCCTTTTCAATTTCGGGCGAAAGCTTGGACTGCAATGAAGCAGTCGCTTCTCCGGCATTTACTCGCGGAGCATGGGCTTGACATCGAGGAATCCGCCTTTTGGTGCGGCCGATGCAGTCTTCGCTTCCAGTGCAGGAGGGTCAGGAACCGCCGATGCCTGAGGTCTGGTCCGCTAATCGTGCACGATAACCGACCGTCCAAGTTCAAGCGCCCGACGTGCCCAGCCTCCTTTCCAAGTAAGAGGGGCCTAATAAACCACACACGCAGCATGGGCCACGGCCAACAGAGGAGCGATCACCAGACGGCAGAGGCAGGGCACGCAGAAGTGACAAGAGCGCCTGACTCTCCCCCACCTGCAAGTCGTAGGTCTCTGACACTCCCCCCTGCAGCGAGTTCACAACGCACCGCTAGCCAGCCTGGTTCACCTACTCAAGACGCCTCCCAGCTACTCAGGATGACTTCCCAGTATCCCAGCAGGGCGAACTCGACGACATCGCAGACCACGACGTCGGGCCAGACTTCCCACCATCCACCGCCATCTCCGATGGTCAACAGTCTGACGAAGCTCCATCTGGTCCATACCACCGTCGCCTTCGAGACCTTCTCAGTGATTGGAATGAAGAGAGCTGGCACACGTTTTGTGACCTAGTCCAGGAATTCACAGCCTTTGCTCAGAGAGACGTGAAAATCCCACACCAGCAGCCCAACAGTGTGCCACCGAGGACGGACGGACCCCCTGAATCATAGGGACATTCAGCGCCTCTACCGAAGAAACCGAAGAAGGGCAGTGAAGTGCGTCATCGGTGAAGAGTCCAAAAGTTGCGAGATCCCTCTGGCTGAGATAATCGAGAAGTTTAAGGCGAGTGGCACGTTCGAGGCGTCAAACCTCTCCGACATCGACCACCCGCACCAGTCTCCTGTGGACCTCACCCCGTTCACGGTCAATGAGGTGGCTAGCCGGTTAAAGAGGGCCGAGAACTCCGCCCCCGGTCCCGACCGTCTCACGTATCGCCATTGGAGAGGCGTTGACCCGGACGGCAAAGCCTTAACCAGTATCTTCAACGGTTGCCTGAAGGCCCGCCAAATCCCAGAGTCGTGGAAGCATTCCCGCACCATCCTCGTCCCGAAGAGCGGGGACCCCAGGGAAGTTAGCAATTGGAGGCCGATCGCGCTAACCTCAACAATTTACAAGCTATTCGCGGGGTGCCTATCACGAAGGTTAGCAGCTTGGATGGAAGGGAACGACGTCCTCTCTCCGTCTCAGAAAGGCTTCCTCCTCCATGACGGCGCATTTGAGAATAACTACGTCCTCGAACAGCGCGTCCTGGAAGCTAGGAGAACCAAACAGGAGATTTGCTTCCTGTATCTGGACTTTGCGAATGCCTTCGGGTCCGTCCCGCACGTCACCATCTGGCATACTCTTCAACAAGCGGGAGCCGGGCAAGACTTCATAAGCATCGTGAAAGGAATATATGACGGAGCAACCACGTCGTACTGCAGCGAGGAGGGCGCCTCCGACGATCTCCCCGTCAGCGAGGGTGTGAGGCAGGGATGCCCGCTCAGCGGCCTCCTTTTCAACATCTCCGTGGACCCCGTTCTGCGCACCATCCACGATGACAGCGACCACGCAGCGTTGGCTTTCGCAGATGACGTCCTCCTCCTTGCCAGCGATTCGGCCACCCTTCAGCGACGTGCTGACAAAGCTGCCCGCATGTCCAAGAAACTCGGCCTAGCAATCAACCCGCGGAAGTGCTTCTCGTTGCATCTTTCACACAATCCGGTGGGCTGCAGGCCAACAATCTTCAAGATAGGCGAAGAATCCGTGCCGGCGCTCACAGATGGCTGTCCGAAGAAGTTCTTAGGGCAGCCCACAGGATTTCGGTTGATGCCAGATGAAAGTACACTGGACCAATGTCTTCAATAAGGTAGGGACCTCCTTACCTCAAGCCTGGCGCCGTGGCAAAGGATCGACGCCCTAAAAACCTTCTTCCCGTCTCTGCAGTACTCTCTGCAGACGGCTCAGCACAACAAGAGCAGCTGGCGCGTGTTGACGACTTTCTGAGGCCCTTCATAAAAAATTCTTTGTACCTTCCGAAGAGAGCCAGCAACAGCTATATATATGGCGATCCCAGCCTGGGGTTGTTCGGAGTCCCTGAAGGCGCCGTTGACGCCGACATCAGTAACATCGATGCGGCCTTCAAACTCCTGACTTCAAAAGATCCGTTAGTAAAAGACATCGCATGGAAGGATTTGCGGAGCTTCGTTGGCGCATGCTTGAGGAAGGCCGACCCTACCGTCGGCGAGATCAACGCCTTCTTGTCGCGCACAGCTGCACGCCACACATCCCACCCAACGACATCAGTGTGGTCCCGTGCTCGGATGGCGGCTGAACACCTCGGTCTCGTGTGGGACCTCACGGATGATAAGCAAGTCGCTGTAAAAGTTGGCGAGGACACCATCACGGACAGGAAGGCCGTCTTCAAGAACCTTCACACCATCACGAGGAAACGGCATGCCAACAATATGTCTTCCTTGGCACACCAGATTGGATTGGATTTTAAATTTTCTGGCGCAAGGACCAATTTGGTCAAACTGCGCCAAAACAAATTATAAAAATAAGAAAAATCATCCTTTTGTCATGTCAAAATACTAAAACTATGCATGATAAAAAGCAACGTAAAGCATAAAACAATGACATGAATTGTAAAAATCTATAATTTATTATAAAAACCAATGGCTTTGATGAATTTAAAAATGCGAGATGCATCGCTGTGGTCATTTAAAATGTCATGAAGTGAAAGATGACTTTGACCAAAAGCGGTCGTAAAATGATGACGATGATATGAACAAGTAAAAGCATGAGCAATGGTCAATGGACTTTGACAATGTGGGCACTGTGGCTGACTCTCTCGTAATAAAAGATATGATTGTGTGATACGACTGTGTCCTATGCGCAACCGGGCAAGCAGAACTTCTTCCTTTCGGTTAGTTCTGCAGCTCGAACGCCAATGGCCAAGTGTGGGCTTGATGGCATGTAATTTGTTATTAATTTGATTGTTCCAATGGTCCTGCCAGCGGTGATGCATCACTTCCCGGAGGATTGAGAAGTGGTCACTGGCAGGTACCAAAAGGTTATTGTCAATGTTAGTTGTTGTTCGAGCTGCGGTGTCTGCTTTTTCGTTGCCCGGTATTCCAACATGACCTGGTACCCAGTAACATTTTACTGTGGTACCATGATGAATGAGGTAATGCAGTTCATGAAAAATGGCATGAATGAATGGATGAGTGTGGAAACTGACGGAACACAGTGCTTGTAATGCGCTGAGAGAGTCACTATAAATGATGCATCGTCGGTGGCGTTTGCGTCGTATATGACGTAGAGCCTGAAGGATTGCGTACAGTTCTGCCGAATATATAGTGAATGTGTCTGGAAGTTTGAAAGATGTCTCCTCACAGCAAATGTAGGCACAACCGACATGGCCAGGGCTCTTGGAGCCGTCGATATATATGGGGAAGTACCTGTTGTACCTGCCCCTGTGCCTAAAGAATATCTGTCGATATATGACATCTGCTGTGGTGGCTCTAGGGTATAATGATAATGAAAGAGAGACATCTGGCAGAGACTGCTCCCATGGTGCCAGTTGCCAAGCAACTGGGGCCACACGACTGATGTCTAATTCTAGTTCTTCCACAAGTGCCCTCATACGAAGACCGCAAGATGGAACACATGAAGGGCGAGCAGCAAATAGTCTATGAAATGAGGGATTAAAAATGACACGATGAAGTGGATGATCTGGAAAAGACTTCATCTTGATAAAATATTTCAAGGAAAGTTGCTGGCGTCTTGATGTCAGTGATGGCTCGTTGCATTCGACATACAGGCTCTCCATTGGAGACGTTCGGAAAGCTCCAGAACAAATCCGTAGGGCGAGATGGTGGACCGGGTCGAGCACACTCAGATAGCTCCGAGGTGCCGACCCGTATACAATGGAGCCGTAGTCGAGCTTCGATCTTATTAAAGCTTTATATAAGTGGAGGAGCGACTTACGGTCAGTTCCCCACGATGTAGAAGAGATGACCTTCAAGAGGTTCATCGTATTCATGCAACGAGCTCTTAATTGCGCAATTTGAGGTTTGAAAGTGCGTTTCTTGTCAAATGTGATGCCGAGGAATTTAGTATTCTCTACAATAGGTATTTGACTATTATTTAAAAATAATTGTGGGTCATCATAAAGCTCACGACGCCGGCAAAAATGCACAGCGACGGTTTTGTCAGCGGAGAAAGAGAAACCGTTATCATGAGCCCACTTGCTGATCTTGTTGAGAGCAGTTTGTAATTGTCTCTCGGCTGACCTCATATTCACTGATTGATATGATATTAACAGATCATCCACGTAAAGTGCGCCAGTGACTGACAACGGGAGTTGGTTCAACACACCGTTGAGTCTCAAAATAAAAAGTGTCACACTTAAAATGCTACCTTGAGGTACACCTTGTTCTTGAATTTGGGGAGCTGATAATGTGCTTCCGATCCGTACCTGGAAGATGCGGCGAGCAAGAAAGTTCTTAATGAAGATGGGCAAGTTGTCCCGCAAGCCGCTATTATAGAGGTCGGAAAGAATTCCGTGCCTCCAAGTACGGTCGTAGGCCTTTTCTATGTCGAAAAATATGGCTAGCATATGCTCCCTCTTCACAAATGCTTGTCTTATTGATGTCTCAAGGCGTAATAGATTGCATGTTGTGGACCTGAACCATCTAAAGCCGCTTTGATGTTTCGATAAAATATTGTTAACCTCAAGGTAGTGCATAAGGCGATAGTTGACCAAGCGTTCCATGAGCTTACACAAACAACTGGTCAAAGCAATAGGTCTGTAACTGTTAGGTTGCTGAGGATTTTTGCCAGGCTTCGGGAATGCAAGAACAATTGCTGCTCGCCAGGTGCCAGGAAATGAATGACTGACCCAGATCCGATTGAATAAAATAAGTAAATGTGACAGTGATTCTGGTGATAGATGCCGAATCATGGAATAATGAATAGCATCGGGCCCTACAGCTGAGTCAGGACTTCGCTGCAAGGCCGTCGTCAGTTCATGAAGGGTGAACAATGAATTGTACCCCTCCGGTGTAAAAGGCCGGAAGGTGTACGATGTACGTTCGGCTGATGATTTAATGGGATGAAACGATGGGGGATAGTTCGCATCACTGGAGACAGCGGCGAAATGGGCGGCGATGGTATCCGCAATATCCCTCACATCGCTGATGATAGTGCCATTGGTATTTAAAATGGTAAGTGGATGAGACTGATAATGACCATTGATTTTTCGGATCCGGTCCCAAATGACTTTAGATGAAGTAGATGAATTGATTCCCGTGGTAAACTTTTGCCAGGACTCGCGTTGAGCCTGGCGCCTGGTTCTTCTCGCTATCGCCTTTGCTTTTAAAAATGCCAACTTGTTGTCATGTGTAGGATACCGCCGGAACCTACTCCATGCTTTCTTTTGTGCTTTAATAGTAAGATTACATTCGTGGTTCCACCAAGGTTTAGGAAATTTAGGAAGTTTCGAGGAGACTTTGGGTATTGATTCATTTGCTGCAGAGATGACACAACTGGTGACAAGGTCGACACAGTGGTCGACGTCGGGTTGCGAAACCATATCCTCCGTGATTTCTGCCTTGACCGTGAAGTCTGCCCATCGGGCGGCCACAAGCTTCCACCGAGGAGGACCCTCAGGTATGCTATGGCTTCGATCAAGGCACTTAACCACTAGAGGAAAATGATTGCTCCCGTGGAGGTCCGGATCAACCGACCAGGACCAGTTGGGCAAGAGTGAAGGTGAGCATAACGATAAATCTATTGCAGTGAAACTATTGTTTGGGGCATGGAAATGAGTGAAACTGCCATCATTCATGATGGCAAGGTCCATGTCTTCTAACAGTCGTTCTACCATTTCCCCACGAGGGGTGTTGCTGTTAGAACCCCATATCATGTTATGAGCATTGAAGTCTCCAAGAAGAAAAAATGGTGGAGGTAATTGATCAATCAGATCTTCTAGATCTCTCTGTAAGATGGTGTCATTTGGTGGCAAATAAATGGAACAGATGGTAATTCTTAGGCCAGTAGAAATTTCCACCGCGATGGCTTGCAGGTTCGTGCGCAGCGTTAGAACGCGCGACGACACGTGATGTGGAACCAGCAGAGCAACACCGCGGATTGGATTGGATTTTGAATTTTTTTGGCGCAAGGACCAATTTGGCCAAACTGCGCCAAAACATGACACAAAAATAAGAAAAATATCTTTTTTTCGTGTCAAAAAACTAAAACATATAAAAAGGAAAACAAACGTAAAAAAATGACATGAATTGTAAAACTATAATTTGTTATAAAAACCAATAGCTTTGATGAATTTAAAAATGCGAGATGCATCGCAATGGTCAGATAAAATGTCACGAAGTGAAAGATGATTCTGACCAAAAGCGGTCGTAAAATGATGACGATGATGCAAACAAGTAAAAGCATGGGCAATGGTCAATGGACTTTGACAATGAGGGCACTGCGGTTGAATCTCTCGTAGTAAAAGATATGATTGTGTGATGCGACTGTGTCCTATGCGTAACCGGGCAAGCAGAACTTCCTCCTTTCGGATTGGATTGGATTTTAAATTTTCTGGCGCAAGGACCAATTTGATCAAACTGCGCCAAAACAAATTATAAAAATAAGAAAAATCATCCTTTTGTCATGTCAAAATACTAAAACTATGCATGATAAATAGCAACGTAAAGCATAAAACAATGACATGAATTGTAAAAATCTATAATTTATTATAAAAACCAATGGCTTTGATGAATTTGAAAATGCGAGATGCATCGCTGTGGTCATTTAAAATGTCATGAAGTGAAAGATGACTTTGACCAAAAGCGGTCGTAAAATGATGACGATGATATGAACAAGTAAAAGCATGAGCAATGGTCAATGGACTTTGACAATGTGGGCACTGTGGCTGACTCTCTCGTAATAAAAGATATGATTGTGTGATACGACTGTGTCCTATGCGCAACCGGGCAAGCAGAACTTCTTCCTTTCGGTTAGTTCTGCAGCTCGAACGCCAATGGCCAAGTGTGGGCTTGATGGCATGTAATTTGTTATTAATTTGATTGTTTCAATGGTCCTGCCAGCGGTGATGCATCACTTCCCGGAGGATTGAGAAGTGGTCACTGGCAGGTACCAAAAGGTTGTTGTCAATGTTAGTTGTTGTTCGAGCTGCGGTGTCTGCTCTTTCGTTGCCCGGTATTCCAACATGACCTGGTACCCAGTAACATTTTACTGTGGTACCATGATGAATGAGGTAATGCAGTTCATGAAAAATGGCATGAATGAATGGATGAGTGTGGAAACTGACGGAACACAGTGCTTGTAATGCGCTGAGAGAGTCACTATAAATGATGCATCGTCGGTGGCGTTTGCGTCGTATATGACGTAGAGCCTGAAGGATTGCGTACAGTTCTGCCGAATATATAGTGAATGTGTCTGGAAGTTTGAAAGATGTCTCCTCACAGCAAATGTAGGCACAACCGACATGGCCAGGGCTCTTGGAGCCGTCGATATATATGGGGAAGTACCTGTTGTACCTGCCCCTGTGCCTAAAGAATATCTGTCGATATATGACATCTGCTGTGGTGGCTCTAGGGTATAATGATAATGAAAGAGAGACATCTGGCAGAGACTGCTCCCATGGTGCCAGTTGCCAAGCAACTGGGGCCACACGACTGATGTCTAATTCTAGTTCTTCCACAAGTGCCCTCATACGAAGACCGTAAGATGGAACACATGAAGGGCGAGCAGCAAATAGTCTATGAAATGAGGGATTAAAAATGACACGATGAAGTGGATGACCTGGTAAAGACTTCATTTTGATATAATATTTCAAAGAAAGTTGTTGGCGTCTTGATGTCAGTGATGGCTCGTTGCATTCGACATACAGGCTCTCCATTGCAGACGTCCGGAAAGCTCCAGAACAAATCCGTAGGGCGAGATGGTGGACTGGGTCGAGCACACTCAGATAGCTCCGAGGTGCCGACCCGTATACAATGGAGCCGTAGTCGAGCTTCGATCTTATTAAAGCTTTGTATAAGTGGAGGAGCGACTTACGGTCAGCTCCCCACGATGTAGAAGAGATGACCTTCAAGAGGTTCATCGTCTTCATGCAACGAGCTCTTAATTGCGCAATTTGAGGTTTGAAAGTGAGTTTCTTGTCAAATGTGATGCCGAGGAATTTAGTATTTTCTACAATAGGTATTAGATTGTTATTGAGAAACAGTTGTGGGTCATCATGTAGGTCTCGACGCCGACAAAAGTGCATAGCAACAGTCTTGTCAGCGGAGAATGAAAAGCCGTTATTATGAGCCCACATGCTAATCTTGTTGAGAGCGGTTTGTAATTGTCTCTCGGCTGACCTCATATTCACTGATTGGTAAGATATCAACAGATCATCCACGTAGAGTGCGCCAGTGACAGACAACGGGAGTTGGTTCAACACCCCGTTGACTCTTAAAATAAAAAGTGTTACACTTAAAATGCTACCTTGAGGTACACCTTGTTCTTGAATTTGGGGAGCTGATAACGTGCTTCCGATCCGTACCTAAAATATGCGGCGAGCAAGAAAGTTCTTAATGAAAATGGGCAAGTTGCCCCGCAAGCCGCTAATATAGAGGTCGGAAAGAATTCCGTGCCTCCAAGAACGGTCGTAGGCCTTTTCTATGTCAAAAAATATGGCTAGCATATGCTCCCTTTTCACAAATGCTTGTCTTATTGATGTCTCAAGGCGTAACAAATTGCATGTTGTGGACCTGAACCGTCTAAAGCCGCTTTGATGTTTCGATAAAATATTGTTAACCTCAAGGTAGTGCATAAGGCGATAGTTGATCATGCGTTCCATGAGCTTACATAGACAACTGGTCAAAGCAATAGGTCGGTAACTGTTAGGTTGCTGAGGATTTTTGCCAGGCTTCGGGAATGCAAGAACAATGGCTGCTCGCCAGGTGTCAGGAAATGAATGACTGACCCAGATCCGATTAAATAATATGAGTAAATGTGAGAGTGATTCTGGTGAGAGATGCCGAATCATGGAATAATGAATGGCATCGGGCCCTACAGCTGAGTCAGGACTTCGCTGCAAGGCCGTCGTCAGTTCATGAAGGGTAAACAATGAGTTGTATCCCTCCGGTGTAAAAGGCCGGAAGGTGTACGATGTACGTTCGGCCGATGATTTAATGGGATGAAACGATGGGGGATAATTCGCATCACTGGAGACATGGGCGGCGATGGTATCCGCAATATCCCTCACATCGCTGATGATAGTGCCATTGGTGTTTAAAATGGTGATTGGATGAGACTGATAATGACCATTGATTTTTCGGATCCGGTCCCAAATGACTTTCGATGAAGTAGATGAATTGATTCCCGTGGTAAACTTTTGCCAGGACTCGCGTTGAGCCTGGCGCCTGGTTCTTCTCGCTATCGCCTTTGCTTTTAAAAACGCCAACTTGTTGTCATGGGTAGGATACCGCCGGAACCTACTCCACGCTTTCTTTTGTGCTTTAATCGTAAGATTACATTCGTGGTTCCACGAAGGTTTAGGAAATTTAGGAAGTTTCGTGGAGACTTTGGGTATTGTTTCTTTGGCTGCTGAGATCATACAACTGGTCACAAGGTCGACACAATGGTCGACGTCGGGTTGCGAAACCATATCCTCCGTGATTTCTGCCTTGACCGTGATGTCTGCCCATCGGGCGGCCACAAGCTTCCACCGAGGAGGACCCTCAGGTATGCTATGGCTTCGATCAAGGCACTTAACCACTAGAGGAAAATGATTGCTCCCGTGCAGGTCCGGATCAACCGACTAGGACCAGTTGGGCAAGAGTGAGGGTGAACATAAGGATAGATTTATTGCAGTGAAACTATTGTTTGGGGCATGAAAATGAGTGAAACTGCCATCATTCATGATGGCGAGGTCCATGTCTTCTAACAGTCGTTCAACCATTTCGCCACGTGGGGTGTTGCTGTTAGAACCCCATATCAGGTTATGTGCATTGAAGTCTCCAAGAAGAAAAAATGGTGGAGGTAATTGATCAATCAGATCTTCTAGATCTCTCTGTAAGATGGTGTCATTTGGTGGCAAATAAATAGAACAGATGGTAATTCTTAGGCCTGTAGAGATTTCCACCGCGATGGCTTGCAGGTTCGTGCGCAGCGTTAGAACGCGCGACGACACGTGATGTGGAACCAGCAGAGCAACACCGCGGCAAGCCCTACTCCCGTCATCGTAGTCAATACGAAAGAGGGAATGTCGCCTGATGTTCCATGTCTTCGAGGGCTTTGTAAAAGTTTCCTGGAGTGCCACGCAAACAGGATGATAACGATTGATCAAATCCTTGAGATCTTCATAATTGGATCTAAGACCACGAATGTTCCATTGAATTATGTTGGCCATAAATTAGGTAGAAGTAGACTGTTCGAGTTCTTTAAATTTATTCCGGTCTAGTTTCCGGCGAGTACCACCAGATTCTGATAGATTATCAAGATCCATGTCACCAATTGACTTGTCAACAATTAGTGACGCATTCTTGAGGGTGGGACATTTTATTGCTCTCTGTATTGCTTTTCTTGAATATCCGGTCTTTTTAGATTTATTTCCAGAATTAATCTTGGGTTTAGTAACAGTAGGTTTTTTGAATGTGTGCACTGTTGCTTTTCCTGCCTCTTCTTCGGAGGTAGTGGACTCCCTCCGGAATCCAGCGGAGCAACAGCAGCCACAACTATTGCACGGTTGGTTAGATGATGATGTTTGAGTTGATGTGTCAGCTATTGGTTCAGTCTGAGTTGTTACAGATGCTTTGGTAACAGTGTTAGTCTTATTAGCTGACGATGGATTTGCTACCATATTAGAGTATGATCTAGTACCTATTGGAGTTTGGTTAGAGGTTATACGACGGCGTGCTTCGATATATGAGATGTTGTTAAGAACCTTGATCTTCTGGATCTCTTTTTCTTCATTCCATTTCGGACACTTTTTGTCAAATGCGGGGTGAATGCCACCGCAATTGACGCACTTGAATGATGTTGAAGTGCAGTTGTCCGAAATGTAGTCCTTCTCACCGCATTTTGCGCAGGTGGGTTGACTTCGGCACGCCGTTCGTGAGTGACCGAATTTCTGGCAGTTAAAGCATCTAACAGGGTTAGGAATGTACGGGCGGAGTTTGAGGCTATAATAACCCATTTTGATATCTTTCGGCAATGTTGGTGATGAGAATGTGAGAATTATGTTTCGTGTGGGAGCTGGATTGCCATCTTTGCGGCTCATAATATGTTTGGCAGATGTTACGCCTTGAGACGCCAGCTCTTATGTTAGTTCTTCTTCATCCATGTTAATTAAGTTAGTATCTGAAATGACACCACGTGAATAATTCAACGTGGGATGGATTTTGACTGTTATTGGAATGTCTCCGAGAGATGTGAGCTTTTGTATGAGTTCGGCTTGTTTGGATGTGTTAGTTTCGATGAGAAGGTCTCCTGAACGAAGAGCCTTCACCGATTTTAAGGTACCAACTGTGCCATAGAGAGCTTTATCTATTACAAATGGTGATACTTTGGCCAGCGGTTTTTCAGCATCTGAAGAGTGCAGAAAGAAAAATGAGACAGTTGATGAATTTGAAGCAGTTACATTGACATGTGTTTGGTTTGAAGCAGTTCTTTGACGTTTTGGTGCATTTTGATTTTTTCCCATATTTGAATGGGTATGGTTCCACTCCCACCCACCATGCCCACCATGGAGCCCTACGAGGGGACGCGCACACGTAACCGGTGAAGGTTAGTAGCAACGTCAGGTTAGGTGGGAGCTATACACCACCAAAGCAGGCGAACAGACGCGTTCAAGATCCAAGATCGTCGTGAAGCAGCACCAACAAACCTCAACGACGTCCGGCAGGCCCGGCCCCTCTACCTGCCCAGTAGTGTAACCCCTTCAGCCACCGAGGCGACCACAGCCGATTGACCTGGACGGGGCTAATCCAAGCCTCCCGTTTCGGCTGAATCCGAGGCCAAAGCTAGCGCATCAGGCTAACCAGGATCCCCATCTCCAGCCTTACGGGTCTCCACGCACGGCAAAGACGCAGGTAGACAGCGTCCCGGATGGAGCATACGCTAGAAGCAATGCCCCATCCGGGAGGACCCCTCCCCGCCGGAGCGGGGCCCACAATGAGGGGTTGGACACAGAAGACAAATATGTACAGGACAAAACGAGACGCAAGACATGTACTGCAAGATGTGTCGAAATAAACACGTAATGTGGAACCAGCAGAGCAACACCGCGGCAAGCTCTACTCCCGTCATCGTAATTGATACGGAACAGGGAATGTCGCCTGATGTTCCATGTCTCCGAGGGCTTCGTAAAAGTTTCCTGGAGTGCCACGCAAACAGGATGATAGTGATTGATCAAATCCTTGAGATCTTCGTAATTGGATCTAAGACCACGAATGTTCCATTGAATAATGTTGGCCATAAATTTCAAATAGATGTAGACGGTTCAAGGTCTTTGAGCTTATTTCGGTCCAATTTCCGGCGAGTAGTACCGGATTCTGTAGGATTATCGAGATCCATGTCACCAATTGATTTGTCATCAAGAAGTGACATGTTTTGTAATGTAGGCTGCTTCTTTGCTCTCTGAATGGCTTTTCCTGAATATCCGGTCTTGAATAGTTTAATTTTAGATTTATTTCCACTATTGATTTTTGGCTTAGTAGCTGTAGTTACTTTGAATGTGTTCGCTGTTGCTTTTCCTGCTTCTTCGGAGGTGGTGGACTCCTTCCGTATTCCAGCAGAGCAACAGCAGCCACAACTATTACATGGTTGGTTAGATGATGTTTGAGTGGATGTATCAGCTATGGGTTCGGTCTGAGTTGTCACAGATGCTTTGGTGACATTGTTAGTCTTGTTAGCTGATGATGGATTTGTTACCATATTAGAGTATGATCTACTAGCTATTGGAGTTTGGTTAGGGATAATACGACGACGTGCTTCAATATATGAGATGTTATTTAGGACCTTGATCTTCTGGATCTCTTTTTCTTCATTCCATTTCGGACATTTCCTGTCATATGCGGGGTGGTCGCCACCGCAATTGACGCACTTGAATGATGTTGAAGTGCAGTTGTCCGAAATGTGGTCCTTCTCACCGCATTTTGCGCAGGTGTGTTGACTGCGGCACGCCGTTCGTGAGTGACCGTATTTTTGGCAATTAAAGCATCGAACAGGGTTAGGAATGTATGGCCGGATATGGAGGTTATAATAACCTATTTTGATATCCTTCGGCAATGTTGCTGATGAGAATGTGAGAATTATGTTTCGTGATGGAGCTAGATTGCCATCTTTGCGGCTCATGATATGTTTGGCAGATGTTACGCCAGCTCTTCTGTTAGTAGTTCTTCATCCATGTTAATCAAGTTAGTATCTGAAATTACACCACGTGAATAATTCAACGTGGGATGAATTTTTACTGTTATGGGAATATTCCCAATAGATGTGAGCTTTTGAATGAGTTCGGCTTGTCGGGGAGTGTTGGTTTCGATGAGAAGGTCTCCTGAACGAAGAGCCTTCACTGATTTTAAAGTTCCAACTGCGCCATAGAGAGCTTTATCTATCAAGAATGGTGATGCTTTTGACAGCTGTTTATCGGTATCAGAACTATGCAAAAAGAAGAACGAGACAGATGACAGATTTGAAGAAGCGGTTTCTGTGACAATTGTTTCACTAAGAGCAGTTCTTTGACGTTTTGGTGCATTTTTTGTTTTTCCCATATTTGAATGTGTATTGTTCCACTCTCACCCACCATGCCCACCATGGAGCCCTACGAGGGGACGCGCACACGTAACCGGTGAAGGTTAGTAGCAACGTCAGGTTAGGTGAGAGCTATACACCACCGAAACAGGCGAGCAGACGCGTTCAAGATCCAAGATCGTCGTGAAGCAGCACCAACAAACCTCAACGACGTCCGGCAGGCCCGACCCCTCTACCTGCCCAGTAGTGTAACCCCTTCAGCCACCGAGGCGACCACAGTCGATTGACCTGGACGGGGCTAATCCAAGCCTCCCGTTTCGGCTGAATCCGAGGCCAAAGCTAGCGCATCAGGCTAATCAGGATCCCCATCTCCAGCCTTACGGGTCTCCACGCACGGCAAACACGCAGGTAGACAGCGTCCCAGACAGAGCATACGCTAGAAGCAATGCCCCGTCTGGGAGGACCCCTCCCCGCCTGAGCGGGGTCCACAATGAGTGGTTGGACACAAGACATAAACATGTACAGGACAAAAGACGCAAGACAAGTACTGCAAGATGTGTAGAAAAAAAAAACCATGCAATCTGGGCTATTGAAAGTGAAGGATATGGGCACAAATAAGCGATGACAATGGCGTGTGATAGATTTAGCATTACCCAGGGTGCACCACGAGGAGGCCTATCACATTACACCCCGTCCCGTTTGGGAATGGTCCAGAGGCGTTTGCAGCAGCAGCAAGACGCCTGAAAGAGGAAAAATATCGCCCACTGGTGGAAGCGATGAAACTACGATTCTCGGACGTCCGCTTTGGCGCCCTTGTGGTGGGAGCCCTTTGGTCGTGGGACCCTCAGAATGACCGGATCGTAGCCAGACTCTGCTCTCGACGATACTCCAGCCTGATGAGAAAACTTGTGGTCAGCGAAACAATTGGAAAATCTAGAGACATTTATGTTGAGTTCATCACCGGGGTACGGCAGTCAGCACCCGTCCAAGGCCAGAAGAGAGGTAAAATGAGGTCGCCCACCAGTGTCAGTGAACATCCATACCGTACGCAGGTTCTCTAGTGGAAAGAACTTTTGATCATCAGACAGCGCATGATCCCTAATTGATGTATATAGCTCAATGTTGTGTAAAGGAAGATTGTATATGTATAGTATTTTTCGCATCCAATAGCAATGTAAAGAATGTTTCGCAACAATACCATTGTACAGAAAGTGCCGCAATAATGTGTATGTAAATTCGTGCCACATCATTATTTATGTATCGGAACAATGTATTTGTATAGAATGTATCGAACCCATCAACCATGCAAAGTCAATTCTCATATCATAGTCTTGTAAAGAATGCGCAACAAAGCATGATTTGTACAGAAATTCCAATGTAACATATAATTATTCCGGATCTCTTGATGTAAAGATTGTCAGCAACCATGTTCACACGTACAAACGTCTCTTGAGCTATTGTTCCCTTGTAAAGGAGATCCCGAGTCCCATACCGGGCCATGTATAACCTCACTTAAAATATGAATAAATGTTTTTTAAATCTGTTCTTATCAGCTTAATATCTGGTACGTCTCCTACATGGGGACAAGATATTAAACTTATTTTTGGAACAGGGCGGAGTGCTTTCAGCTTGCTGAACCTCTGCCGCGGGTCCTCTCGATATTGCACTACCTTCGAGTTGGGCCCATCCTCATGAAATCAAGTAGACTCTGTGTTTTGTTCATAATTTCGCAATAATCACTCTTTGTCGGGGCGAAAACGACGAATTAGAAAGCGGTCGACGGGAAATTAAGGCCGGCGCACGACCCTGGGACTTTTTTATTAAGGAGACGACGTGGATGCCACGTCCTTGTGAGGACGGGTCCACGCGGTCGTTTCCTCGTTGTGCTGTGCGCTTCCGAAATGCTGCCGCGTGTCCCCTGGACGTTTCTGGGTGCCCCCCCCCCTTCTCGATCGAGAATGCAAGTAGATATTGGTCTCGCGTCGACATCTAGCGGTCGAACGTGCAACCCGAACGGAACGGCGCACCTGAAAGCAACATCTGGTCGAAGAGTCGTCGCGTCTTCAAAATACGAACGAGTCTTCCGACGCTGCGCGTCAGACCCCAGCCAGGACATTAATTATAGTTAATTGTGATTAAATTTTAATTCGCATCTATCCCGTTATCGCTTCTCGGCCTTTTGGCTAAGATCAAAGTGTAGTAAGTGATCTTGCCAAGGGAAGAGCTTCATGCCTCGCCTCCTCCTCCTCGTCGACTTCCCGGGAAAGGCATCTGTCACATCTCAGGCATTTCAGCCTAGCCGTCGTCCTTGGACCCTTGCCTCATTACATGGCTGGGCCTTGAGCGTGCGGTCAGCGGAAGTGCCTGTTAGCCAATCGGTGGTGTGGCAGTGTTCGGGTCAGCCTCGGAGCTTTGGCTACGCCTGGCGGACTGACTTGACACCTTTCCCTCCCGGGGCTGCCCCACATCCATAACTCGGGTTCGGCAAGATGACCTCTCGGGGTCGCTTGAAGAATTCGGGTCTATGCATGATGCCCACTCATGTTTCCCTCCCTTTTTCGAGGCCTCTTAAAGGTCCTCAACTTCTTTCTCTCGGGACCTCTTAAAGTGTCCCACCCCCTGGTCTATCGAGACCTATTAAAGGTCTCAACTCTCCCTGGGTTCTCACGAGACCTCCTAAAGGTTCTCTTTCCCTGTGGGTTTGGTTCACGTGGGACCTCTTAAAGGTCTCTTCCCCCTGGGTTGGTTACCGTGAGACCTCTTCACTCCTGGTTTTCGCGTGGCGTCTTCAGGGCTCCCCTCGTCGGGCAGAGTCCGCCAAGTTGTGTAGTTGGTGAACTTTTGTCATTAACTCCAGGGTTTGGCGAGGTCTGCCCACCGAGAGGTAGAGCTCCCAAGGGGACTAGTGGGATCCTCCCCCCCCCGGGTTTTTAAGAGTCCCTTAAGGGCTCATCCCCCCCGGGCTAGGTAGGACCTCCTAAAAGGTCCTCCCCATTGGTATCAAGGTCCCTCTTAAAGGTTCCACAGCCCTTACGGAGTCTCATGATCTCCCCTGCCCTGGTCACGGGCATCCGCCGCCTAATGGGTCATGTGTAGGGTGCGCCTAGTCCAAGTGCACGGGATCCACAAGGAACAACTAATACGAGAAGACTACATCAATGAACTGACCCCGAGGCGCGACCACACCAACATGCCCAGACTACTGAGAAACGGTCGAAGCATACCGACACCTGGGTCGGCTCAGCGAGTGACACGAACAGCCACCGACGGGGAAGTGACAACGCCTAACACGTCGCCACGCAGTGCATCTAGGTCACCCAGCCAATCGAGATCGTCCTCGACAGAATGGTCGAGCGGAGACTGCGACGCTCTACGCCCGCTCACTGAGATTAACCCTCCTACTCAAGGGGGTGATGAAGAGAGTGAAGATGCTCACCTGTCCATGCCGCCAATGACGGACGCCACATGGGAGCTGGACGCAAGCATCATGTCCATCGACCCCTTGCAGCCCTTGAACACATCGACCCCGATCAAACACCACTCCACCACTGATGATGAGACTCAGTGGGGCGAACGACCTGGGCGCCTCTACAACAGTTGGATTCTCCAATGAGGAAGAGTCTCCCAGCAACAGTATTAGGGCACACTTGGCAACAAGTGACATGGCTCAGCGCGCAACACCAACCACCTTCAGAAACGCAGATGACGCACCGAGACGCCGCTCCGCCGCCTCAGGCTCCCCAGGGGCAGGGCAGTTTGCAAGACTGACCCTATCGTCACTGCAAGCGTCGCTCCGTGCAGCAATGCGCGTGCTCTCCCCGAACAACACCGCAGGAGGCACCCCGCCAGTAGTGCATCAAACGACAGACACAACGCAGGACAGTCAGCCTACCCAGCAGGACTCGCCCGTTCCACTAGGGCTGGATGGCAGCCCTCCAGGAAGCCACTTCGGTGCTCTTAGCTCGTCGCTAGCAAGACAGCTGCCCAGACTTAGCGTGTCGCCGCTGCGGGACCCAACGGACGAGAAAAGAGCCGACAGCCAGCCAAGTGTTCCCCAGCCAGCATGGCCGTTCGGGACCCCGGGAGCTCAGGCACCAACTTCACCACGACACGGTGATGGACACGACGCTGAGCAGGGACATCGCCCAACAAAGCCCGCAGCACGCGCTCAGCGAAGCAGGCAGCACGCAGAGACACTCAGCCCGTCACCGGCAGGACAGTTACCCAGACGGAACACCTCATCGCTCCAAGCCTCGCTGGAACAACCAGACAACGGGACTCTCCTGCCCACCTCAGCCAGCCCAACAGAGACGGTGATGATGACCCCCTAGTACCAACAGCCAGAGAGGAAGAGCTATCGCCGGAAGTGACAGTGCCGAGGCCCCAGGAAGAGGACAGTGCCTCCGAAACCCCCTCCCCGGATCGACTGGTTATAGACGTGGGACTAGATGACTGGCTGATCAACGCAACAGCCCCTCCCAGGACGCAAAGATCTCTCTTCCAGTCATCGAATGAGAGCTCTCTGTCACTCCACACGTCAGAGAACAGTGGGTCATCAACATCCAGAGACGCTGCCACACAGACGACCAGGACCCGCAAACGGAAGAAGAAGCGAAAGAGAAACAAGACGCCAGAACACCGGCAACCTCAACCTACACTTCATGTAGCAGGACCCTCCACAATGCAGGACCACCAACCACCGTCGCAAGTCGCAGCCTTGCCGCTAGCCCTAAGGACCAAGGTCGCAATCCGGACATGGACAGCGCTACCAGGAAAGAGCACGAGTAACGATCAGGAAGGCTCCGACTCGTCGTCACCCAGTGACCCTCCGCCAGCGATGGATGCCCACCTCACGGACATCGAGATCCCGGAGTCGCAGCCCCAAAGGGACACAGACAACCCCGCCATGGCACCGAGCAGGACCTCGAGGCTGTGCACACCGCAAGCGAGGCAGTGGGTGAGAGCATCCGCTCAAACGCATGCTCTGACACGAGGAACGGGGGGAGAGGCCTCCACCATGTCAGTGGCTCGAGCACCAGTAGTAGCGATGGACCCGAGGCAACCGGCGGGACCACTGACACAACTGATTGAGGAATCAAGACTGAACAGAAGGCCAGCACTCCTGCCGACACGGGACGGCCCACCGCTGGTACTCACCCAGACACACCGGATCTCGCCGGGCCCGGACCAGCCGAACAACCCCTCTCCGACGCGCGGCTCGGTCGACCTCAACAGGCAGTGCCAGAGAGTCGAGTCGGAAATCCATATCATCTTCCCGATATCATGCCCCCTGCCATGCACAGAAGACCACTGCACCAGACAGTTCAAATCCGACAAGTGGACTGCCATGCAGCAGTCGCTGCTCCGCCACCTGCTGGCCGATCACAGAGCGGACGCGTCGTCATCGGTGTTCTGGTGTCGCCTGTGTAATTCACGCCTAGAAACAAAGCGGGTGAAGAACCACCCGTGCTTTCGTTCACGGCCCATATTAGTAATCGACGCAGCCCGTCGCGGTATCCTTGCACAGAATGCCAAGAGACCTTCCCATCCAAACGGGGAGCGAGGAACCACTGGCGTGCCAGGCACCTAGCACGCAACAGGCCCAACACCGATCAACGCCCCACAAGATCCCCAGTCGGCAACACAACAGCACACTCGGAAGAGGGTGATCCAGAACCAGCCAACAGTGAAATAGAACCCAGATCTGAGGAAGAAGATCACAGTGATACACAGACCGGACACGCAGGGGACGCCGACGCAACCGATCCCAACATTGATGAGCGAGTAGCGGAAGACCAAGAAGGGGACCCGGAAATCGCCCCCCAACGAACGGAACCCACCGACGAGTGCCCATCGGCGCCCTTCACCAGAGGGTTCAGGGAGATACTGAATGGGTTCGGCGCGGACTCCTTACAACCCTTCTGTGACACGGTAGCAGAATACACCGCGTTCGCGAAGGAGAACGTCAAGCTACCAAGGGAACCAACGCGGCAGGCCCCCAATAGGCGGACTAACCTCCACAATCACAGGGAAATCCAAAGGCTCTACAGAAGGAACCGGAGAAGAGCTGTCATGACCATCCTGGGCGAAGAGAACGAGAGATGCACAATCCCAGTGCAGGAGATCGTCGAAGAATTCTCAGCCCACACGACGTACAACGAGAGCAACCTAAGAGACATTAGGTACCAGAGAACAAGCGATCCAGTAGACCTCTCACCATTGTCAAGCGCCAAGTCCTCCAGCGCCTGCAGAGAGCCGAGAACACGGCTCCCGGTACTGACCGCCTTACGTACCAGCATTGGAGAGGAACGGACCCGCAAGCGAAAACCCTCACTCTCATTTACAACTGTTGCTTGAAGGCCGGACAATCCTCATACAAAAAAGCGGAGACCCAACGTTAGCAAGGAATTGGAGGCCGATAGCGCTAAACCAGACCATCTAAAAATTATTCACGGGCTGCCTAGCCAAGCGTCTCCAGTCATGGATGGAGGAGCATACGGTCCTATCACCCATGCAGAAAGGCTTTTTCCGCCATGGCGGAGCGTTTGAAAACAACTACGTGCTGGAGCAGAGAATCCAAGAAGCAAAGAGAACCGACAAAGAGCTCTGCATCCTTTCGCTGGACTTGTCGAACGCCTTCGGGTCGGTACCGCACAGAGTGATAGCACACGCCCTGGGCCAGAGCGGTGCGGGCCCAGCGTTTGTCGGACTAGTGACAGATATGTACGACCAGGCGAGAACAACGTACGCCACCGGAGATGAGCCGTCAGAGGCAGTCCAGATCCAGCAGAGCGGGCAGCCTTGCCTCACTCCAAGTGGGCTATTATTTAACATCGCAGTGGACCCAGTACTCCGTACAGTGCAGGGCAGTCACGCCGAGCACAAAATATTGGCCTACGCTGATGACATGCTGCTCCTGGCTAACGATCCATCCACGTTACAGGGAAATGTGGACGAAGCCAACGAAACCGTAGAGAAGCTAGGCTTGAAGATCAACGCAGCCAAGTGCTTCTCATTACACCTAGGCAGAGCACCAAGAGGGTGTCGCGACACAATCTTCACGGTCGGTGGCCAACCGGTGAAAGCGCTCGGGGATGGGGATCACCAAAAGTTCCTAGGAAAACCAACGGGCTTCCGGATTATTGACAACGACGCGAACGCAGAGGAAATTCTCCGCACAGGAGAGGCGATTATGGCTTCTTCACTCGCGCCATGGCAACGACTCGACGCGATGAAGACTTTCTTCTACCCGGCCATGCAATACGCGCTGAGAACAACGCAGCACAAGAAAGGGACCTGGTCACGCATCGACGAGAAGCTCCGCCCCGAAATAAAGAAGACCCTATACTTACCAAACAGGGCAAGCAACCACTATATATACGGGGACACGAAGAAGGGATTGTTTGGCGTACCGGAAGCTGCATCCGACAATGACATATCCCATCTGGACGCAGCCTACAAACTGCTCACTTCCGGGGACGGAATAGTGCGGGACCTGGCTTGGAAAGACCTCTGAGTTTACGCAACACTGTCTCCGGCGCATCCCCTCGTACGGCGAGGTCTCTGACTTCCTCTCCGGAACGGCGTGGAGGCTCACGACCAACGACATCAGTGTGGTCAAGGGCAAGGATGGCATCCCGAGGACTAAATGCGAGGTGGCACATACAGGAGGACCATCATGTCGAGCTAACGGTGGACAACACCACGATCACGGACAGGAGGGTGCTGTTTAAGAACATCCGAGCTCTTGTTAGAAACCACCACACGCAGAATCTAGCGGAGATGCCGCACCAAGGCAAAACCCTCCCCTGCTTCTCGAAAGCAAAGGCGTCGACCCACTTTCACCGAGAAGGGGGGTACACGAGGTTTGCCGAATGGAGGTTCATCCACAGGGCGAGGCTCGGACAAGTACCGCTCAACGGCTGTCGCCATGGCAACGACACACGCGACACGAGATGCAGACGATGCGGATACCCCAGAGAAACTCTGCCACATGTGCTGGGGCATTGCATGGTTCGACTCCCGGTAGAGGCAGAGATGAGTCGCCAACGGCCATACCATGCTGAAAACATCGGTTCTCGTCGGGGCATTGCATGACGTACAGCGCAAGGTACACTGCCAGACACAACGCCATTGTAGAGAGAATCAAGAAAGCAGCATCAGGACGGTGGAACATCATCGCCGAAAACCAACCCATAATGGGATCTAGCGTACGCCCTGATCTAGTGCTCATAAATGGGAACTCGGTACTGGTCCTCGACGTAACGGCACAGAGGCGTTCGCACAGGCACGACGCACCAAGTAGGAGAAATACGCGCCACTGATAGCACGACTGAGAACGAAGTACGACGACGTGAGATTTGGAGCCATCGTGGTGGGGGCGCTGGGATCATGGGACGCCGCCAACGATAGACTCATAGCCAGACTGTGCTCAAGAACGTACGCCAACATGATGGCCAAGCTGATCGTCAGTGACACCATCCGCGCCTCGAGAAACACATATGTGGAGTTCCTCACCGGGGTAAGACAGGACACTACTCAAGGCCAAATGAACTAAAAAAAAGCTGATCTGAGAAGACAAACGAACTTTGCATCGACGCTGTGCACATATAGTGATCCCCCTTGTAAATACATCCCCAATATCGAACCGAGTATATGTCAAACTCAAGCGAATGTACAACAGCATTGTCAAGATGGCAGCCAATGTAAACGAGAATGATATGTAAAGGAAAATATGTCACACAAAGTGTAAAAGCAAATTTCCCTGGAAAGCAGGTTGACGAGAAGACCCAATGTCGGGCCATGTACATAATATCTCTCAAGCATTCAATAAATAGTTTTTAAATCTGTTCTTATCAGCTTAATATCTGGTACGTCTCCTACATGGGGAAAAGATATTAAACTTATTTTTGGAACAGGGCGGAGTGCTTTCAGCTTGCTGAACCTCTGCCGCGGGTCCTCTCGATATTGCACTACCTTCGAGTTGGGCCCATCCTCATGAAATCAAGTAGACTCTGTTTTATTCATAATTTCGCAATAATCATTCATCGTCGGGGCGAAAACGACAAATTAGAAAGCGGTCGACGGGAAATTAAGGCCGGCGCACGACCCTGGGACTTAGTTTTTTATTAAGGAGACGACGTGGATGCCACGTCCTTGTGAGGACGGGTCCACGCCGGTCGTTTCCTCGTTCTGCATCAGAAGAGTTGCCGCGGGTCCTCTCACCCCGAAGATCATCCGGATCCTGCCAAAAATGATGTCAAGCTAGGCGAAGACAACGGCGTGCCCGAAGCATGACCTGGTTGGCGGTTGATGACTCGTGACCACCCCTACTCTCTTCTTCCTCGCCTCCTCCTCTTCGTCGACTTCCCGGGAAAGGCATCTGTCACATCTCAGGCATTTCAGCCTAGCCGTCGTCCTTGGACCCTTGCCTCATTACATGGCTGGGCCTTGGGCGTGCGGTCAGCGGAAGTGCCTGTTAGCCAATCGGTGGTGTGGCAGTGTTCGGGTCAGCCTCGGAGCTTTGGCTACGCCTGGCGGACTGACTTGACACCTTTCTCACGCGGGGCTGCCCCACATCCATAACTCGGGTTCGTCAGGATGACCTCTCGGGGTCGCTTGAAGAATTCGGGTCTATGCATGATGCCCACTCATGTTTCCCTCCCTTTTTCGAGGCCTCTTAAAGGTCCTCAACTTCTTTCTCTCGGGACCTCTTAACGTGTCCCACCCCCCTCTCTAGCGAGACCTATTAAAGGTCTCAACTCTCCCTGGGTTCTCATGAGACCGCCTAAAGGTTCTCCTTCCCTGTGGGTTTGGCTCACGTGGGACCCACTAAAGGTCTCTTCCCTCTGGGTTGGTTACCGTGAGACCTCTTCAAGGTCTCGCACGCGTGGCCTCTTCAGGGCTCCCCTCGACGGGCAGAGTCCGCCAAGTTGTGGAGTGGAACTTTCGACACTGGCTCCAGGGTTTGGCGAGATCTGCCCACCGAGAGGTAGAGCTCTCAAGGGGACTAGTGGGATCTTCCCCCCCCCCCGGGTTTTTAAGAGTCTCTTAAGGGCTCATTCCCCCACCCCCCCGGGCTAGGTAGGGCCTCCTAAAGGTCCTCCCCATTGGTATCGAGGTTCCTCTTAAAGGTCCCGCATCCCTTACGGAGTCTCCTAAAGTTCTCCAACCCCCACCAATGGGTCTAACAGGGCCCTTAAGGCCCCGCCCTGGTCACGGGCATGTGCCGCCGATCGGGTCTTGCGTAGGGTGCAGCCAGTCGAGTCAATCTGAAGCGAATTCAAGCGCCAGAGCAAGTAAGAGAACCTGAGCACCAATCTAACAAGCTAACTGTGTGAATGGCTAACCCATAACATCTAACCATAACACCATACGAAGATGGTGAAGACGCTGAGAAATGGGAGAATAATTCTCACTCCAGGATCAGCACAACGTATTGTTCCTGAATCCGCGACTAACGAAGTGACATCTGCTCCGCCTGATATTACCTCGAGGTCACCGACAGATTCGTCAGTATCGCCGTACACTCACGAACTATACTGCAGTGCCACCACCGAAGCAGGGGCCCGCTCTGACGAGGACAACGTCCTAGAGGAAACGCCACTGCATCCCACGGTGCTAGCATCAGTACTGGAGATCGTTCAGCCGGGTGACCCTACTGCCGACATGAACTATTCATTGTTCACCTCACCTGAAGGGACGACGCCCTCCCTGTTTGAGGAAGGGGACTCCGCACCAGCACCCAATGGTCTTTCGGCAGCATTAAGCTCGTCACCAGCTGGACACCTGCCGAGATTCAGCGTGTCACCCCTTCAGTTCTCGCCAAGAGGGCCGAGGTACAGTGCAATCGTTACATCACCGGGCTCCGCGCATCGGGTCGTAACAACAGGCCTCAATGAAGACTACTCTGGTCACCTACCGTCATACCCGATCTCAGGGTCCCCAACCACGTCCATGCCTGAAGTTGTGTCTCCGCCAGTGCGTGCTAGACTGGAACAGGCAGGCAGCCATCCCGCCACACCGGTCAACGTCGGTCCAAGTGATTCCTCCAATCCCGCGTCACGGGCCTCACAACAACCTACTGTGCAGCTGGAAGAGTACAACATCTCCGGATCTTCATCCCCGGACAGGCTGGTGATCGACGTGGAGCCGGAGGACTGGATAACTGACTCCACTGCCCCACCGACGACGCAGAGATCGCTATTCTCTTCGTCGGAAGACAATTCGTCAACATCAGCTGCATCTATCGACGCGTCGACACAAACGAATGGGCCCTACAGGCGTCAGAAGGAAAAGAGGTCCAACGAACCCGCGCGAGACCAATCACCCACTCGGAGTCCGCCCCTGGCTGCTGGACCATCAAACGTGGTGACTCCTCCGGGTCCATCGCAGAGGTCAGTGCTACCGCTGGCACAGCGCTCAAAAACAGCGCTGCGGGCCCATGGTCTCCTTCCAGTGTTGAACACACAAGTGAGCGAGGACCCCCAACCAGCGTCACCTGACACTGGAATCGAGATTCCCGAGTCCCAAGAACATGTCGTCGTCGGCCAACAACGAAGAATGCCAACAGCGCCCAGGCCTCTGACGCAGATGATAGAGGGCGACGCCCTCGACAGGCCCGAACACGAGAGACACAGGTCACTCATCGAGTGCGTTCCTGACACCAGGGATCCGGCAGCCACGACACTCGCCGGTGACCGCCCCGACTCCGGCCACTCAACAATCGGGCCACTGGCCGGTTGCGTTCCCGTCGCCGCCAACTCAGCAAGGAGAAGCCCGCCGGAATGTGCACGTGATATCACCAAGCCAGGAGACCACAACACCACCATCCGCCACAACAGCGGAATAGGGAAGAGTGGCTCAAATGGTGCACATCACCTTCCCAGTGGTCAGCCCCATGAGGTGCACTGAACAGTCTTGCCGGGCCATGTTCAAATCCAACCGTTGGACTGCGATGAAGCAATCTCTCCTTCGCCACCTGCGAGCAGACCACGGTATAGATATAGAAGACACGTTGTTTTGGTGCAGCCACTGCCACCTGCAGATCAGGAACAGGCTCGTAAAACGTCATTGCTGCCTACGCGGTCGCCCCCTCACAGCTGTAGGGAATCTTCGGTGCGAATACCAGTGCCCCGAGTGCTCAGATTCCTTCCCGAGCGAATACCAGTGCCCCGATTCCTTCCCGAGTGGGAGAGGTCTAAGAAACCACATGAAAGCCAGGCACGGAGCACCGCAGAGACAGTGGCCCACAGAATGCGCCGACACGGCCCTCTCCGCCAACCGGATCACCGCCAGTGGACAGATCGCCTCACCGTGTCTCACCGCCAGCAAGAGGAACAACCGCCACAGATCTGCCCGTTCATCTTGTGCCGCCAAGAGAGCAATCAGGGCAGCCGGTCCAGCAAGCCCTCACGCAGTCGCACAATCGGATCCTCAATCACCCACCAACGGAGTGACACCAGCCATGGAGGAGGACGCGGACGCTGCTGAGGGTGGGGAACCGGAGCCCTTACAACCACCGGATGCCACGACGATGGACCCACAGAGGGACAACTCGCCATCCGCTCCATACGTGGGTATCCTGAGAAACATGCTTGCGGACCTAGATGAAGACAACTGGCCGAGCTTCTGTGAGGCAGTTCGAGAACTCACATCGTTCGCGCAGGAATACGTGCAGCTCCCAGCCCCATCAAGTGGAACCGCGATCAGAAGAACAGACCCCCCTCAACCACAGACAGATCCAACGCCTGTATCGAAGGAACCGCCGCCGTGCCGTTAAGACCATCCTTGGAGAGGAGTCGTGCAGATGCACGCTCCCGGTGGAAGAGGTAGTGGCAAAATTCCATACTCAATGTCCTTTCGACGCAGAGGCATTGGCACCCATCGGCCACCCTAATCCTGCCTCAACACCCGTGGATCTATCTCCTCTCTCGACGGCTGAGGTACTAGGTCGGTTAAAGCGAGCCGAGAATTCAGCGCCCGGCCCGGATCGCCTAACCTACAAGCACTGGCTAGGGGTGGATCCGGAGGCACACGCTCTGACGACAATCTTCAACGGATGCCTCAAGATGGGTAGAATACCCGAGGAGTGGAAACGCTCAAGGACCATCTTGGTCCCAAAGGGCGGTGATTTAAACATGGTGGGGAACTGGAGGCCAATCGCGCTCACACCAACCGTCTACAAACTCTTCACGGGCTGCTTAAGCAAGAGGCTGGTCACATGGTTGGAAGAGTTCGAGATATTATCCTCTTCTCAAAAAGGCTTTCTAAGACACGACGGGGCCTTTGAAAATAATTTCATTCTGGAGCAAAGGATACAAAAGGCAAGGAGGGCCTCAGAAGACCTATGCATCATGTCTCTGGACTTTACAAACGCCTTTGGCTCCATTCCCCACGCCACCATTACTCACAATCTACAACAAGCAGGAGCGGGGGAGAGGTTCATCCGTATCACGAAAGACCTGTATCGGGAAGCAACGACGACGTACCACACTGATGAGGGCACTTCAGAAGCACTAACGACGACGCAGGGTGTCCGCCAGGGCTGCCCGCTCAGTGGACTACTATTCAACATTGCCGTCGACCCCGTACTGCGCTCGGTTCAAGGAGACACTAGCACGCACAATGTGCTAGCGTACGCAGACGACGTCCTGTTGCTGTCGAGAAACCCGAACACCCTCCAGCGACTGATTGACACCACATGCGAAGTCTCCTCCAGTCTCGGGTTGAGAATAAATCCGGAGAAATGCTTCTCCCTTCACTTGGGAAGTGCACCAGTAGGATGCCGGAGTACGACATTCCGTGTCAACGGGAACCCGATTCAGGCCCTGGAGGATGGGAACCACAAGAGCTTTCTTGGGAAACCCGTAGGATTCCGTCTACTGCCGGATGAAAGCTCTCTGGCTGAGTGCATTCAACGAGGCAAACACATAATGTCTTCAAGTCTGGCCCCCCTGGCAAAGGATAGACGCCTTGAAGACATTCTTCTTCCCCACGTTGCAATATTCAATCCGGACGGCTCAGAGAACGAAAGGCAGCTGGAAACGTATAGACGAAGCCCTGAAGCCACTCATAAAAGAAACGCGCCAGCAATGCCTACCTCCACGGAGACACCAGAGATGGCCTTTTTGGCATACCCGAGATGGCATCCGATGCAGACATAGGCAACATAGACGCGGCAGTAAAACTCCTGACTTCACGAGACCGAGTGGTCCAAGATATGGTGTGGACGGATCTGCGGGACTTTGTGTCAGCATGCATCAGGAAGCCAACCCCATCAATGGACGAGATAAACAACTTTCTGTCACGGACTGGGACAAGACACACGTCGCACCCCACAACGTCCGTCTGGTCGAGAGCACGGATGGCCGCTGAACACCTAGGTCTGGTCTGGGAGCTGACGGACTCTCGCCAGGTAGCAGTGAGAGCTGGAGACATAACGATCTCCCCGGAACGCCTGCCAACATCGTCAGACCTGGAGCGTGACCTGTCCCTATCGCCTGACACCTCAAAGTCCAGTGCATTGTCCGTACATCTGCCCCCCATGGCTTGCAAGAGTGATGGTGAAGAGAGGGGATCGAAAGCGAGCTCGTGAGACGAACCTCCGCCGGCCAGTGACGTTTCGTCATCTTCCTCACACAGCGATGCTGCAACGCAGACAGACAGACCGGCTCGCCGGAAGAAGAGGATCGGACGGGATGACCCGGAACTGGTACTCGCGAGCCCTTCAAGGATTCCTGAACCCTCAGCCCCCTCACAGACCAGCGCTCTGCCACTCGGCCACAGGACCAAGAAAGCGTTACAAACCAGGAGTAACCTCCCGGTTCCAGAGAGCCAGCTGGATTCGGATCCGCCGTCGCCGCCAGGTATGAGAACAGTAGTGCCAGAGACCCAAGCCCCGCCGGTTATGCCAACGGCTGAGAACCAAGTAGGGTCCAACGTGCAGGCGCTACAGTCTCCCCCTGGGGTTACCAGGCAACCTGTGAGTGACGACAGTGCACCAGAGGGGTCAGGTCCACAGCAGATCACGAGACCGCCACTACTGCCAACGCCAGCGTACGGTCTACAAACGGGACCACGAGCCACGCTGCTGCCCACCCCGGCTGGTCTAGGAAATCTGCCTGCCGCCAACACACACCGGATATCCCCGTCTCCGCCGCCCACGACAGGTGCGCGATTCCCCGGCTCCACGCCCGCAACGTGTCAGAGGGAGGCCCTGACGCTACACCTCGTCTTCCCCGTCGCCAGCCCGATGGAGTGCCCGGAAGCAGGATGCAGAGCCAGGTTTCGGGCCAAGCAATGGACGACAATGAAGCAGTCCCTCCTGCGCCACCTCCTCGCCGACCACAGCCTGGATATGGAGGCATCAAGCTTCTGGTGTGGCCACTGCCGAAACCCCATCAAGCGCCAGCAGGTGAAAAACCACAGATGTCTGCGCAACGGCCAGCTCATCCTCCCGAACAGTCAGCCGTCAAAACACCAATGCCCGGAATGCCCTGACTCGTTCCCCAGCGGGAGGGGTCTGCGGAATCACGCCCGATCCAGACACAGACAGCAACAGCGGCAAGCACCGCCACAAATTCATGCGAATCAACAAGGAGTGCCACACCCCCCGCCGCAAGCACACCCGCCACAAGCGAACGGAGAAATCGGATCACCGACACCGAATTCAAGCCAACCGACTGGGCCAGGAACCGACTCCCAGCAGTTGGAACCCCACGACGTGCCGGATGACAACCACGAGCAAGATGCCCAGCCAAGTGACGCGGTCCCTCGCGACCCTCAGAACGATGAGGATCCGTCTGCCCCGTTCGCCCGCCGACTCCGTGAGCTCCTGCCGGTCCTCGATGAGAACAACGAGCCACGCTGCTGCCCACCCCGGCTGGTCTAGGAAATCTGCCTGCCGCCAACACACACCGGATATCCCCGTCTCCGCCGCCCACGACAGGTGCGCGATTCCCCGGCTTGCGGAATCACGCCCGATCCAGACACAGACAGCAACAGCGGCAAGCACCGCCACAAATTCATGCGAATCAACAAGGAGTGCCACACCCCCCGCCGCAAGCACACCCGCCACAAGCGAACGGAGAAATCGGATCACCGACACCGAATTCAAGCCAACCGACTGGGCCAGGAACCGACTCCCAGCAGTTGGAACCCCACGACGTGCCGGATGACAACCACGAGCAAGATGCCCAGCCAAGTGACGCGGTCCCTCGCGACCCTCAGAACGATGAGGATCCGTCTGCCCCGTTCGCCCGCCGACTCCGTGAGCTCCTGCCGGTCCTCGATGAGAACAACTGGGACACCTTCTGTGGAATAGTGGGGGAGTTTACCACCTTCACGCAGGAATTTGTTAGACTCCCGGAGGTAACAGGTGGCACCAGAAACAGAAGCGCAAACCCGCGGAATCACCGGGATATTCAACGCTTATACAGGAGGAATAGGCGCCGAGCAGTCAAGGCGATCGTCGAAGCGGAAAGATGCGCGATTCCCACCGAAGAAATCGTGGCGAGGTTCCAAACAGCATCGGACTTCGACACATCGCTGCTGGACGACGTCTCCCACCCTCACCCGGCGCTCGAGCCAGTGGACCTCACCCCACTCTCACCAGCAGAGGTGCTCATCCGCTTGCAGCGTGCGGAGAACTCTGCCCCAGGTGCCGACAGATTAACCTACAAACACTGGCTGGGGGTAGACCCGGAGGCGAAGGCGTTGAATGTCATATTCAACGGGTGTTTAAAACGCAATAAGATCCCAGAAGAGTGGAAGAGGTCAAGAACTATTCTTGTTCCGAAAGGTGGCGACCCGACCCAAGTGGGGAATTGGAGGCCGATCGCGTTGACTCCAACAATATATAAGCTGTACACGGGATGCCTCTCCAAACGTCTGTCATCATGGATAAGCGCGCACGACGTCTTATCGCCGTCCCAGAAGGGGTTCCTACAGTTCGATGGGGCATTCGAAAACAATTTCATGTTGGAGCAGCGAATACAGAAGGCGAGGAGAAGCTCGAATGACATATGCATACTGTCACTGGATTACTCAAATGCGTTCGGATCCATCCCGCACGACGTGATCGCACACACCCTCATGCGCTCGGGGGCAGGACCGAAATTCATACAGGTCGCCAGGGATCTGTATGACGGGGCCACCACGTCGTACCATACGGACGATGGAGCTTCAGAAGAGCTCCCCGTCGTGCAGGGTGTCCGGCAGGGATGCCTGTTGAGCGGCTTGCTATTCAACATCTGTGTAGACCCCGTCCTGCGGGCCGCCCAGCAAAGTGTGGACTCCCACGACGTGCTCGCATACGCTGACGACGTGCTCATCATTGCCGAGAACCCGACAACACTCCGGAACCAAATCGACAATGTGTGTGAAGTATCCTCCCACCTCGGGCTGAAAATAAATCCACAAAAGTGCTACTCGATGCACCTCTCCCACGCACCAGCTGGCTGCAGAAACGCAGTGTTTGAGGTCAACGGCACACCCATCCCTACAGTAACCGACGGGTGCCATGGAAAATTCTTGGGGAAACCTATAGGCTTTCGGCTCCTCCCGGACAACGCCTCGCTCGAGCAGTGCGTGCAGTACGGCACCGACATTCTGACATCAAACCTCGCCCCTTGGCAAAGGCTAGATGCGCTGAAAAGCTTTTTCTATCCTTCACTACAATACACGCTACGCACCGCACAACGGAAGAAGGGAGAATGGCGCCGCATTGACAACGAGCTAAGGCCTCTCATCAAGAACACCCTTAACGTCCCGAAGCGTGCCGCTAACGCCTATATCCACGGAGACACGAGGGATGGTCTTTTCGGTATTCCCGAGGCCGCAGTCGACGCAGCGGTAAAACTGCTCACCTCAAGGGACCCGATAGTGCAGAACACGGCATGGGGTGACCTCAGCGAATACGTGGCGGCATGCCTCCGGAAAGCGAACCCTTCAACCGCGGAGATCAACGCATTCCTCACAAGGTCGGCTGCGAGACACACATCCCACCCGACATCCTCGGTATGGTCGAGAGAACGGATGGCTTCCGAGCACTTGCAGCTGGAGTGGGAACTGACAGACGACCGTCAGGTAGCCGTGAAGATCGGAGAAACAACCATCTCTGACAGGAGGGCGGTATTCAAGACCCTCCGAGGTATCGTTCGTAAGCGGCACTCTGCTGAGCTGGCAGCAATGGCACATCAAGGCAAGACTTCACACAGCTACTCACGCTCGAAGGCCTCAACACACTTCCACAGGGAGGGTAATTTTACCCGCTTCGCCGACTGGCGGTTCATCCACCGCGCGAGGCTGGGTCTCGTACCGCTCAATGGGTACCGCCACGAGGGTGATCCGGCAGCCAAGCGGTGCCGCAAGTGTGGTTACCAGAATGAGACCCTCCCGCACGTGCTGGACCATTGCATGGCCTATAGCCCACAGTATACAGCACGCCACAACAACATCGTGGAGAGGGTGAAAAACGCAGCCAGTGGAAGATGGGAAGTCTTCGCAGAAAACAGGCCAGTGATGGGCTCGCCGCTACGCCCGGACCTGATATTGAGGAAAGACGACTCGATCTTGGTCATTGATGTGACCGTGACGTTCGAGAATGGCCCGGAGGCGTTCGCCACCGCCAGAAGGACGAAAGAAGAGAAGTATCGCCCCCTGCTAGAGATCCTGAAGCAGCGATACTCGGACGTCCGCTTCGGAGCCATCATCGTGGGTGCCTTAGGGTCATGGGACCCTCTAAATGACAAAATAGTGTCGCGTTTGTGCTCTCGTCGGTACTCCGTCCTGATGAGGAAACTGATCGTGAGCGACACTATCGCAGCGTCCCGAGACACGTACGTGGAGTAGGTCTCGGGGATCCGGCAAACCTCTGGAAGAACATTGCGCCCAACAACGTCTACGGACAATACGAGTGCTGTAAGAACTGCCCGCGACAACACGCAAGCAAACTCAGCGGCCCCACTAATGTAAACATCCCCCCCGATGGACTGTGTATATAAATCACTCTGTATATTCATTCTTGTCACATATGTCCGCACCAATGTCTGTATCTCGTTCGCACCCATGTCTCATTTGTACAGAATTCCGTAACCATGTCCTTATATTGTATCGCATCATTGTATATTCCGCACCATGCTCCCATTTCTTTGTAAATTCACGCATTCATTGTATATCATCTGAATCCGCAATGTACATAAGTGTTGTATAGTCTCAGTAATGTATATTCCGCTTATATAAATCCCGCAGTATTGTATATAACTTGACGTACCGTGTTGTGCAAACCTCTAGAATATATGTATAGTCCAAGGATCGAAGAATATGAGAGTACTTTGTCTATTTCCCTGAGAACAGGTTGACTGAAGACCCATACCGGGCCATGTAAGAAAATTTTAAAACATGAATAAAAGCTTTTAAATCTGTTCTTATCAGCTTAATATCTGGTACGTCTCCTACATGGGGACAAGATATTAAACTTATTTTTGGAACAGGGCGGAGTGCTTTCAGCTTGCTGAACCTCTGCCGCGGGTCCTCTCGATATTGCACTACCTTCGAGTTGGGCCCATCCTCATGAAATCAAGTAGACTCTGCGTTTTATTCATAATTTCGCAATAATCATTCGTCGTCGGGGCGAAAACGACAAATTAGAAAGCGGTCGACGGGAAATTAAGTCCGGCGCACGACCCTGGGACTTGGTTTTTTTATTAAGGAGACGACGTGGATGCCACGTCCTAGTGAGGACGGGTCCACGCCGGTCGCTTCCTCGTTGTGCTATGCGCTTCCGAAATGCTGCCGCGGGTCCCCTGGACGTTTCTCCTGTTCCTGGGTGCCCCCCCCCCCTTCTCGATCGAGAATGCAAGTATATATTGGTCTCGCGTCGACATCTAGCGGTCGAACGTGCAAAACCCGAACGGAACGGCGCCCCGGGAGCCCAGAGACGACGCACCTGAAAGCAACATCTGGTCGAAGAGTCGTCTTCAACATACGAACGAGTCTTCCGACACTGCGCGTCAGACCCCAGCCAGGACATTAATTATAGTTAATTGTGATTAAATTTTAATTCGCATCTATCCCGTTATCGCTTCTCGGCCTTTTGGCTAAGATCAAAGTGTAGTAGCTGATCTTACCAGAGAACCGTCCAGGTGAAGGTGCTCCAGCACCAACTTGATGTGCCACGCCCCTCCAAACTTTTGCCGCGGGTCCTCCGACATCGAAAGTTAAGCTAGTCCCTGCCTGAAGATGATGTCCGGTTAGGCGAAGACAACGGCGTGCCCGAAACATTACCTGGTTGGCGGCTGATGACTCGTGACCACCCCTGCTCTCTCTTCTTCGTCTCCTCCTCGTCGTGATCCCGGGAAAGGCATATCTCAGGCATTTCAGCCTAGCCGTCGTCCTTGGACCCTTGCCTCATTATATGGCTGGGCCTTGGGCGTGCGGTAAGCGGAAGTGCCTGTTAGCCAATTGGTGGTGTGGCAGTGTTCGGGTCAGCCTCGGAGCTTTGGCTACGCCTGGCGGGGCTGCCCTACATCCATAACTTGGGTTCGGCAGGATGACCTCTCGGGGTTACTTGAAGAATTCGGGTCTATGCATGATGCCCACTCGTGTTCCCTCTCTCGAGGCCTCTTAAAGGTACTCAACTTCTTTTTCTCGGGACCTCTTAAAGGTACTCAACTTCTTTTTCTCGGGACCTCTTAAAGTGTCCCACCCCCCTGTCTAGCAAGTCCTATTAAAGGTCTCAACTCTCCCTGGGTTATCGCGAGACCTCCTAAAGGTTCTCTTTCCCTGGGGGTTGGCTCACATGGGACCTCTTAAAGGTCCCTTCCCTCTAGGTTGGTTACCGTGTAGAGGTCTCACACTCCTGGGACTTCGCGTGGGCTCCCCTCGGCGGGCAGAGGTCGCCAAAGTGTGGAGTTAGTGAACTTTTGCCACTAGCTCCAGGGTTTGGCGAGGCCTGTCCACCGAGAGGTAGAGCTACCAAGGCGACTAGTGGGATCTTCCCACCCAGGGGTTGTTCAACAGTCCCTTAAGGGCTCATCCCCCCCGGGCTAGGTTGGACCTCCTAAAGGTCCTCCCCATTGGTATCAAGGTTCCTCTTAAAGGTTCCACAACCCTAACGGATCCTCATAAAGTCCTCCAGCCCCCCCACCAATGGGTCTAATAAGGCCGCTGCTATCTCCCCTGCCCTGGTCAAGGGCACTGGCCGCCAACTGAGTTATGCGTAAGGTGCGTCTAGTCATTTTACCTGGAGTGTGTTGAAGTAAGAAGATCTTTGGTTTCCTCCCATAGTGCTAGCAATAACGGTCACCCTGCTAACATCACGTAATGCCGACCAATCTGAGAAGCGGGAAGCTGTTGAAGACGCCCGGTTCAGCACATCGTGTTCCAATTGCAGGCTTTTCACCATCTCATTCTGAACTGTTTCCGGAAGTGTCTCTCGCGCTGTTCGAGTCCCCAGGAGCGCAAGCGGACGGCTTGCATGAGGAGTCCTTCACGGTATCAACGTTGCCGAATACATTGTGGTCTAGTGACTCCGGGGAGGGTGATGTTCACACGAGCAACTCCAGCGGTGACAGGTCGACATCCCCGGGCCGCTTGGCCATCAACCTTGAGGAGAGAGACTGGCTCAATAATGACACGTCACAGACCCAACCAAACCAAGCAATGAGTGGTGAATTATGTCCCACATGGCCGGAAGGGAAGGACGATTCACTCTCCAACAGCAGTGAGTTCTAAGTCCACTTCACTGCGGAAGATTCAACACCCCATCCCTGTGCAAGTGGAAGGTTTATTGGGGACTCCCCCACCACAAACTAGGGAGGAGAGAGTCTCACCGCGATCGGAAAAGCCTGCTGCCGAATAGAGTCCTAGAAAGATATCTTTTTCTCTCTGCCGATTCATCCCTAGAAGGCCCAGCTGAAATCTTTATTCTGGCGTCTGCTACGATTAAGGATACTAAGGTCCAGTCCCCCAGGAGCTCAAGTGCAAGTGAGAAGAGCACCACTACTCGACCGTTGCCAACCGACTCAACAGTGGAGGAAGAGAGGCTGAGCGAAGAACCCATGCCTGCCAGTGGTTCGTCCTCCTCTGCACAGCGACGCGTCCACCCAAACGGACGGACCGAGCGGAAAGGCCTCAAGGAAACGAAAGAGGCAGCAGCGACGAGACTCGCCAATTCTCGTGATTGCAGGCCCCTCGAGGTCAGCGCAGCAGCCCGCCCCGTCACAGAGTACGGTGCTCCCCCTAGCACATCGCACCAAAAATGCCCTACAAGCTCGGAATAGACTCCCCATTCCATAGAGTCGAGAGGTGCCACACCCGACATCACCCGCTGAAGGTGACGCGGTAGAGCCAGAGACGCAAGGGGTGCCCACTGCCCGACCCGCGTTTCAGCGGCGTGGCCCTACAGCTCCGGAGACATTTTCGGGCCCAGATCTCTTGTCCCCGGCAGTCGATACACATCGAGCCGGCATTCAGCCAGCGCAAGCCCTCGCCGAGAGTACAGTGCCACCAGGTCGGTGCGCGCCCCACGACCAAGCCAGTGCATCCAACCAGGACGTGAGGAGTGAGCAAAGAAACCCGCCGTCGCCCCCCCCCCGGCACAGTGACGTCGACCCCAGTCGCAGCCAGCCGGAACTGATAGGCCTGCCACGGCTCGCAACTCATCACGACCCGTTCATCCGATCTGCCCGATGCAAAGGGGTCGAGCGTGCGAGGTGATCGGTAGCACATTCCATATGGCGTTTCCGGTCCCCCGACCCTTGGCCTGCCCAGAGGAGGGATGCAGAAGAAAATTTCAGGCAGTCACGTGGACGGCGATGAAGCAGTCGCTGTTGAGGCATCTTCTCGCCGAACACGGTTCTGATATCGCCACCTCACGATTCTGGTGCAACACATGCAAAGGGCCTGTGAAGAAAAGGTGTGTACGGAACCACCCGTGCCTACGGAGCTGCCCACTCCTCGATCAAGCGGAGTCCGCACTTTAGCACCGTTGCTCTGATTGTGTGGCTGCATTCGCAACGAAAGACGGACTAAAGAACCACCGGAGACAGAAGCACGCGCGGACCAGGGGATGGACCCAAAGAGCCCGACCGCACAGCGCCCCGGCCTCTGCCACCAGAAAGGCAGAGTGCGGGTCCGGACACACGCGGGTCAGACAACCCGAACGCAGTTGCTCCCACGCAGCTAGACGACCATGCCAGATCCTTGCCGACAGCTCCGCCCGCGGGAGAGGGGTCGATGTCGAGTGCTCATGGTCACAACCAGCCTAGTTCGCCGCCTGTGGATCACTGCATGGCGTACAGTCCCTTATACACAGCAAGACATAATGGTGTGGTCGACAGACTGAAGAAGGCGGCAAGCGGAAGGTGGGAGGTCTTATCGGAAAATCGTCCGGTGATGGGCTCCACCTTGCGTCCGGACCTGATCTTGAAAAAAGACAACGCCATCTTGGTCCTGGACGTGACAGTGCAGTTTGAAAACGGTCAGGAAGCCTTCGCCACAGCAAGGAGGGTGAAGGATGAGAAGTACCGCCCCCCTCGTGAATCTTCTAAAGGAAAGATACACGGACGTCCGCTTTGGAGCCATTATCATAGGCGCACTTGGTTCGTGGGACCCGCTAAACGACAAGATAGTATCCCGCCTGTGCTCCCGTAAGTACGCTGTGTTAATGAAGAAGCTTATAGTTAGCGAGACGATTTCCGCATCCCGAGACATCTACATAGAATTCATCTCCGGGATCCGACAGTCTACTGGCAGGACTATGCAGCTCACAGCCTCAGCAGCCAACCGACACGCTGCACCCGCCCAAGGGACTGAGCATCCCAACGCAAGAACAGTGCCGAATGACCCAGAATTGTAAATACCCCCCCGATTGTCTCGCATACATGTCCACCACCTTTCTGAACTCTTATCACAAGATTGCATCACCATGGGCAATCTATGGGCAATCACCATTAATTGCATCAGGTAGTGATCAATTGTAAATATAGTTCCCGAATCCTGTTGTACAGAAACTGCACCGCGCCTTGTATATATTTGTGCCCGAATCTATGTTTATTTTTGAATGTCCGAACCAATGTAAAGAAATGTCCGAATCTATGTGCATGAAGTGCGAAGTTGTCATATGTAGAAGCATCCAAATTTTATGTATATGAAAGTCCGAGACAACAAATGTAAATTCCGTCAAAAGTAGCGCATGTAAGAAATGCATCAGATGATTCGTGTCTCACTCCCTGGAAAGCAGGTTGACAAAAGACCCTATGTCGGGCCATGTAAAAATCCTTTTTAAAACATGAATAAAAGCTTTTTAAAATCTGTTCTTATCAGCTTAATATCTGGTACGTCTCCTACATGGGGTCAAGATATTAAACTTATTTTTGGAAGAGGGCGGAGTGCTTCCAGCTTAAAGTACGAACCAGGAAGGTCTCAACTCTTCCTGGGTTCTCGCGAGACCTCCTAAAGGTTCTCTTTCCCTGTGGGTTTGGCTCGCGTGGGACCTCCTAAAGGTCCCTTCCCTCTGGGTTGGTTACCGTGGGACCTCTTTAAGGTCTCACACTCCTGGGTCTTCGCGTGGCCTCTTCTGGGCTCCCCTCGGAGGGAACAGGTGGCCGGATTATGGAGTTGGTGAATTTGTGTCACTGGCTCCAGAGTTCGGCGAGGTCTTTCCAACGTGAGGTAGAGCTCCCGAGAGGACTAGTGGGATCTTCCCCCCCCCCGGGTTTTTAATAGTCCCTTAAGGGCTCATCCCCCCCGGGCTAGGTAGGACCTCCTAAAGGTCCTCCCCATTGGTATCAAGGTCCCATTAAAGGTTCCGCAGCCGTAACGGAGTCTCAAAGTTCTCCAGTCCCTCACCAATGGGTCTAACGAGGCCTTCTCTATCTCCCTTGCCCTGGTCACGGGCGTCCGCCGATAGTTGGGTCATGCGTAGGGTGCACCAAGTCAGCAATAATAAACTCGCCGCCGAAAAGAAGTGAGTGGTATTTGAATTGGATTGGATTGGATTTTCAATTTATTGGCGCAAGGACCAATTTGGTCAAACTGCGCCAAAGCAAGACATAAAAATGAGAAAAATGTCATTCTGTCATGTCAAAAAACTAAAACATATAAAACGGAACATGGAACGTAAAACAATGACATAAATTGTAAAAACTATAATTTGTCGTATAAACCAATGGCTTTGATGAATTTAAAAATGCGAGATGCATCGCTATTGTCATTTAAAATGTCATGAAGTGAAAGATGACTATGACCAAAAGCGGTCGTAAAATGATGACGATGATGTGAACAAGTAAAAGCATGAGCAATGGTCAATGGACTTTGACAATGAGGGCACTCTGGTTGACTCTCTCGTAATAATAAATATGATTGTGTGAGGCGACTGTGTCCTATGCGTAACCGGGCAAGCAGAACTTCCTCCTTTCTGTAAGTTCTGCAGCTCGAACGCCAATGGCCAAGTGTGGGCTTGATGACATGAAGTTTATTATTAACTTGATTGTTCCAATGATCCTGCCAGTGGCGATGCATCACTTCCCGGAGGATTGAGAAGTGGTCACTGGCAGGAACCAAAAGGCTATTGTCAATGTTAGTTGTTGTTCGAGCTGCGTTGTCTGCTTTTTCGTTGCCCGGTATTCCTACATGACTTGGTACCCAGTAAAATTTTACTGTGGTACCGTGATGAATGAGGTGATGCAGTTCATGAAAAATGGCATGGATGAATGGATGAGTGTGAAAAGTGAAGGAACACAGTGCTTGCAATGCGCTGAGAGAGTCGCTATAAATGATGCATCGTCGGTGGCGTTTGCGTCGTATATGACGTAGAGCCTGAAGGATTGCGTACAGTTCTGCCGAATAAATAGAGAATGTGTCGTGAAGTTTGAAAGATGTCTCCTCACAGCAGATGTAGGCACAACCGACATGCCCAGGACTCTTGGAGCCATCGGTATATATGGGGAAGTACCTGTTGTACATACCCCTGTGCCTGAAGAATATCTGTTGATATATAACATCTGCTGTGGTGGCTCTAGAGTATAACGATAATGAAAGAGAGACATCTGGCAGAGACTGCTCCCATGGCGCCAGTTGCAAAGCAACTGGGGCCACACGACTGATGTCTATTTGTTTTTCTTCTACAAGTGCCCTCATACGAAGACCGTACGATGGAACACATAAAGGTCGAGCAGCAAAAAGTCTATGAAATGACGGATTGAAAATGACATTATGAAGTGGATGACCTGGTAAAGACTTCATCTTGATATAATATTTCAAAGAAAGTTGTTGGCGTCTTGATGTCAGTGATGGCTCGTTGCATTCGACATAGAGGCTTTCTATGGGAGAAGTTCGGAAAGCTCCAGAGCAAATGCGGAGAGCGAGATGATGAATTGGGTCGAGCACACTCAGATGACTCCGAGGTGCTGACCCGTATACAATGGAACCGTAGTCGAGCTTTGATCGTATTAGAGCTTTATATAAGTGGAGGAGCGACTTACGGTCTGCTCCCCATGATGTAGAAGAGATGACCTTCAAGAGGTTCATCGTCTTCATGCAACGAGCTCTCAACTGTGAAATATGAGGTTTAAATGTAAGTTTCTTGTCAAATGTAATGCCGAGGAATTTTGTATTCTCTACAATAGGTATTTGACTATTATTTAAAAATAATTGTGGGTCATCATAAAGCTCACGACGCCGGCAAAAATGCACAGCGACGGTTTTGTCAGCGGAGAAAGAGAAGCCGTTATTATGAGCCCACTTGCTGATCTTGTTGAGTGCGGTTTGTAATTGTCTCTCGGCTGACCTCATATTCACTGATTGATATGATATCAACAGATCATCCACGTATAGTGCGCCAGTGACTGACAACGGGAGTTGGTTCAACACCCCGTTGAGTCTTAAAATAAAAAGTGTTACACTTAAAATGCTACCTTGAGGTACACCTTGTTCTTGGATTTGGGGAGCTGATAATGTACTTCCGATCCGTACCTGGAAGATGCGGCGAGCGAGAAAGTTCTTAATGAAGATGGGCAAGTTGCCCCGCAAGCCGCAATTATAGAGGTCGGAAAGAATTCCGTGCCTCCAAGTACGGTCGTAGGCCTTTTCTATGTCGAAAAATATGGCTAGCATATGCTCCCTCTTTACGAATGCTTGTCTTATTGATGTCTCAAGGCGTAATAGATTGCATGTTGTGGACCTGAACCGTCTAAAGCCGCTTTGATGTTTAGATAAAATATTGTTAACCTCAAGGTAGTGCATAAGGCGATAGTTGACCATGCGTTCCATGAGCTTACATAGACAACTGGTCAAAGCAATAGGTCTGTAACTGTTCGGTTGTTGAGGATTTTTGCCAGGCTTCGGGAATGCAAGAACAATGGCTGCTCGCCAGGTGTCAGGAAATGAATGGCTGACCCAGATCCGATTGAATAATATGAGTAAATGTGACAGTGATTCTGGTGATAGATGCCGAATCATGGAATAATGAATAGCATCGGGCCCTACAGCTGAGTCAGGACTTCGCTGCAAGGCCGTCGTCAGTTCATGAAGGGTGAACAATGAATTGTACCCCTCCGGTGTAAAAGGCCGGAAGGTGTACGATGTACGTTCGGCTGATGATTTAATGGGATGAAACGATGGGGGATAATTCGCATCACTGGAAACAGCGGCGAAATGAGCGGCGATGGTATCCGCAATATCCCTCACATCGCTGATGATAGTGCCATTGGTGTTTAAAATGGTAAGTGGATGAGACTGATAATGACCATTGATTTTTCGGATCCGGTCCCAAATGATTTTGGATGAAGTTGATGAATTGATTCCCGTCGTAAACTTTTGCCAGGACTCGCGTTGAGCCTGGCGCCTGGTTCTTCTCGCCATCGCCTTTGCTTTTAAAAATGCCAACTTGTTGTCATGGGTAGGATACCGCCGGAACCTACTCCATGCTTTCTTTTGTGCTTTAATAGTCAGATTACATTCGTGGTTCCACCAAGGTTTAGGAAATTTAGGAAGTTTCGAGGAGACTTTGGGTATTGATTCATTTGCTGCTGAGATCATACAACTGGTCACAAGGTCGACACAGTGGTCGACGTCGGGTTGCGAAACCATATCCTCCGTGATTTCTGCCTTGACCGTGAAGTCTGCCCATCGGGCGGCCACAAGCTTCCACCGAGGAGGACCCTCAGGTATGCTATGGCTTCGATCAAGGCACTTAACCACTAGAGGGAAATGATTGCTCCCGTGGAGGTCTGGATCAACCGACCAGGACCAGTTCGGCAAGAGTGAAGGTGAGCATAATGATAAATCTATTGCAGTGAAACTATTGTTTGGAGCATGGAAATGAGTGAAACTGCCATCATTCATGATGGTAAGGTCCATGTCATCTAATAATCGTTCAACCATTTCCCCACGAGGGGTGTTGCTGTTAGAACCCCAAATCATGTTATGTGCATTGAAGTCTCCAAGAAGAAAAAATGGTGGTGGTAATTGATCAATCAGTTGTTCTAGATCTCTCTGTAAGAATGTGTCATTTGGTGGCAAATAAATGGAACAGATGGTAATTCTTAGGCCTGTAGAGATTTCAACCGCGATGGCTTGCAGGTTCGTGCGCAGCGTTAGAACGCGCGAAGACACGTGATGTGGAACCAGCAGAGCAACACCGCGGCAGGCTCTACTCCCGTCATCGTAGTCAATACGAAACAGGGAATGTCGCCTAATGTTCCATGTCTCCGAGGGCTTCGTGAAAGTTTCCTGGAGTGCCACGCAAACAGGATGATAGCGATTGATTAAATCCTTTAGATCTTCGTAATTGGATCTAAGACCACGAATGTTCCATTGAATAATGTTGGCCATAAATTTTAAATGGATGTAGACGGTTCAAGGTCTTTGAACTTATTTCGGTCTAATTTCCGGCGAGTACCACCGGATTCTGGCGGATTATCGAGATCCATGTCACCAATTGATTTGTCATCAAGCAGTGACATGTTTTGTACTGTAGGGTTCTTCTTTGCTCTCTGAATGGCTTTTCTTGAATATCCGGTCTTGAATAGTTTTATTTTAGATTTATTTCCACTATTGATTTTTGGCTTAGTAGCTGTAGTTACTTAGAATGTGTTCGCTGTTGCTTTTCCTGCTTCTTCGGAGGTGGTGGACTCCTTCCGTATTCCAGCAGAGCAACAGCAGCCACAACTATTACATGGTTGGTTAGATGATGTTTGAGTGGATGTATCAGCTATGGGTTCGGTCTGAGTTGTCACAGATGCTTTGGTGACATTGTTAGTCTTATTAGCTGTTGGTGGATTTGTTACCATATTAGAGTATGATGTACTAGCTATTGGAGTTTGGTTAGGGGTTACACGGCGGCGTGCTTCAATATATGAGATGTTATTGAGGACCTTGATCTTCTGGATCTCTTTTTCTTCATTCCATTTCGGACACTTTCTGTCAAATGCGGGGTGGTCGCCACCGCAATTGACGCACTTGAATGGTGAATTTGTGCAGTTGTCCGAAATGTGGTCCCTCTCGCCGCACTTTGCGCAGGTGGGTTGACCACGGCACGCCATTCGTGAGTGACCGAATTTTTGGCAGTTGAAACATCTTACAGGGTTAGGTATGTATGGCCGGATATGGAGGTTATAGTAACCGATTTTGACATCTTTCGGCAATGTTGGGGATGAAAATGTCAGGATTATATTACGTGATGGAGCTAGATTGCCATCTTTGCGGCTCATGATATGTTTGGCAGATGTTACGCCAGCTCTTCTGTTAGTAGTTCTTCATCCATGTTAATCAAGTTAGTATCTGAAATTACACCACGTGAATAATTCAGCGTGGGGTGGATTTTGATTGTTATGGGAATGTCCCCGAGAGATGTGAGCTTTTGAATGAGTTCGGCTTGTTTGGGAGTGTTAGTTTCGACGAGAAGGTCTCCTGAACGGAGAGCCTTCACTGATTTCAGACTTCCAACTGCGCCATAGAGAGCTTTATCAATCAAGAATGGTGATACTTTTGACAGCTGTTTATTGGTATCAGAGCTATGCAAGAAGAAGAATGAGACAGATGATAGATTTGAAGAAGCGGTTTCTGTGACAATAGTTTCACTTAAAGTAGTTCTTTGACGTTTTGGTGCATTTTTTGTTTTTCCCATATTTGAATGGGTATTGTTCCACTCCCACCCACCATGCCCACCATGGAGCCCTACGAGGGGACGCGCACACGTAACCGGTGAAGGTTAGTAGCAACGTCAGGTTAGGTGGGAGCTATACACCACCAAAGCAGGCGAGCAGACGCGTTCAAGATCCAAGATCGTCGTGAAGCAGCACCAACAAACCTCAACGACGTCCGGCAGGCCCGGCCCCTCTACCTGCCCAGTAGTGTAACCCCTTCAGCCACCGAGGCGACCACAGCCGATTGACCTGGACGGGGCTAATCCAAGCCTCCCGTTTCGGCTGAATCCGAGGCCAAAGCTAGCGCATCAGGCTAACCAGGATCCCCATCTCCAGCCTTACGGGTCTCCACGCACGGCAAACACGCAGGTAGACAACGTCCCGGATGGAGCATACGCTAGAAGCAATGCCCCATCCGGGAGGACCCCTCCCCGCCGGAGCGGGGCCCACAATGAGGGGTTGGACACATAAGACAAACATGTACAGGACAAAACGAGACGCAAGACATGTACTGCAAGATGTGTAGAAATAAACGTGTAATTTGGGCTATTGAAGGTGAAGTATATGAGCACAAAAAGCGATGACAATGACGTGTGATAGATTTGGCGTTACCCAGAGTGCACCACGAGGAGGCCTATCACATTACACCCCGCCCTCATCTGAAGAGTCAGCGTCCAGTGACGGATATGTGCCTTCATCGGAAGATTCAACGTCCAGTTGTGGCGCGCCGCAAACCCGCCTTGGGACGCAACTCACCAGGCGACCACCAAACGGCAGCATGTCAATGGTTGACCTAGCTGGCGAGAGCACGCGCGAACAAACACAAGCGCCCCTGCAGGACGCCCTCGCCAATGCGCAAGCATCGGACAGTGCAACCCCTCGCGCGATGGCGGTCAACGATGGCCCACCAGCGAGCATGGAGTCGCTCCACCACGCCCAGCCATCCGATCCTGTGGTGACTCGCGGTGTGATCCCGCACAACGAACTCACCTTACCATGAAATCCGATCCGGTATCCACGGCAATGGAGGTTGATATCAGCTGAGTCATACCGAACAGTGACGTGTCTGCCACACTCCACAACGACATGAACGCTCCCCGCGCACGCTTGCCGCCAACCACAGACCTAGAACTGGACTTAGTGGTCTCGCCAGACTCATCGGTGTTGAGCATGGGCTCCAGAGGCAGGTCTGCCGCGTCTCCGCAGGAGTCCGCACCTCCCGCCGCTGCTGAAATAAGCAGCATCGCAACGCTAACGCGGTCGCTGGTCTCGCAGGACGCGATAGTGTCTGCCAGGACGCCGTCGCTGGCAAGTGAACCGACGGCGATCACTGAGGCAGTGGTAAACATACCCCTGGCACAATCCTCCACGCTGATCATCGACGCTGAGCACGATTCTGTCATAGCACCGCCACTGGAAGATGACCCACTATCTGCCAGCTCCCTCAGCGATGCTTCAACCCAAACCACATGGTCGATAACTCGTGATAAGAAGAGGAAGAAGTCCCCAGTAAGAACTCCACCGCCGGCAATTCCGCGGCCGTCCAACAGGCACGTGCCAACGGCCTCGTCACAGGAGAGCGCGCTACCACTCGCGAAGCGCACGAAGGAAGCACTGCGTGCATGGAACCTGCTTCCAATTGCCGACACCGAGGAAGCGGCAATCTCCACTCCACCACCAGAAGGTGAGACGGTGGAAATCCAGGAGACCCAGCAGCCCCCGGCGTCATCGCAGCCCTCCTCTGCCAGCCAGCGCACAGCACCCCCTGGGGATCTGCCCGGCCCGCTGACGCAAATGTTTGAAGGTGCCCGCAACGACAATGGGCCAGCACTCCTGAGGATACCTTATGTCCACAGGATATCTCCGTCTCCCCCAGGGTCAGTGGACGTTCGATACCCATGCTCGAGCTCGGCAACATGTCAAAGGGAGGGGCTCAACCTGCACATCATCTTCCCCGTAGCAAGCCCAATGGAGTGTCCAGAAGAGGACTGCAGATCAAAGTTTCGGGCCAAGAAGTGGACAGCGATGAAGCAGTCCCTGCTACGCCACCTCCTTGCGGACCACAACCTCGACATGGAGTCATCGACCTTCTGGTGTGGCCGCTGCCGCCAGTCCATCAAGTGTCGACTTGTGAAAAACCACCGGTGTCTGCGCAGCACCCTTCTCATCGACTCGAGCAGTCAGGCGTCAAAGCATCAGTGCCCGGACTGCCCCCGACTCGTTCCCCAGCAAGCGGGGGCTGCTCAATCACGTCCGCTCGAGGCACAGGCAGCAGCCATGCGACTTCCCGCCACGGAACGAGACGAGCCATGGGGGAACGCAGGGATCTCACCCATTACATCCATCTACACGACGTCTTGAGTCACAGCCGCCACGTGCCGAAACGCAAGCTGCTGGACACCCCGCGTCACCGCCGCCCGTCTTCAGTCAACGGTCAGAGAGCGACGACGTACCGGGTGAAGCCACCGAGCAGGATGTCCCGCCAAGTGCCGAGGAGTCCCCAGAGCAACGATACGCCCTCTGCCCCGTTAGCTCGCCGGCTCCGCGAAAGCCTGTCTGATCTCGACGAGAGCAACTGGGACGCCTTCTGCGGCATCATACGGGAGTTTACAGCATTCACCCAGGAGTTCGTCAAGCTCCCAGAGCCCACAAGTGGTAACAGAAGGAGAGGGGTCAATCCCAGAAACCACCGCGACATTCAGCGCCTCTACAGGAGAAACAGGTGTCGCGCTGTGAAGCTCATAACCGAGGCAGAATCCGAGAGGTGTGCCATTCCCATTGAGGAGGTCGTGGAGAAATTCCAGACATCATCAAGGTTTGACGCGTCTTTGCTCGAGGGAATCACCCACCCGAACCCCGCGCCTGTGGACGTCGCCCCACTCTCGACGACGGAAGTGCTGAACCGCCTGAAGCGCGCCGAGAACTCTGCCCCTGGTGCTGACAGAATTACGTACAAGCACTGGCTGGGGGTCGACCCGGAGGCAAAGGCGCTAACGGCGATCTTCAATGGGTGCCTCAAGTGCTGCAGAATCCCGGATGACTGGAAGTGCTCAAGAACAATACTCGTGCCAAAAGGGGGGGGGGACCCAGTACAGGTCAGCAACTGGAGACCGATTGCACTAACCCCGACCATCTACAAATTGTACGCTGGTTGCCTCTCCAAGCGCCTGACCTCATGGTTGAGCGACCACGGCATCCTGTCACCCGCGCAAAACGGCTTCCTCCAGTACGACGGGACGTTTGAAAACAATTAAATGCTGGAAGAGCGCGTCCAGAAAGCAAGGAGGAGTTCCAAGGATATATGCCTGATGTCGCTGGATTACTCCAATGCATTCGGGTCAATCCATCATGAGGTGATAGCGCACACCCTCATGCGGGCTGGAGCGGGTCCTAAGTTCATACAGGTCGTCCAGGACCTCTACAACGGGGCCACCACTACGTACCACACAGAAGATGGATCCTCGGAGGAGCTTGCTGTAACCCAAGGTGTCCGACAGGGGTGCCCATTGAGCGGGCTCCTGTTTAACATATGTGTGGACCCGGTCCTGCGGGCCGTCCAGCAAAGTGAGGACTGCCACGACATCTTGGCGTATGCGGACGACCTGATGATCCTCGCTGAGAGCCCGATGTCACTTCAAACAACTTGATTATAACATGAACTTCACTGGTCACCTAAGGGAGGTACACAAAAAGGTCATTGGAATGACATACAAAATTAGAAGAATAATCTCAAATGATTGGGGTATATCCCCAAAGATTATGAAGGAAACATATCTAACTTGTATTCAAAAAACCATATTATATGGTTGCGAAATCTGGTATCGAGATCTGCTATACCTGAAAACTAAACTAACCCAAATACAAAGAAAACCACTATTGGCAATTACAAAGTGCTATAAATCCGTATCGGACGATGCTTTAGAAGTACTAGCAGGATGTATACCATTGTATTTAATAGCACAAAGTAATAAGAAAAAATTTTTGTTGTATACGCGACGAGAAAATATTCGGGTACATGGAGAAGAAATATCCCCTAATGACATTTATCACGGGCCAATTGACTTTGAAGAGCCATGGAAAATGCGAAGCTTAACATGGGATAGTAAGATTAATAGAGAACAAGGATGGGAAGTATTCACGGATGGCTCGAGAATGGAGGAGAGAACTGCTTGCGCTTTTGTAATCCTTAAAGATGGAATAATATTTGAGGAAGAAGTAAAACGACTATCAGATAACACCACGGTGTATAGAGCTGAATTATTAGCAATTAAAATGGCTTTGGATTGGATTTTAAATTTTCTGGCGCAAGGACCAATTTGGTCAAACTGCGCCAAAACAAATTATAAAAATAAGAAAAATCATCCTTTTGTCATGTCAAAATACTAAAATCATGCATGATAAAAAGCAACGTAAAGCATAAAAAAATGACATGAATTGTAAAAATCTATAATTTGTTATAAAAACCAATGGCTTTGATGAATTTAAAAATGCGAGATGCATCGCTGTGGTCATTTAAAATGTCATGAAGTGAAAGATGACTTTGACCAAAAGCGGTCGTAAAATGATGACGATGATGTGAACAAGTAAAAGCATGAGCAATGGTTAATGGACTTTGACAATGTGGGCACTGTGGCTGACTCTCTCGTAATAAAAGATATGATTGTGTGATACGACTGTGTCCTATGAGCAACCGGGCAAGCAGAACTTCCTCCTTTCGGTTAGTTCTGCAGCTCGAACGCCAATGGCCAAGTGTGGGCTTGATGGCATGTAATTTGTTATTAATTTGATTGTTCCAATGGTCCTGCCAGCGGTGATGCATCACTTCCCGGAGGATTCAGAAGTGGTCACTGGCAGGTACCAAAAGGTTATTGTCAATGTTAGTTGTTGTTCGAGCTGCAGTGTCTGCTCTTTCGTTGCCCGGTATTCCTACATGACCTGGTACCCAGTAACATTTTACTGTGGTACCATGATGAATGAGGTAATGCAGTTCATGAAAAATGGAATGAATGAATGGATGAGTGTGAAACGTACAGGAACACAGTGCTTGTAATGCGCTGAGAGAGTCACTATAAATGATGCATCGTCGGTGCGTTTGCGTCGTATATGACGTAGAGCCTGAAGGATTGCGTACAGCTCTGCCGAATAAATAGAGAATGTGTCGGGAAGTTTGAAAGATGTCTCCTCACAGCAGATGTAGGCACAACCGACATGGCCAGGGCTCTTGGAGCCGTCGGTATATATGGGGAAGTACCTGTTGTACCTACCCCTGTGCCTAAAGAATATCTGTCGATATATGACATCTGCTGTGGTGTGGTGGCTCTAGGGTATAATGATAATGAAAGAGAGACATCTGGCAGAGACTGCTCCCATGGTGCCAGTTGCCAAGCAACTGGGGCCACACGACTGATGTCTAATTCTAGTTCTTCCACAAGTGCCCTCATACGAAGACCGTAAGATGGAACACATGAAGGGCGAGCAGCAAATAGTCTATGAAATGAGGGATTAAAAGTGACACGATGAAGTGGATGACCTGGTAAAGACTTCATTTTGATATAATATTTCAAAGAAAGTTGTTGGCGTCTTGATGTCAGTGATGGCTCGTTGCATTCGACATACAGGCTCCCCATTGGAGACGTCCGGAAAGCTCCAGAACAAATACGCAGGGCGAGATGGTGGACTGGGTCGAGCACACTCAGATAGCTCCGAGGTGCCGACCCGTATACAATGGAGCCGTAGTCGAGCTTCGATCTTATTAAAGCTTTGTATAAGTGGAGGAGCGACTTACGGTCAGCTCCCCACGATGTAGAAGAGATGACCTTCAAGAGGTTCATCGTCTTCATGCAACGAGCTCTTAGTTGCGCAATTTGAGGTTTGAAAGTGAGTTTCTTGTCAAATGTGATGCCGAGGAATTTAGTATTTTCTACAATAGGTATTAGATTGTTATTGAGAAACAATTGTGGGTCATCATGTAGGTCTCGACGCCGACAAAAGTGCATAGCAACAGTCTTGTCAGCGGAGAATGAAAAGCCGTTATTATGAGCCCACTTGCTAATCTTGTTGAGAGCGGTTTGTAATTGTCTCTCGGCTGACCTCATATTCACTGATTGGTAAGATATCAACAGATCATCCACGTAGAGTGCGCCAGTGACAGACAACGGGAGTTGGTTCAACACCCCGTTGAGTCTTAAAATAAAAAGTGTTACACTTAAAATGCTACCTTGAGGTACACCTTGTTCTTGAATTTGGGGAGCTGATAACGTGCTTCCGATCCGTACCTGAAAGATGCGGCGAGCAAGAAAGTTCTTAATGAAAATGGGCAAGTTGCCCCGCAAGCCGCTATTATAGAGGTCGGAAAGAATTCCGTGCCTCCAAGTACGGTCGTAGGCCTTTTCTATGTCGAAAAATATGGCTAGCATATGCTCCCTCTTCACAAATGCTTGTCTTATTGATGTCTCAAGGCGTAACAAATTGCATGTTGTGGACCTGAACCGTCTAAAGCCGCTTTGATGTTTCGATAAAATATTGTTAACCTCAAGGTAGTGCGTAAGGCGATAGTTGACCATGCGTTCCATGAGCTTACATAGACAACTGGTCAAAGCAATAGGTCTGTAACTGTTAGGTTGTTGAGGATTTTTGCCAGGCTTCGGGAATGCAAGAACAATGGCTGCTCGCCAGGTGTCAGGAAATGAATGACTGACCCAGATCCGATTGAATAAAATAAGTAAATGTGACAGTGATTCTGGTGATAGATGCCGAATCATGGAATAATGAATGGCATCAGGCCCTACAGCTGAGTCAGGACTTCGCTGCAAGGCCGTTGTCAGTTCATGAAGGGTGAACAATGAGTTGTACCCCTCCGGTGTAAAAGGCCGGAAGGTGTACGATGTACGTTCGGCCGATGATTTAATGGGATGAAACGATGGGGGATAATTCGCATCACTGGAGACAGTGGCGAAATGGGCGGCGATGGTATCCGCAATATCCCTCACATCGCTGATGATAGTGCCATTGGTGTTTAAAATGGTGATTGGATGAGACTGATAATGACCATTGATTTTTCGGATCCGGTCCCAAATGACTTTCGATGAAGTAGATGAATTGATTCCCGTGGTAAACTTTTGCCAGGACTCGCGTTGAGCCTGGCGCCTGGTTCTTCTCGCTATCGCCTTTGCTTTTAAAAACGCCAACTTGTTGTCATGGGTAGGATACCGCCGGAACCTACTCCACGCTTTCTTTTGTGCTTTAATCGTGAGACTACATTCGTGGTTCCACCAAGGTTTAGGAAATTTAGGAAGTTTCGAGGAGACTTTGGGTATTGTTTCATTTGCTGCTGAGATCATACAACTGGTCACAAGGTCGACACAGTGGTCGACGTCGGGTTGCGAGACCATATCCTCCGTGATTTCTGCCTTGACCGTGAAGTCTGTCCATCGGGCGGCCACAAGCTTCCACCGAGGAGGACCCTCAGGTATGCTATGGCTTCGATCAAGGCACTTAACCACTAGAGGAAAATGATTGCTCCCGTGGAGGTCCGGATCAACCGACCAGGACCAGTTGGGCAAGAGTGAGGGTGAACATAAGGATAGATCTATTGCAGTGAAACTATTGTTTGGGGCATGAAAATGAGTGAAACTGCCATCATTCATGATGGCGAGGTTCATGTCTTCTAACAGTCGTTCAACCATTTCGCCACGTGGGGTGTTGCTGTTAGAACCCCATATCAGGTTATGTGCATTGAAGTCTCCAAGAAGAAAAAATGGTGGAGGTAATTGATCAATCAGATCTTCTAGATCTCTCTGTAAGATGGTGTCATTTGGTGGCAAATAAATGGAACAGATGGTAATTCTTAGGCTTGTAGAGATTTCCACCGCGATGGCTTGCAGGTTCGTGCGCAGCGTTAGAACGCGCGACGACACGTAATGTGGAACCAGCAGAGCAACACCGCGGCAGGCTCTACTCCCGTCATCGTAATCAATACGGAACAGGGAATGTCGCCTGATGTTCCATGTCTCCGAGGGCTTCGTAAAAGTTTCCTGGAGTGCCACGCAAACAGGATGATAACGATTGATCAAATCCTTGAGATCTTCATAATTGGATCTAAGACCACGAATGTTCCATTGAATTATGTTGGCCATAAATTTCAATTTCAAATAGAAGTAGACGGTTCAAGGTCCTTAAATTTATTCCGGTCAATCTTGCGGCGGGTAGTACCGGATTCTGTAGGATTGTCAAAATCCATGTCACCAATCGATGTGTCATCGATAAGTGACACATTTTTAATGGTGGGATGTGTCAAAGCTCTCTGTATGGCTTTTTTGGAATACCCCGTCTTGAAAGGTTTCTTTTTTGTTTTATTTCCAGAACTAATTTTCGGTTTGGTACCAGTAGATATTTTGAATGTGTTCGCTGTTGCTTTTCCCGCTTCTTCTTCGGAGGTAGTGGACTCCCTCCGGAATCCAGCGGAGCAACAGCAGCCACAACTATTGCATGGTTGATTGGATGAAGTTTGAGTGGATGTGTTAGCAATTGGTTTGGTCTGCGTTGTAATAGAAACTTTTGTTACACTGTTAATCTTGTTAGTAGTCGGTGATTGTGAAGTCGTATTGGCGTATGATTTACCAACTATTGGAGCTTGGTTAGATGTTATGCGACGACGTGCTTCGATATACGAGATGTTATTAAGGACCTTGATCTTCTGGATCTCTTTTTCTTCATTCCATTTCGGACACTTCCTGTCAAATGCGGGGTGAATGCCACCGCAATTGACGCACTTGAATGATGTTGAAGTGCAGTTGTCCGAAATGTGGTCCTTCTCACCGCATTTTGCGCAGGTGGGTTGACTGCGGCACGCCGTTCGTGAGTAACCGAATTTCTGGCAGTTGAAACATCTTACGGGGTTAGGTATGTATGGGCGGATTTTGAGACTATAATAGCCTATCTTGATATCTTTCGGCAATGTCGGTGATGAGAATGTCAGAATTATGTTACGTGATGGAGCTGGATTGCCATCTTTGCGGCTCATGATATGTTTGGCAGATGTTACGCCTTGAGACGCCAGCTCTTGTGTTAGTTCTTCTTCATCCATGTTAATTAAGTTATTATCTGAAATGACACCACGTGAATAATTCAACGTGGGATGAATTTTGACTGTTATGGGAATATTCCCAAGAGATGTGAGCTTTTGAATAAGTTCGGATTGTTTCGGTGTGTTAGTTTCAATTAGAAGGTCTCCTGAACGAAGAGCCTTCACTGATTTTAATGTGCCTATTGCGCCGTAGAGAGCTTTGTCTATTAAGAATGGTGATGCTTTGGCCAGAGGTTTATCGGTGTCAGTAGAATGCAAGAAGAAAAATGAAACAGTAGGAGCAGGTTCAGTGACAATTGTTTCGCTCATAGCTATACGTTGACGTTTTGGTGCATTTTGATTTTTCCCCATTTTGGAGATAATGTGTTCGGCCCCTACCGACCATGCCCACCATGGAGCCCTACAAGGGGACGCGCACACGTAACCGATGAAGGTTAGTAGCAACGCCAGGTTAGGTAGGAGCTATACACCACCGAAGCAGGCGAGCAGACGCGTTCAAGATCCAAGATCGCCGTGAAGCAGCACCAACAAACCTCAACGACGTCCGGGAGGCCCGGCCCCTCTACCTGCCCAGTAGTGTAACCCCTTTAGCCACCGAGGCGACCAGCCGATTCACCCAGACGGGGCTAATCCAGGCCTCCCGTTTCGGCTGAATCCGAGGCCAAAGCTAGCGCATCAGGCTAACCAGGATCCCCATCTCCAGCCTTACGGGTCTCCACGCACGGCAAACACGCAGGTAGACAGCGTCCCGGATGGAGCATACGCTAGAAGCAATGCCCCATCAGGGAGGACCCCTCCCCGCCTGAGCGGGGCCCACAACGAGGGGTTGGACACAAAAGACAAAAACATGTACAGGACAAAACGAGACGCAAGACATGTACTGCAAGATGTGTAGAAATAAACATGTAATTTGGGCTATTGAAGGTGAAGTATATGAGCACAAAAAGCGATGACAATGACGTGTGATAGATTTGGCGTTACCCAGAGTGCACCACGAGGAGGCCTATCACATTACACCCCTTACACGGTTGGTTAGATGATGATGTTTGAGTTGATGTATCAGCTATTGGTTCAGTCTGAGTTGTTACGGATGCTTTGGTGACATTGTTAGTCGTATTAGCTGTTGATGGATTGGATTGGATTTTGAATTTTTTGGCGCAAGGACCAATTTGGTCAAACTGCGCCAAAGCAAGACATAAAAATGAGAAAAATGTCCTTCTGTCATGTCAAAAAACTAAAACATATAAAACGGAACATGAAACGTAAAACAGACATAAATTTTAAAAACTATAATTTGTCATAAAAACCAATGGCTTTGATGAATTTAAAAATGCGAGATGCATCGCTATTGTCATTTAAAATGTCATGAAGTGAAAGATGACTATGACCAAAAGTGGTCGTAAAATGATGACGATGATGTGAACAAGTAAAAGCATGAGCAATGGTCAATGGACTTTGACAATGAGGGCACTCTGGTTGACTCTCTCGTAATAACAAATACGATTGTGTTAGGCGACTGTGTCCTATGCGCAACCGGGCAAGCAGAACTTCCTCCTTTCTGTTAGTTCTGCAGCTCGAACGCCAAAGGCCAAGTGTGGGCTTGATGGCATGAAGTTTATTATTTATCTGATGGTTCCAATGATCCTGCCAGCGGTGATGAATCACTTCCCGGAGGATTGAGAAGTGGTCACTGGCAGGTACCAAAAGGTTATTGTCAATGTTAGTTGTTGTTCGAGCTGCGGTGTCTGCTTTTTCGTTGCCCGGTATTCCTACATGACCTGGTACCCAGTATAATTTTACTGTGGTACCATGATGAATGAGGTAATGCAGTTCATGAAAAATGGCATGAATGAATGGATGAGTGTGAAACGTACAGGAACACAGTGCTTGTAATGCGCTGAGAGAGTCACTATAAATGATGCATCGTCGGTGGCGTTTGCGTCGTATATGACGTAGAGCCTGAAGGATTGCGTACAGTTCTGCCGAATAAATAGAGAATGTGTCTGGAAGTTTGAAAGATGTCTCCTCACAGCAGATGTAGGCACAACCGACATGCCCGGGGCTCTTGGAGCCGTCGGTATATATGGGGAAGTACCCATTGTACCTACCCCTGTGCCTAAAGAATATCTGTCGATATATGTCATCTGCTGTGGTGGCTCTAGGGTATAATGATAATGAAAGAGAGACATCTGGCAGAGACTGCTCCCATGGTGCCAGTTGCCAAGCAACTGGGGCCACACGACTGATGTCTAATTCTAGTTCTTCCACAAGTGCCCTCATACGAAGACCGTAAGATGGAACACATGAAGGGCGAGCAGCAAATAGTCTATGAAATGAGGGATTAAAAATGACACGATGAAGTGGATGACCTGGTAAAGACTTCATTTTGATATAATATTTCAAAGAAAGTTGTTGGCGTCTTGATGTCAGTGATGGCTCGTTGCATTCGACATACAGGCTCTCCATTGGAGACGTCCGGAATGCTCCAGAACAAATCCGCAGGGCGAGATGGTGGACTGGGTCGAGCACACTCAGATAGCTCCGAGGTGCCGACCCGTATACAATGGAGCCGTAGTCGAGCTTCGATCTTATTAAAGCTTTATATAAGTGAAGGAGCGACTTACGGTCAGCTCCCCACGATGTAGAAGAGATGACCTTCAAGAGGTTCATCGTCTTCATGCAACGAGCTCTTAATTGCGCAATTTGAGGTTTAAATGTAAGTTTCTTGTCAAATGAAATGCCGAGGAATTTTGTATTCTCTACAATAGGTATTTGACTATTATTTAAAAATAATTGTGGGTCATCATGAAGCTCACGACGCCGGCAAAAATGCACAGCGACGGTTTTGTCAGCGGAGAAAGAGAAACCGTTATCATGAGCCCACTTGCTGATCTTGTTGAGAGCAGTTTGTAATTGTCTCTCGGCTGACCTCATATTCACTGATTGATATGATATTAACAGATCATCCACGTAAAGTGCGCCAGTGACTGACAACGGGAGTTGGTTCAACACCCCGTTGAGTCTCAAAATAAAAAGTGTCACACTTAAAATGCTACCTTGAGGTACACCTTGTTCTTGAATTTGGGGAGCTGATAATGTGCTTCCGATCCGTACCTGGAAGATGCGGCGAGCGAGAAAGTTCTTAATGAAAATGGGCAAGTTGCCCCGCAAGCCGCAATTATAGAGGTCGGAAAGAATTCCGTGCCTCCATGTACGATCGTAGGCCTTTTCTACATCGAAAAATATGGCTAGCATATGCTCCCTCTTTACGAATGCTTGTCTTATTGATGTCTCAAGGCGTAACATATTGCATGTTGTGGACCTGAACCGTCTAAAGCCGCTTTGATGTTTCGATAAAATATTGTTAACCTCAAGGTAGTGCATAAGGCGATAGTTGACCATGCGTTCCATGAGCTTACATAAACAACTGGTCAAAGCAATGGGTCGGTAACTGTTAGGTTGCTGAGGATTTTTGCCAGGCTTCGGGAATGCAAGAACAATGGCTGCTCGCCAGGTGTCAGGAAATGAATGACTGACCCAGATCCGATTAAATAATATGAGTAAATGTGACAGTGATTCTGGTGATAGATGCCGAATCATGGAATAATGAATGGCATCCGGCCCTACAGCTGAGTCAGGACTTCGCTGCAAGGCCGTCGTCAGTTCATGAAGGGTGAACAAGGAATTGTACCCCTCCGGTGTAAAAGGCCGGAAGGTGTACGATGTACGTTCGGCCGATGATTTAATGGGATGAAACGATGGGAGATAATTCGCATCACTGGAGACAGTGGCGAAATGGGCGGCGATGGTATCCGCAATATCCCTCACATCGCTGATGATAGTGCCATTGGTGTTTAAAATGGTGATTGGATGAGACTGATAATGACCATTGATTTTTCGGATCCGGTCCCAAATGACTTTCGATGAAGTAGATGAATTGATTCCCGTGGTAAACTTTTGCCAGGACTCGCGTTGAGCCTGGCGCCTGGTTCTTCTCGCTATCGCCTTTGCTTTTAAAAACGCCAACTTGTTGTCATGGGTAGGATACCGCCGGAACCTACTCCACGCTTTCTTTTGTGCTTTAATAGTAAGATTACATTCGTGGTTCCACCAAGGTTTAGGAAATTTAGGAAGTTTCGAGGAGACTTTGGGTATTGTTTCTTTGGCTGCTGAGATCATACAACTGGTCACAAGGTCGACACAGTGGTCGACGTCGGGTTGCGAAACCATATCCTCCGTGATTTCTGCCTTGACCGTGAAGTCTGCCCATCGGGCGGCCACAAGCTTCCACCGAGGAGGACCCTCAGGTATGCTATGGCTTCGATCAAGGCACTTAACCACTAGAGGAAAATGATTGCTCCCGTGGAGGTCCGGATCAACCGACCAGGACCAGTTGGGCAAGAGTGAGGGTGAACATAAGGATAGATCTATTGCAGTGAAACTATTGTTTGGGGCATGAAAATGAGTGAAACTGCCATCATTCATGATGGCGAGGTCCATGTCTTCTAACAGCCGTTCAACCATTTCGCCACGTGGGGTGTTGCTGTTAGAACCCCATATCAGGTTATGTGCATTGAAGTCTCCAAGAAGAAAAAATGGTGGAGGCAATTGATCAATCAGATCTTCTAGATCTCTCTGTAAGATGGTGTCATTTGGTGGCAAATAAATAGAACAGATGGTAATTCTTAGGCCTGTAAAGATTTCCACCGCGATGGCTTGCAGGTTCGTGCGCAGCGTTAGAACGCGCGACGACACGTGATGTGGAACCAGCAGAGCAACACCGCGGCAAGCCCTACTCCCGTCATCGTAGTCAATACGAAAGAGGGAATGTCGCCTGATGTTCCATGTCTCCGAGGGCTTTGTAAAAGTTTCCTGGAGTGCCACGCAAACAGGATGATAACGATTGATCAAATCCTTGAGATCTTCGTAATTGGATCTAAGACCACGAATGTTCCATTGAATTATGTTGGCCATAAATTAAGTAGAAGTAGACGGTTCGAGGTCTTTAAATTTATTCCGGTCTAGTTTCCGGCGAGTACCACCAGATTCTGATACATTATCAAGATCCATGTCACCAATTGACTTGTCATCAATTAGTGACACATTCTTGAGGGTGGGACATTTTATTGCTCTCTGTATTGCTTTTCTTGAATATCCGGTCTTTTTAGATTTATTTCCAGAATTAATCTTGGGTTTAGTAACAGTAGGTTTTTTGAATGTGTGCACTGTTGCTTTTCCTGCCTCTTCTTCGGAGGTAGTGGACTCCCTCCGTAATCCAGCAGAGCAACAGCAGCCACAACTATTACACGGTTGGTTAGATGATGATGTTTGAGTTGATGTATCAGCTATTGGTTCAGTCTGAGTTGTTACGGATGCTTTGGTGACAACATTGTTAGTCATATTAGCTGATGATGGATTTGTTACCATATTAGAATATGATCTATTACCTATTGGAGTTTGGTTAGAGGTTATACGACGGCGTGCTTCGATATATGAGATGTTATTGAGGACCTTGATCTTCTGGATCTCTTTTTCTTCATTCCATTTCGGACACTTTCTGTCAAATGCGGGGTGGTCGCCACCGCAATTGACGCACTTGAATGGTGAATTAGTGCAGTTGTCCGAAATGTGGTCCTTCTCACCGCATTTTGCGCAGGTGGGTTGGCTGCGGCACGCCGTTCGTGAGTGGCCGTATTTTTGGCAGTTAAAGCATCGAACAGGGTTAGGAATGTATGGCCGGATTTTGAGGTTATAATAACCTATTTTGATATCTTTCGGCAATGTTGGTGATGAGAATGTGAGAATTATGTTTCGTGTGGGAGCTGGATTGCCATCTTTGCGGCTCATAATATGTTTGGCAGATGTTACGCCTTGAGACGCCAGCTCTTGTGTTAGTTCTTCTTCATCCATGTTAGTTAAGTTATTATCTGAAATGACACCACGTGAATAATTCAACGTGGGATGGATTTTGACTGTTATTGGAATGTCTCCGAGAGATGTGAGCTTTTGAATGAGTTCGGCTTGTTTGGATGTGTTAGTTTCGATGAGAAGGTCTCCTGAACGAAGGGCCTTCACCGATTTTAAGGTACCAACTGTGCCATAGAGAGCTTTATCTATTACAAATGGTGATACTTTGGCCAGCGGTTTTTCGGCATCTGAAGAGTGCAGAAAGAAAAATGAGACAGTTGATGAATTTGAAGCAGTTACAGTGACATGTGTTTGGTTTGAAGCAGTTCTTTGACGTTTTGGTGCATTTTGATTTTTTCCCATATTTGAATGGGTATTGTTCCACTCCCACCCACCATGGAGCCCTACGAGGGGACGCGCACACGTAACCGGTGAAAGTTAGTAGCAACGTCAGGTTAGGTGGGAGCTATACACCACCAAAGCAGGCGAGCAGACGCGTTCAAGATCCAAGATCGTCGTGAAGCAGCACCAACAAACCTCAACGACGTCCGGCAGGCCCGGCCCCTCTACCTGCCCAGTAGTGTAACCCCTTCAGCCACCGAGGCGACCACAGCCGATTGACCTGGACGGGGCTAATCCAAGCCTCCCGTTTCGGCTGAATCCGAGGCCAAAGCTAGCGCATCAGGCTAACCAGGATCCCCATCTCCAGCCTTACGGGTCTCCACGCACGGCAAACACGCAGGTAGACAGCGTCCCGGATGGAGCATACGCTAGAAGCAATGCCCCATCCGGGAGGACCCCTCCCCGCCTGAGCGGGGCCCACAATGAGGGGTTGGACACAAAAGACAAAAACATGTACAGGACAAAACGAGACGCAAGACATGTACTGCAAGATGTGTCGAAATAAACATGTAATTTGGGCTATTGAAGGTGAAGTATATGAGCACAAAAAGCGATGACAATGACGTGTGATAGATTTGGCGTTACCCAGGGTGCACCACGAGGAGGCCTATCACATTACACCCCACCGTGGAGAGGAGCAACATAAATGAGCTTAAGGAAATTTTTGGGACCCCGAGAGGGGTTTATTATTGTTCATGTAGTGAAGTGGTGGGTCCGCGCCAGACCTATCTAGAGAAAGGCGTCATAGTTGCTATGGAAAAACAGGTCGCGAATTCCATATTTTGTCAGGTGCTCGCTCTTCTATCATTTTCGTCTTATTTTAAATTTCATCCTTAAATTTTATTTAATTTTCAAAAGGCCCTTCTAAGGATCAAATTTCTTTCTTGAGCCGGTATTACGCTATAAAAGTTTGACGAAAGTCTTTTATAAAACTTGAAGAATGTTAGCACATCTGTTACATTCAAGCCAACTTAGCTAATCCGTCAATTGGTTGCATTTATCAAGTTTTATAAACGAACTTTTATCAACTTTTTATAGTGTAATGCCGGATTTGAAGTTATATTTGTTATTTTTTTTCATCTCGTTGCTTTTTTGTCGAGTTTTTAATCGTTACCTTTGTTGATTTTTTTGACGTTATTTGATATGGCGAGTGGTGGAGCATCGAGTTGCTTCTTAGGATGTGAAAGAAGTTCAAGAACTGAATGGGCTCATTTCTTTCGCTTTCCGAAAGACAGCAGGTTAGCTTCAATTTCGGCCGGTAAAAGGTTGACCAAAGCTGGTTTTAAGACATGATATTTACCGTAGTGTGTGGAGGACCTAGCCTTGAAAGTGGAGTGTCAATCAAAATAGACATGGGCGTGGCTAAGCCAAGGTGCTCGCGCTTATTTCGCCTCTCACACTAGTTTTTATTGCGCCTACCTTCAATGCATTGTGGGAACGCTTACTCTTTAACCAGCTTTGGTTCACCCCTCCTAAGCTGGCAATTTGACTTTTTTAATGGAGGCTTGGAACCTTATAAACTCCCTTCATTTTTTATATCAGTTATATTTTTAAACAATTTTTTCTTTATGACCTTTTTATTTTTCTCTTTCAGTGGAACGGTTCTTAATGTTTTGTGTTCCAAGGAAAATAAATTTCACGGACCCTCTCCCGTGCCTATGAAATGAAGGCCACGAACTCCTTTAAAAAATTATACTCTGTATAGCAATGTAAAAACAATGAGTCAATTGTTTTTTCATACAAGCTCACGGCCCGCCGAAGTCTCTCTGAGGACCCCAAAGTAAGAGAAACACTGCAATGGGGGATAGGGTATCAAAGATCCCTGGTTTCAAAATTTAAGGAAGCAAAGCACAAAATAATGGTTGTAAAAAATATTATGGGACTATGAAGTTTCACTGAGGGAAATTAGGATTTCAGAGATGCTTTGACGGGGCATGGCCTAAGAAAGGTCGGGAACCACTGCGTCAGAGCCTCCACACATAGCTCCGCCATGGTTCTTCATTAGTCCTCACTTCTCAAGTAAATCAGTTCCACAGGCCGCCAACAGTATTTTTCCCCCCAAACTTTTTTTCCGTTCTTTGAATTTGAAGATCTCAACGAATCTTGCACTTATAAACGATGATTTTTTTGTCATCGGGAGAGACAGGGCAATAATATTTCTCATTGGCTTTTTTAAGCACAAAGTTTGCGTTTGAAAAGTAAATTTTTTTCATTTTAAATAACTATACAACCCCTTTGAACGATCGGTGATCGTTTTTAATTATTTATTTCTTTTTTTATCAATTAATCTCATTATTAGTTTTGTAAACTGGCAATAGTGAGTCGAATTCTAACCGTCGTGGTGACAAGTCGTACAACATGCATTTTGCTCGCGTATGTTTTGTGTACCAAATAAATATATTTGGCGTGGTATGTCGGTTCGTAATTGTGAGCAAGTGGCCGCGAAGCAAAGCTCCAAGAAATCAGCAGCCGTAAATAGTGAAGCGCCACCCTTGCAACATGAATGATGCATACGAGTTCTACACGCTATTTGGATATTTTCTTTAATTCAAAGTATGCCTCTAGGAACAACGTAAAATGGTCAATAGAGCCTGGGCTGTACCATAGCCCACTAAACAATTAAGGCCCTCCAACTCAGAGCGTCACGTGACCTGACGTCATTTTACCCGTCCCAGTGTCCGGTAGCTGCTTGTGGGAAGGAAGAAGACATTCGCCATGTATAGCAGTACTAAATAGATAGTTTCAGCGTGATTTTTTCCTTCGTTTTTTAAAAATGCCTGACCGTTGTTTTGTAACTTCTTGCCATTCCAATTACGACGGAACTACGGAATACTTTTCCGTGTTCCAATTTCCGAAGGAAAAAAAATTGAAAGAGATTTGGATCAAGAAGATTCCTAGGAATGACTTATTGCCAACACACCGTAGTGTAGTATGTGAAAGGCATTTCGCAGAAGAATGCATCGTACGTTTCGATGAATTCGTTTCTAATGGTGAACTGGTGAAGTTAAAAAGACGTCGACCAAAACTAAAAGTGGGATCTGTGCCGACCATCTTTCCCGGTTGCCCATCGTATTTATCTACCACTACTACTCAACCTAGAGAAAGTAGAGACAGTAAACTGAGAAAAGCTGACGAAACCAATCTCAGCAAATTCGTTTGTAATGATAAAATTGCGAACTTTGAAGATTTCAATTCTACATTCTCCAGCAAGATCCAAGTGCCGGACAATGTTTTGGTGTTCAAAACCAGTGAGTCATGTGTTTGCATTTTGTTTATGTGTTTCAATGACATACCAAAAGTAAAAAAAAGTATAAAAGTATCGTCAACTTTAAATGTGCAGGTTTTTGTCGGGGAAAATAAATTGGATGACAAACTTTATTGCCATTTGTTAAATGATGGAAAACTTTCTTTTTGGAGTCAATTAGAAAATTTACTTTCAATTGTGAGGAATAGCCAGGTGAACTATGCTGAACCGAATAGGTATGAAGCAGCATTAGAAAGTCTCCAACTCCTAGCTTCTGAGAATACAGATAATCCAAAAAATCGCCATATCAAGTTTCTATATGAACAGCTCTTGTTGTTTTCAAAAGATAAACACGGCCACAGGTACAGTACTGATGTATATTATTTTGCTTCCAATCTGTACACTGTATCTCCAGCATGCTATAAAGCACTATTAAATTCTGATGTTTTAACACTGCCATGCATTAGCTCTCTTAAAAAATTGATGAATGTTTTAAGTTTGAATGGTTCCCCAATTAATAAGGATAATATTGACTATTTCACATTGAAATGTCAAAAGCTTGGAGATGAAGAAAGGTTGGTGAACCTACTAATAGATGAAATTCACGTGAAGCCAAAAGTGTGTTTCAAAGGCAAAAAAATCATGGGTTATGCTGAAAATGAAAAAAATAAAGAAGCCACCTCTGTTCAAGCATTCATGATAGCATCAGTTTTTTCCTCCTACAAAGAGATTATAGCTCTTGTGCCTGTATGTAAAATGTCTGCAGAAGATCTTTGTTTACTTGTTAAACAAGCTCTGGAATTACTTTTTAGAGCTGGTTTTGAAGTCTGTGCCCTTGTTTCAGATAACAACAGTGTGAATAGAAAGATGTTTACAGCATTGGCCAATCTTGAGAACTCCACATATGTCAACAAAATACCACCTACAGTTATTGCCAACCCAATAAATGGAGCTGACCTCTTCTTACTTTTTGATGCAGTGCATATACTGAAATGCATAAGAAACAATTGGCTAAACCAATTAGATGCTGACAAAACATTTGTTTGTCCAGATCCTTCAGGAGAAAAAGAACTAATTAAACCTCGCTTTGGATTATTAAGAAAAATTTATAATGAGGAAAAATCATGCACTATAAAATATGCATTCAAATTGAATGTTAAGTCATTGTATCCGACAAGCATGGAGCGACAAAATGTTCTTCCCGCAGTGAACATATTTCATGAATCAAATTGTGCTGCTCTGCAAAGACTTTCAGAGAAACCTAATTCTGGAATTTTTCAAGTAGATGACACCATAAAGTTCTTGAAATATGTGAAGCGATGGTGGGATATTTTGAATGTATCTCATCAAAACAAAGGCGCCCATACAAGAAATGAAAACTCCTTTCCTCTAACAGCTGAGGATGCTGAAAATTTCATGTTTCTTTCCTCTTTTGCTGAATGGGCCACAAAATGGCAAAACATGAAATTGAAAGCCAGACATGGTTGCCTTTCTCAAGAAACCTTTCTTGCACTCATTCACACCACTTCAACAATCATAGATGTATCCAAGCGATTGCTAAAAGATGGTGCTAAGTATGTCCTGACAACAAAATTCCACACTGATGCACTCGAATTCAGGTTTTCCCAATATCGGCAGTTGTCAGGTGCAAATTACCATGTTTCCCTTCAACAGGTCTTGGAATCTGAGAGAAAGCTTCGTGTGAAGTCAATGTTGAAATTGCATTCCCACAAATATGGAGAAACGTCATTGACATTATTCTTCAGTGAATTCACTAGTGATTGTAAAATGAATGAAACTGACGTTTCTTCTTTTTCACAGGTTGTTGAAGAAGTGGACATGAAAAATATGACAAATTGTGAATCAGACATAATAACATATATTGCTGGTTACTGTGTTCACAAATTGAAATTAACTTGCAACTCATGCAAGGAATTTTTTTCAGGCTCTTTTGATTTGAGTATTGATTTCAATTTGGCACTTTTGCCTTCCGCCATGGAAAGAGAAATTCACTCTGGTTACTTAGACATGATAAATAGAGGAGGAATGAAAATTCCTTCTGCTGATATTGTATTTTCTCTTTCTGTTTGTTATGTAATTTTTGAAACCCTTATATCTTCCCGATATGAGAAAGCATTTCTTTCATGTGACATAAAACAGCATTCAGTTTTAGTCAAATTGACTGAATTATATTTGAAAGAATGCCTGATTGTTGACTTGGGGGAAACTTGCCCAGAATGCAATTTTTGTTTCTTTGATGGGATTTCTAAAATCATCAAGAGCTTTGCCAATGTTTGTTTGAATAACTATACAAAAAATAAAAACAATGATGCTACATTTGATAAGTTAAAGGCAAAAAAGTCTGGAAAAGCAACTGCATCTTCTTGCTCAAAAGGTCAAAAAAGAAAAATACAAATATATGAAACTTGATCACTTAATGATTACATTTTGATCACAGACAAAACTTTAGATCTAAATGAATTTAAATTTACAAGAATTTGGTTTTTTATCTATCACGTTGGTGTGCATCAGTAAATATGTGTATATTTAATTATAGTTTAGAATTTAGTTAGCTTCAATGTTTTTATCTGTAAATATATGTACCATAGTTAATGATAATTTAGAATTTAGTTATTTTTTATCTGCAAATGTGTATATATGTAAATATCTAATTATAATTTTTCTATTAACGACTATTGATGAACATGTGTGCAAACAATTTGGAAAAAAAAAATTGTAGACAAAGGAAACGTGATCTTAATTTCCTCATCTACAACGTAATATGTACTTGCTCTACAATATACATGAGTATATATAAATATGTGTACAGTTAATGATAACTTAGAATTTAGTTAGTTTTTATCTGCAAATGTGTATCTGTAAATATGTAAATATCTAATTATAATTTTTATATTAACGAATATTGATGAACATATGTACAAGCTACAATTTGGAAAAGAAAGATTGTAGACGAAAATTAACCTGATCTTAATTTCCCCATCTACAACCTAATGTGTACTTGCTCTACAGCGTTAATGTGCATATGTAAATATGCATATAGTTAATGATAATTCAGAATTTAGTTAAGTTTTTATCTGCAAATGTATATATATATATGTGAATACCTAATTATAATTTTTATATTAACGAATATTGATGAACATGTGTGCAAGCTACAATTTAGAAAAAAAAAATTGTAGACAAAAAGAAACGTGATCTTAATTTCCTCATCTACAACGTAATATGCACTTGCTCTACAATATACATGTGCATATATGTAAATATGTGTACAGTTAATGATAACTTAGAATTTAGTTAGTTTTTATCTGCAAATGTGTATCTGTAAATATGTATATATGTAAATATCTAATTATAGTTTTTATAATAATGAATATTGATGAACATATGTACAAGCTACAATTTGGAAAAGAAAGATTGTAGACCAAAATTAACCTGATCTTAATTTCCCCATCTACAACCTAATGTGTACTTGCTCTACAGCGTTAATGTGCATATGTAGATATGCATATAGTTACTGATAATTTAGAATTTAGTTAGTTTTTATCTGCAAATGTGTATATATATATATATATGTGAATACCTAATTATAATTTTTATATTAACGAATATTGATGAACAGGTGTGCAAGCTATAATTTGGAAAAAAAAAATTGCAAACAAAAAGAAACGTGATCTTAATTTCCTCATCTACAACGTAATATGCACTTGCTCTACAATATACATGTGCATATATGTAAATATGTGTACAGTTAATGATAACTTAGAATTTAGTTAGTTTTTATCTGCAAATGTGTATCTGTAAATATGTATATAGTAAATATCTAATTATAATTTTTATATGAACAAATATTGAACATATTTGGAAGCTACAATTTGAAAAAGAAAAATTGTCAACATAAAGAGGCGTGATCTGAACTGCATCTACAATGTAAATGTGTCTATGTAAAATTAAATTATAACCACATGTGCACATTGTAATAAATGTTTATATGTAAAATTAAATCATGTCATTAAATATAAGATGTTTAATTGATGATAATTTAGAATTTAGTTAGTTTTTATTCGTAAATATGTATGCATGTAAATTTTTAATTTTTATTAACAAATATTGATGATCATATGAACAAGCTCACAAGTTGGGAAAGAAAAATTGTAGATGGAAAAGAAACTTGATCTGAATTACTTCATCTACAAAGTAAATATGTGCATGTGTTTTTATTTGTAAATGTATATAGGTAAATTTTTATTTTTATGTAATATATAATTAAGGTTTTTATTAACGAGCATGTAAGAAAGCTTACAATTGGGAAAAGAAAGATTGTAGGTGAAAAAAACTTTATTGGAATCAATCTACAACGTAAATGTGTACATGTAAATATATGTATATTTAACTATAATTAAGAATTTTATATATCTCTATATGTAGAATTTATGTATCTAAGTATTCACATATGTAAATAGTAATTATCTAATGATAGTGAGAAACCCAATTTGCAAATGGAAGTTTATATACTGAATGAAATGTGGACTTTGCCAATTTCATTCACTATTTTGCATCAAAATTTATTGTTGGAATAAAATTTTGTGTAATATATTCTTCAATGTAAAGAAATAAAAACAGTTTGATGCTTTAAAGTGTTAGTTTTTTTTCCGCAGTTTCTTTCATGGAATGTTTTTTGCAGCTTTTTTTTTAAATTGAGTGATGATGAACATATTTTGAAATATATTAATAAAATGGGACTAAATTTAGTTTCCAAGGTCAAGAATAATTGTGTTAATAAAATTCGGTTGGCCAGTTTCTGATATTAGGATGAAAAATCTCAAAAATCAAGTAATTAAATTTTATATATATCGAAATAGTTTTTATTTTCTTTAACAGCATATTGTTCTTCATGAATAAATACTATAGAGATAATTTTGATTAACATGTGTTATAAATTTACGAGTAATCATAGTAGATAATTTTCGTATTAATTTCGCTCAAAAACATATTTGCGGATCAAAAATGATGTCATTCCTTAATAAATCTTACTTTATTTAAAAAAAACATCTTTTTAACGGAAAAATATGATAGTTTCTTGATAAAATGTTAAAAAAAAATTGGATATATATGTGGGCATTTTCATCCAAACTAAACGGAGTTTCTCAAATTGAAACGAGGGATATTTATTTTTTGTATCGCCTAAGAAAGAGCTCCTTGAAAAACCTTCCTATTAGAAGAGCCTTAGCTAAGGGGAAAGACGGAATATGTGACGTCACGCGGAGGAGTTATCTGGCCTTGAATGTCTAGTCGGCCGTGGCTGTACACGGTATGAAATGAAATGATTCGCCAGTAAAATGCGTTGGGTACTGGAAAGTGGCAAACTGTAGGTACTAGTAGCCATGCACCCTTTTTAGATACGGTGTATATAAGTTGTAATATAGATTTGGTATATAGGCTTATGTATATCAGCTATATGGCTGAGAAGCAGTAAGTCTTTCGTCTTAGCTAAATGGCCGAGAAGCGACAATTTATTTGTCTCAGCCAAATGGCCTAGAAGTGACAATTTATATATCTTAGCCAAATGGTCGAGAAGCGACAATTTATTTATCTCAGCCACATGGCTGAGAAGTGACAATTTATTTATCTTAGTCAAATGGCCGAGATGCGACAGTTTATTTATCTTAGCCAAATGGCCGAGAAATGTCAAGTTATTCCGATTGGCCAAACTGCCGGGAAGCGGATTCACCTTAGCTATACGGCAGACAGTGGTAAGTGATTTATATCAGCTATATGGCTGAGAAGCCGTAAGTCTTTCATCTTAGCCAAATGGCCGAGAAGCGGCAATTTATATATCTCAGCCAAATGGGCGAGCAACAATTTGTCATTTATCTTAGCCAAATGCCAGAGAACCGACAATTTATTTATCTCAGCCAAATGGTAGAGAAGTGACAATTTTTTCATTTTATCCTCCTAAATACGGATTATGACTAAATTTTCCCAAAAAATTGTAATTTATTGTTTTAAATGCAATTTGCTAATTACTGCTGCAGTTGCTGAAGGGCGTGGAAATGAAGGGCCGCTGGTACAAATCTCAATAAACAAAAATATATTTCACGAAAAAAATATTCAAATGATCATTGACCATGTTTCGTTGAGAAAAATACGGTAAACCGGTATCTTTTATAAACGAATACGTTAAATTCGAGACATCACCCATTGTCATCAAAAACATTGTTAGAAGTAAGTAACCGTAATAAAAATTTTTAAAAAAAACATGTCAAACGTGACGTTAAATATGCGAGATGAATATTTATAATTTTTGCCATAATTATCATATAATTTATATTATGAAAACACTTTGTATTCGCGATTATATTACAAATTCAAATAAGTATCATTGAAAAAAAAGGGACAAATTTGTGGAATTACAGGAATATCTCTTAATACGAGACACAAGTGGTGCGTCATATTGTTTCAGACGTTTTACTGGTGCTTGTTTCCAGAAAGTTGAGAGACACTATTCTATACTTATTTCATATTCAAAACGATGTTTTCAATATGAATGTGCTGCCATCTAGGGAGAAGATGCTAGGCACATGTTCTTGATGAAACAAATAATTATAACATTTTTCAACAAAAAAGCAAAGATTTTATCTAGAAAACATGTAAAAAAACATAGACAATAAATAAAAATATTATAGTTATTTCCGTTTATGCAAAAATATATTGACGGTTAAACTTTTCTTCAGGCAACAATATTGATATAATTTCTCAAATCATAAATGCGTATGCTCTGGCTTCTCTTCAACCTTCGAGCTAATCTTTCGCCTTTTACTAAAGATTACCGTGGAGAGGAGCAACATAAATGAGCTTAAGGAAATTTTTGGGACCCCGAGAGGGGTTTATTATTGTTCATGTAGTGAAGTGGTGGGTCCGCGCCAGACCTATCTAGAGAAAGGCGTCATAGTTGCTATGGAAAAACAGGTCGCGAATTCCATATTTTGTCAGGTGCTCGCTCTTCTATCATTTTCGTCTTATTTTAAATTTCATCCTTAAATTTTATTTAATTTTCAAAAGGCCCTTCTAAGGATCAAATTTCTTTCTTGAGCCGGTATTACGCTATAAAAGTTTGACGAAAGTCTTTTATAAAACTTGAAGAATGTTAGCACATCTGTTACATTCAAGCCAACTTAGCTAATCCGCCAATTGGTTGCATTTATCAAGTTTTATAAACGAACTTTTATCAACTTTTTATAGTGTAATGCCGGATTTGAAGTTATATTTGTTATTTTTTTTCATCTCGTTGCTTTTTTGTCGAGTTTTTAATCGTTACCTTTGTTGATTTTTTTGACGTTATTTGATATGGCGAGTGGTGGAGCATCGAGTTGCTTCTTAGGATGTGAAAGAAGTTCAAGAACTGAATGGGCTCATTTCTTTCGCTTTCCGAAAGACAGCAGGTTAGCTTCAATTTCGGCCGGTAAAAGGTTGACCAAAGCTGGTTTTAAGACATGATATTTACCGTAGTGTGTGTGTGTGGAGGACCTAGCCTTGAAAGTGGAGTGTCAATCAAAATAGACATGGGCGTGGCTAAGCCAAGGTGCTCGCGCTTATTTCGCCTCTCACACTAGTTTTTATTGCGCCTACCTTCAATGCATTGTGGGAACGCTTACTCTTTAACCAGCTTTGGTTCACCCCTCCTAAGCTGGCAATTTGACTTTTTTAATGGAGGCTTGGAACCTTATAAACTCCCTTCATTTTTTATATCAGTTATATTTTTGAACAATTTTTTCTTTATGGCCTTTTTATTTTTCTCTTTCAGTGGAACGGTTCTTAATGTTTTGTGTTCCAAGGAAAATAAATTTCACGGACCCTCTCCCGTGCCTATGAAATGAAGGCCACGAACTCCTTTAAAAAATTATACTCTGTATAGCAATGTAAAAACAATGAGTCAATTGTTTTTTCATACAAGCTCACGGCCCGCCGAAGTCTCTCTGAGGACCCCAAAGTAAGAGAAACACTGCAATGGGGGATAGGGTATCAAAGATCCCTGGTTTCAAAATTTAAGGAAGCAAAGCACAAAATAATGGTTGTAAAAAATATTATGGGACTATGAAGTTTCACTGAGGGAAATTAGGATTTCAGAGATGCTTTGACGGGGCATGGCCTAAGAAAGGTCGGGAACCACTGCGTCAGAGCCTCCACACATAGCTCCGCCATGGTTCTTCATTAGTCCTCACTTCTCAAGTAAATCAGTTCCACAGGCCGCCAACAGTATTTTTTCCCCCAAACTTTTTTTCCGTTCTTTGAATTTGAAGATCTCAACGAATCTTGCACTTATAAACGATGATTTTTTTGTCATCGGGAGAGATAGGGCAATAATATTTCTCATTGGCTTTTTTAAGCACAAAGTCTGCGTTTGAAAAGTAAATTTTTTTCATTTTAAATAACTATACAACCCCTTTGAACGATCGGTGATCGTTTTTAATTATTTATTTCTTTTTTTATCAATTAATCTCATTATTAGTTTTGTAAACTGGCAATAGTGAGTCGAATTCTAGCCGTCGTGGTGACAAGTCGTACAACATGCATTTTGCTCGCGTATGTTTTGTGTACCAAATAAATATATTTGGCGTGGTATGTCGGTTCGTAATTGTGAGCAAGTGGCCGCGAAGCAAAGCTCCAAGAAATCAGCAGCCGTAAATAGTGAAGCGCCACCCTTGCAACATGAATGATGCATACGAGTTCTACACGCTATTTGGATATTTTCTTTAATTCAAAGTATGCCTCTAGGAACAACGTAAAATGGTCAATAGAGCCTGGGCTGTACACGGTATGAAATGAAATGATTCGCCAGTAAAATGCGTTGGGTACTGGAAAGTGGCAAACTGTAGGTACTAGTAGCCATGCACCCTTTTTAGATACGGTGTATATAAGTTGTAATATAGATTTGGTATATAGGCTTATGTATATCAGCTATATGGCTGAGAAGCAGTAAGTCTTTCGTCTTAGCTAAATGGCCGAGAAGCGACAATTTATTTCTCTCAGCCAAATGGCCTAGAAGTGACAATTTATATATCTTAGCCAAATGGTCGAGAAGCGACAATTTATTTATCTCAGCCACATGGCTGAGAAGTGACAATTTATTTATCTTAGTCAAATGGCCGAGATGCGACAGTTTATTTATCTTAGCCAAATGGCCGAGAAATGTCAAGTTATTCCGATTGGCCAAACTGCCGGGAAGCGGATTCACCTTAGCTATACGGCAGACAGTGGTAAGTGATTTATATCAGCTATATGGCTGAGAAGCCGTAAGTCTTTCATCTTAGCCAAATGGCCGAGAAGCGGCAATTTATATATCTCAGCCAAATGGGCGAGCAACAATTTGTCATTTATCTTAGCCAAATGCCAGAGAACCGACAATTTATTTATCTCAGCCAAATGGCCGAGAAGTGACAATTTTTTCATTTTATCCCCCTAAATACGGATTATCACTAAATTTTCCCAAAAAATTGTAATTTATTGTTTTAAATGCAATTTGCTAATTACTGCTGCAGTTGCTGAAGGGCGTGGAAATAAAGGGCCGCTGGTACAAATCTCAATAAACAAAAATATATTTCACGAAAAAAATATTCAAATGATCATTGACCATGTTTCGTTGAGAAAAATACGGTAAACCGGTATCTTTTATAAACGAATACGTTAAATTCGAGACATCACCCATTGTCATCAAAAACATTGTTAGAAGTAAGTAACCGTAATAAAAATTTTAAAAAGAAACATGTCAAACGTGACGTTAAATATGCGAGATGAATATTTATAATTTTTGCCATAATTATCATATAATTTATATTATGAAAACACTTTGTATTCGCGATTATATTACAAATTCAAATAAGTATCATTAAAAAAAAATGGGACAAATTTGTGGAATTATCATTTTGGAATTATTATTTGTGGATGTATCAGCTATGGGTTCGGTCCGAGTTGTTACAGATGCTTTGGTGACATTGTTAGTCTTATTAACTGTTGGTGGATTTGTCACCATATTAGAGTATGATCTAGTACCTATTGGAGTTTGGTTAGATGTTATACGACGGCGTGCTTCGATATATGAGATGTTATTGAGGACCTTGATCTTCTGGATCTCTTTTTCTTCATTGCATTTCGGACGCACTTGAATGGTGTTGAAGTGCAGTTGTCCGAAATGTGGTCCCTCTCACCGCACTTTGCGCAGGTACTTTGCCGGCACGCCACTGGTGAGTGACCGAATTTTTGGCAGTTGAAGCATCTTACAGGGTTAGGTATGTATGCCGGATATGGAGGTTATAGCAACCGATTTTGACATCTTTCGGCAATGTTGGGGATGATAATGCCAGGATTATATTTCGTGATGGAGCTAGATTGCCATCTTTGCGGCTCATGATATGTTTGGCAGATGTTACGCCAGCTCTTCTGTTAGTAGTTCTTCATCCATGTTAATCAAGTTAGTATCTGAAATTACACCACGTGAATAATTCAACGTGGGATGAATTTTTACTGTTATGGGAATATTCCCAATAGATGTGAGCTTTTGAATGAGTTCGGCTTGTCGGGGAGTGTTGGTTTCGATGAGAAGTTCTCCTGAACGAAGAGCCTTCACTGATTTTAAAGTTCCAACTGCGCCATAGAGAGCTTTATCTATCAAGAATGGTGATACTTTTGACAGCTGTTTATCGGTATCAGAACTATGCAAAAAGAAGAACGAGACAGATGACAGATTTGAAGAAGCGGTTTCTGTGACAATTGTTTCACTAAGAGCAGTTCTTTGACGTTTTGGTGCATTTTTTGTTTTTCCCATATTTGAATGTGTATTGTTCCACTCTCACCCACCATGCCCACCATGGAGCCCTACGAGGGGACGCGCACACGTAACCGGTGAAGGTTAGTAGCAACGTCAGGTTAGGTGAGAGCTATACACCACCGAAACAGGCGAGCAGACGCGTTCAAGATCCAAGATCGTCGTGAAGCAGCACCAACAAACCTCAACGACGTCCGGCAGGCCCGGCCCCTCTACCTGCCCAGTAGTGTAACCCCTTCAGCCACCGAGGCGACCACAGCCGATTGACCTGGACGGGGCTAATCCAAGCCTCCCGTTTCGGCTGAATCCGAGGCCAAAGCTAGCGCATCAGGCTAACCAGGATCCCCATCTCCAGCCTTACGGGTCTCCACGCATGGCAAACACGCAGGTAGACAGCGTCCCGGATGGAGCATACGCTAGAAGCAATGCCCCATCCGGGAGGACCCCTCCCCGCCTGAGCGGGGCTTACAATGAGGGGTTGGAGACAGAAGACAAACATGTACAGGACAAAACGAGACGCAAGACATGTACTGGAAGATGTGTAGAAATAAACATGTAATTTGGGCTATTGAAGGTGAAGTATATGAGCACAAAAAGCGATGACAATGACGTGTTATAGATTTGGCGTTACCCAGAGTGCACCACGAGGAGGCCTATCACATTACACCCCGGGTTCGTCAGGATGACCTCTCGGGGTCGCTTGAAGAATTCGGGTCTATGCATGATGCCCACTCATGTTTCCCTCCCTTTCTCGAGGCCTCTTAAAAAGGTCCTCAACTTCTTTCTCTCGGGACCTCTTAAAGTTTCCCACCCCCCCGGTCTAGGGAGACCTATTAAAGGTCTCAACTCTCCCTGGGTTCTCACGAGACTTCCTAAGGGTTCTCTTTCCCTGTGGGTTTGGCTCACGTGGGACCTCTTAAAAGTCTCTTCCCTCTGGGTTGGTTACCGTGAGACCTCTTCACTCCTGGGACTTCGCGTGGCCTCTTCAGGGCTCCCCTCGTCGGGCAGAGTCCGCCAAATTGTGGAGTTGGTGAACTTTTGACACTGGCTCCAGGGTTTGGTGAGGTCTGCCTACCGAGAGGTAGAGCTCTCAAGGGGACTAGTGGGATCTTCCCCCCGGGTTTTTAAGAGTCCCTTAAGGGCTCATCCCCCGGGCTAGGTAGGACCTCTTAAAAGGTCCTCCCCATTGGTATTAAGGTCCCTCTTAAAGGTTCCACAGCCCTAACGGAGACTCATAAAGTTCTCCAGTCCCCACCAATGGGTCTAACAGGGCCCTTAAGGCGCCCTATCTCCTCCGAGTGGTCTGCTGCCGAGTGGGTCATGTGTGGGGTGCGCCAAGTCAGCTCACTCTTCGCATTCCTAAGTGTTCTTGTCAAGCCTCTCAACGTTTACCTATTTCCAGATATGCCTAGAAGCCTGCGAAGCGGAAGAATGTTCCAAACACCAGAGGTGTGCTCACGCTCGCCCGGATCGGCCCGCCGCATAGTGTTCGACGACAGTGCTGTTGATGAACGTGATCTTCTACTTCACTCGTATGCGTTGTTCAACTCTCCCGAACAATCACCAACGAGCTTATCCAGCAGTGATGACTCTCTCTCAAGGACGAGACACGCGGAGCTTGCAGCTGCGGGAAGTGACCAGAACTCCTCGCCAAACGCAGCCGCTGCCCCACGTAAGCTTGACGCAAGCGCCAGCTGCATCTCTCCGACCATGTCTGGAGTCGACGAGGAAGGCAGTGACAACCTAATTGCGCCCTCGTGCATATATGACGGTGCTGACCCGACTACTGAATATGGATCGTCAGACATCTCTGACCCGGGTGTACTAGTGATCGATACGGACTTGCAATTCAACTCATCGAGTGAAGGGGAAGGGAATGACGTGTCCAGCGAAAACGAGAGCCATGACACTGGCCATATCCTGAACCATGTCCTTAGGGAAAGACTCTGCATTCCCCCCAGTCTCCTTGCCAACGCACCTAGGAGGGTCTGCCAAAGAGAGTGTTAGTGATGCAAGCAGCCGGCGAGATCATCCCCCAGTACCAGGCCTACCATCGAGACCAGAGAGGATGGTCAGGAAAGTGGTCACCGAGCCGGAGCCCCACGATTTTCAAGCCCGCCGCGACAAACGAATGCTAACAGTCGGCATGCGGACGACGTGGCTGAGGTCTACAGTGGCATTCAACCCCAGGTTCCCAGTCGTGAGGTCCAGGCAGAGAGTGGATATCCCGACGAAGTCGGTCTCGCTCCTGTTGGGGCGGGAGCGACTAACAATAGTCCATCCATCGGATCCCTTCTGTGCTAGGTTCCAGGGAATTCTGGCGAGCTTCAGACCTGAGCTCTGGCCAGACTTCTGCGACGTGCTCGAAGAATTTATAGCGTTCACCCAAAGACACGTTAAGCTCCCAGAAAGCCCACCAGATTCCGCCCGAAGGAACCAGGTCAACGCAAACAACCACCGGGATGTCCAGCGGCTCTACCGGAGGAACAGGAGGCAGGCGATGTGCCTCATCACGGGCATGGGAGCTGAGAGGTGCGCGATCCCCCTGGATGAAGTCGTGGGAACCTTTGCGCCGAGCACGGCCTTTGACAGCTTCCTCTTGAGTCACGTGTCCATTTCGCGCGCCCCAGAGCCAGTAGACCTTTCTCCACTGTCCTCGGCGGAGGTCAGATTTCGTCTCCAGAGAGCCGAAAACACGTTAAATTCGTTAAACAACACGATATTCAAGCTGTATGCTGGCTGTATTGGAAAACGCCTCACCTCATGGTTGGAACATCATGGCGCCCTGTCCAAAACCCAGAAAGGCTTCCTTCATGCCGACGGAGCCTTTGAAAACAACTTTGTCCTGGACCAAAGGCTTCAGAAGGCTAGGCGTGCGAAGAAGGACCTGCGCCTCCTGTCCATTGACTTTATGAATGCGTTTGGGTCAGTGCCCCATGCCACGATATCGCATGTCCTTCGGGAGAAGGGTGTCGGCCCACAACTCCTCAAAATAATAGAGGGGATGTCGCCACAAGCAACGAAACCTCGGAGCCCATTCGGATTTCTCATGGGGTCAGGCAGGGTTGCCCGCTCAGTGGACTGCTGTTTAACCTAGCAGTGGATCCGATCCTGGAAGCGGTGCAGGGAGCTCATGAGGATCATAGAGCGTTGGCGTTTGCCGACGACATTCTACTTCTCGCCAGCAACCCCACGGAACTCCGAGAGAGCATTGAGACGACCGCATCAATAGCAAGTAGACTCGGCCTGTCAATCAACCCGGGGAAGTGCTTTTCCCTCCACCTCGGGCACGACCCACTCGCCTGCCGCCCAACGTCTTTCCACATCAATGGCCTTCCGGTACAAGCACTGTCGGACGGCGACCACCGAAGATTCCTGGGTAAACCCACGGGCTTCAGGGTAGTCAACGACGATGCTGGCACACAGGTGATTATAAGATCGGGTCGTGAACTAATGACGTCGGCTTTGGCACCCTGGCAGCGAATCGATGCACTCCGAACATTCGGACGTTACAGTACGCCCTCCGTACAACCCAACTCAAGAAGAATGAGTGGAAAAGGATAGACGACACAATCCGACCCGAGATAAAGAAGACCTTGTACCTCCCGGTTCGGGGCAGTAATAACTACCTTCATGGCGAGGCCAACAAGGGCCTCTTTGGCATCCCGGAGGCGGCCATCGACAGCGACATCGCCCACATTGACGAGGCGTTTAAGCTCCTGACTTCAAACGATCGGACCGTCCAGGACATTGCATGGTCAGACCTCCTAGAGTTTGTCGGAACCAGCATTAGGAGAAACCCTTCCCTCTCAGATGTCATGGACTTCCTGTCCCCCATGGCTTTCCGCCAAACATCGAATCCGACGGGATCGGTTTGGTCCAGACCACCCCTGCTCTATCTTCTTCGTCTCCTCCTCGTCGTGATCCCGGGAAAAGCATCTGTCACATCTCAGCCTAGCCGTCGTCCTTGGACCCTCGCCTCATTATATGGCTGGGCCTTGGGCGTGCGGTCAGCGGAAGTGCCTGTTAGCCAATCGGTGGTGTGGCAGTGTTCGGGTCAGCCTCGGAGCTTTGGCTACGCCAGGCGGACTGACTTGACACCTTTCCCTCCCGGGGCTGCCCCACATCCATAACTCGTGTTCGGCATAGTGAGACCTATTAAAGGTCTCAACTCTTCCCTAGGTTCTCGCGAGACCTCGTAAAGGTTCTCTTTCCCTGTGGGTTTGGCTCACGTGGGACCTTTTAAAGGTCTCCTCCCTCTGGGTTGGCTAATGTGAGCCCTCTTCAAGGTCTCACACCCCTGGGACTTCGCGTGGCCTCTCCAGGGCTCCCCTCGTCGGGCAGATATAGCCGGATTGTGGAGTTGGTGAACTTTTGTCACTAGCTCCAGGGTTTGGCGAGGTCTGGCCACCGAGAGGTAGAGCAAGGGAACTAGTGGGATCTTCCCCCCCCCCCGGGTTTTTAAGAGTCCCTTAAGGGCTCTTCCCCCGGGCTAGGTAGGACCTCCTAAAGGTCCTCCCTATTGGTAGCAAGGTTCCTCTTAAAGGTCCCAATGCCCTAACGGAGTCTCCTAAAGTTCTCCAATCCCCACCAATGGGTATAACAGGGTCCTTAAGGCCCACTCTATCTCCCCTGCCCTGGTCACGGGCATATGCCGCCGATCCGGTCGTGCGTAGGGTAAGTCAAGTCATTGTATCCGGAGAGAAAGCGATACGAAGCAAGGAGAGTTTTGTGACTAGTACTAACGGTCTACCTGCTAACAGTACTAATAACTAACACCCAACGATGCCGAGAAGTTTGAGAAGTGGGAGAACGTTGAGGACGCCCGGCTCAGCGCATTGTATCGTGGATGCGGATTCCACCCCAAGATCATCAAGCCTGTTTGCCGTTTCGCTTGCCCTCTTCAAGTCGCCGGAAGGTGAATCTGCACGCGCGGTTTGTGATCCCGTATCCTCATCAGTAGAAGACGCCGATGCTGAGTCCAGCGACCCATCGTGGTTCCCAGAGTTCAAAGTTGACGGAGTGCCAACGTCGCCCTCCATGCCCTCTTCCAGAGAGGATAGTGTCAGTGTAGTCCTCCCTAGTGTTGCAGATGGAAGGTCAAACGATTCGACGTGGTCCCCGACAAACACGAACGGTAGTATGCCCTCGGTACAAACCGAAGCGCCCTCCGTGGAGGTCGATAGTCTACGCTCCAGCGGTGAGAGGTCCAGCAACTCATGGTCACCTGGACGACTAGCCATCGACACTAGAGAGTCAGTCTGGAATACGTGCCACCAGGAATCAGCGATCTCCGATCTAATCGATGGTTCGAGGAAGCGAACAACTGACGCACAAGGCAACCCAACCAATCTCTCCTTCAACCTTCACTACTCTGCTGACAGCACCACGTTGTCGGCATCGGCGCCAACACCGTCATCGATCCGTCCGCCAGAACCGTCTGCCTCGGGTGCTGAAAGGTTAATGAGCCCGCCTCAGGTGGTAGGCTCCTCCCGAGAAATCCCTTCGCCAACGTCGGTCCTAGAACGTGACCTCTTCCTCTCGGGTGACTCATCACTAGCGAGTGCATCGGATGGCTCATTGCTCGCCGCAGCCACCGTCCTGGAAGCTGGCACTCAAGCGCAGCCGAAACCCCAGCCTCCTAAGTGAAAATGTGGGCCCCTCCGGTCAAGTGCAACGGAAGAGATCCCAATTTCGGGGGTCGATACCCCACCTGCCTCTAACTGCTCTGTGTCATCCACGCATAGTGACGCAGACGGACAAACCGGCTCGTGCGAAGCGGAAGAGGAAGAAGTCCTCGCCAGGAGCGCCTGAGTTGGCAATCGCGGTTCCATCTAGGGCAACTACGCTGGCAGCGCCCTCGCAGTCAACGGAGTTGCCGCTGGCCCACAGAACGAAGAAAGCGCTTCAAGCCAGAAGCTCCCTTCCTGTGCCCGAAAGCCAACAATGCTCGAGTCCGCAATCGTCGCCGGGTATGAGAACAGTGGTACCTGAAACGCAAGTGCCGACAGCAGTACCAGCATCTGAGAGTGCGGCAAGTTCCGGCACCCAGGCTCTACTGTCTCCCCCGGGTCTATTGCCCCTGTGCGTGACGAAATCTGTAGCTCAGGTGATCTCGAAGTGGTTGTGCCACCTGATAGGAGCTTGAGGTCAGTGACTGAAACTCCGACGCAACAGTATGCGTGCCCGGAACTGACCCTGCTGAACACCCCAACCAGATGCATTAGCTCGCCAGTGGCCAACGTCCATCGCATATCGCCGTGACCGCCGCCATCAGCGATCGCCCGCTCTCCCAGTGCCGAACCAAGAACGTGCAGGAGGGATGGCCTCAGTCTTCACTTAACATTTCCCGTGGACTGCCCAATGAAGTGCCCGGAGGAGAACTGTACCTTCGAATTTCGGGCCAAGGCGTGGACCGCAATGAAGCAGTCTCTCCTCAGGCACTTCCTCGCCGAACACCGCATCGACATAGAGGGGTTCTGGTGTAGCAGGTGTCAGCAACAAATAAGGTGCCGAAGAGTTAAGAACCACCGCTGCCTTCGTATCATGCCGCTGATGGCTCCCGCCAGCAACCCGTTGAAGTATCAGTGCCCTGCATCGTTCCCCAGCAAGAGAGGCCTGGTCAACCACGCTCGCAGCTCAGGTCATAGCAACCAGCCCAACGGCCTGCAGAATGTGGAACCGATGAATGCAGCGGAGTCTCAGCTACGAGGCAACTCCCCTCCCACCAGCCGCAACGCGCCGTACTCTCCTTCGAGAGCCGATCCAGAACACGCCACTAGCCAAGCCGGGTCGCCCATGCAAGACGCCCCTCACTTGTCAATCGCCCATGAGGACGAACCTGACGCGCAACGGCATGAGGATGAAGGTGGCCTAGACGTCGACTTCGAACCGGACCCCCCTCTGGCCAACATAATGCCCAGAGATCCGCAAATGGATGAGGCGCCCTCCGGCCCGTACCATCGTCGTCTCCGTGCCCTGCTTCAAGACTGGAACGAGGAAAGCTGGCCCGTCTTCTGTGAGACCATCCAAGATTTCATCACCTTCGCGCAGAAGTATGTGAAGATCCCTGACCAGCCACCCAACTCCACAGCGCCAAGGAGAACCGACCCGCATAACCATAGAGACATCCAGCGGCTCTATAGACGGAACCGCCGCAGAGCCGTCAAATGCATCATAGGTGACGAGTCGAGAAGATGTGCGGTCCCCCTTGACGATGTGATCTCCAAGTTCCAGTCGAGAAGCACCTTTGATGCCGCCCACCTTCAAAGTATCGGCCACCCACACCCTGCCCAACTGCAAGTGGATCTATCCCCCTTCTCTGCCGCTGAGGTGTCTAGCAGATTGAGGAGAGCGGAGAATTCTGCCCCTGGTCCGGACCGTCTGACCTACAGACAGTGGAAAGGCGTGGACCCAGATGGAAAGGCCTTGGTTGCTATCTTCAATGGCTGCCTGAGGGCTCGCAAGATTCCAGAGACGTGGAAGAGATCCCGGACCATCCTCGTCCCGAAGAGTGGCAATCTGGACGAAGTCGGAAACTGGAGACCGATTGCATTAACGTCCACGGTTTACAAACTCTTCGCAGGGTGCCTGACGCAGAGGTTGTCTAGTTGGATAGAAGTAAACAACGTGCTCTCACCGTCGCAGAAGGGGTTCCTACACCACGACGGAGCCTTCGAGAACAACTTCGTTCTCGAGCAACGTGTTCTGGAGGCCCAAGAGGGACGTCTGCTTTCTGTCCCTGGATTACGCGAACGCCTTCGGCTCAGTGCCCCATGCCACGATTAGCCACACCCTCCACCGAGCAGCAGCTGGCCAAGAGTTTATTGATGTTGTAAAGGGCATCTACGATGCAGCCACAACGACTTACTGCACAGAGGAGGGCTCGTCTGATGAGCTTCCCGTCACTGAGGGCGTACGACAGGGGTGCCCGCTCAGTGGCCTCCTGTTCAACATCGCTGTTGACCCAGTCCTACGCGCCGTCCAAGGTGACAGGGAACACAACGCACTCGCCTTTACTGACGATGTACTCCTACTGGCTAGCGACCCGCCCACTCTTCAGCAACATGCTGATAAAGCGGCCACTATCTCAAAACACCTTGGGCTGAAAATCAACCCCAAGAAATGCTTTTCACTACATCTGTCACACAATCCCGTGGGCTGCAGACCATCGATATTCAGGATCAACGGGGCATCGGTGACAGCGCTAGCGGACGGATCCTACAAGAAATTTCTCGGAAAACCGGTAGGTTTCCGTCTAATGCCGGACGACTCCAGCTTGGACCAGTGCATCCAATACGGAAGGAGCCTCCTCACCTCGAGCCTGGCCCCGTGGCAGAGGATCGACGCCATCAAGTCATTCTTCTACCCGTCCCTCCAGTACTCCCTGCGCACATCTCAGCAGAAGAGCGGCTGGCGCCTTGTCGACGACTCTCTAAGGCCACTGCTCAAGAACACCTTGTACCTACCAAAGAGAGCCAGCAACAGTTTCATCTACGGAGACACGAGCCAAGGGCTGTTTGGAGTCCCTGAAGCGGCAGTTGATGCTGACATAAGCAACATCGACGCGGCCTTCAAACTCCTGACATCCAACGACATGGTCGTGAAAAACATCGCCTGGAGGGACCTGCGAGATTTTGTTACCGCTTGCCTGAGGAAGGACAACCCTTCCGTAGAGGAAATCAACTCGTTCCTGTCTCGCACTGCAGCCCGCCACACGTTGCATCCATCGACTTCGGTGTGGTCAAGAGCCCGCATGGCAGCCGATCATCTGGGCATCGTGTGGGAACTCACTGATGACCAGCAAGTTGCTATCAAGTGTGGAGCAGACACCATCACAGACAGAAGATCCGTCTTCAGAAACCTCCACAGGATCACGAGGGGTCAGCACGCCCAAAACCTTGCATCTCTAGCGCATCAAGGGAAAACCCAATGTAACATCGCTCGCTCGAAGGCCTCTCACCACATTCATCGTGAGGGGGACTTCACACAGTTTGCCGACTGGCGTTTCGTACACAGTGCGCGCCTAGGTCTCGTCCCCCTCAACGGATACAAGCACGGTGGAGACCCATCAGCCAAAAGATGCAGACGGTGTGGGTACAGCAACGAAACGCTGCCCCACGTGCTGGATCACTGCATGGTGTACAGCCCACTCTACACAGCACGCCATAACGCAGTCGTCGAGAGAATGAAGAAAGCTGCCGCCGGTCGCTGGGAGATATTTGCGGAAAATCGCACAGTAATGGGTTCCTCTCTCCGCCCGGACTAGATCTTGCGAAAAGACAGTTCGATTCTGATCCTGGACGTGACCATCCCCTTCGAGAGTGGCCCAGAGGCGTTCGCCACTGCCAGACGACTAAAGGAAGAAAAATACCGCCCACTCGTGGAGCTCATGAAGCAGCGGTTCTCCGATGTTCGCTTCGGAGCCATTGTTGTCGGCGCCCTTGGGTCCTGGGACCCCTAGAACGACCGGTTGGTAGCCAGGGTCTGCACTCGCCACTACAGCAACCTAATGAAAGCTGGTCGTCAGTGAGACGATTAGCAAATCAAGGGACATTTACGTTGGATTCGTCACGGGTGTCCGTCAAACCAACCAGCAAGGCGAAAGACGACCGTCCCAAACGGCAAGATAGTTCGACATGTGCTCCTGCAAAAGAAACTCTGGCCGACGACAAGATCCTATATGTATATATGAACACTTTCCGCATAAGGAGTACCCATGTATCAGAAGATTGTAAATAAGAAGATTGTATATAAGAAGACGGTATATCTGTTTTTATCAGCTTAATATCTGGTACGTCTCCTACATGGGGACAAGATATTAAACTTATTTTTGGAACAGGGCGGAGTGCTTTCAGCTTGCTGAACCTCTGCCGCGGGTCCTCTCGATATTGCACTACCTTCGAGTTGGGCCCATCCTCTTGAAATCAAGTAGACTGTGTTTTATTCATAATTTCGCAATAATCACTCTTTGTCGGGGCGAAAACGACGAATTAGAAAGCGGTCGACGGGAAATTAAGGCCCGGCGCACGACCCTGGGACTTTTTTTTTTATTAAGGAGAGGACGAGTCCATGCCGGTCGTTTCCTCGTTCTTCTATACGCTTCCGAAATGCTGCCGCTGGTCCCCTCGACGGCTCTGTGACACCCCCCCCACTCTCGATCGACAATGCAAGTAGATAATGGTCTCGCGTCGACATCTAGCGGTCGAACGTGCAACCCGAACGGAACGGAGCCCCGGGAGCCCAGAGAGTAAGTGCACTAAGTGCAGTTCTTTGACGTTTTGGTGCATTTTTTGTTTTTCCCATATTTGAATGGGTATTGTTCCACTCTCACCCACCATGCCCACCATGGAGCCCTACGAGGGGACGCGCCCACGTAACCGGTGAAGGTTAGTAGCAACGTCAGGTTAGGTGAGAGCTATACACCACCAAAGCAGGCGAGCAGACGCGTTCAAGATCCAAGATCGTCGTGAAGCAGCACCAACAAACCTCAACGACGTCCGGCAGGCCCGGCCCCTCTACCTGCCCAGTAGTGTAACCCCTTCAGCCACCGAGGCGACCACAGCCGATTGACCTGGACGGGGCTAATCCAAGCCTCCCGTTTCGGCTGAATCCGAGGCCAAAGCTAGCGCATCAGGCTAACCAGGATCCCCATCTCCAGCCTTACGGGTCTCCACGCACGGCAAACACGCAGGTAGACAGCGTCCCAGATAGGGCATACGCTAGAAGCAATGTCCCATCCGGGAGGACCCCTCCCCGCCTGAGCGGGGCCCACAATGAGGGGTTGGACACAAAAGACAAACATGTACAGGACAAAACGAGACGCAAGACGTGTAGAAATAAACATGTAATTTGGGCTATTGAAGGTGAAGTATATGAGCACAAAAAGCGATGACAATGACGTGTGATAGATTTGGCGTTACCCAGAGTGCACCACGAGGAGGCCTATCACATTACACCCCCCCCCCTTCCGAAGAGTGGCCGCGGGTCCTCTGACGCCCGGTTCCTGCTGAAAGATGCTGGCGTGCCCGAAACATGACCTGGTTGGCGGTTGATGACTCGTGACCACCCCTGCTCTCTCTTCTTCGTCTCCTCCTCGACGTGATCCTGGGAAAGGAACATCTGTCACATCTCAGGCATTTCAGCCTAGCCGTCGTTCTTGGACCCCTGCCTCATTACATGGCTGGGCCTTGGGCGTGCGGTCAGCGGAAGTGCCTGTTAGCCAATCGGTGGTGTGGCAGTGTTCGGGTCAGCCTCGGAGCTTTGGCTACGCCTGGCGGACTGACTTGACACCCTCGCGGGGCTGCCCCACATCCATAACTCGGGTTCGTCAGGATGACCTCTCGGGGTCGCTTGAAGAATTCGGGTCTATGCATGATGCCCACTCGTGTAACCCTCCCTCCCTCCCCCTCGAGGCCTCTACTTCTGTCTCTCGGGACCTCTTAAAGTGTCCCACCCCCCTCTCTATAGAGACCTATTAAAGGTCTCAACTCTCCCTGGGTTCTCGCGAGGCCTCCTAAAGGTTCTCATTCCCTGTGGGTTTGGCTCACGTGGGACCTCTTAAAGGTCCCATCCCTCTGGGTTCGTTACCGTGAGGTCTCACACTCCTAGGACTTCGCGTAGCCTCTTCAGGGCTCTCCTCGTCGGGCGGAGGTCGCCGGATTGTGGAGTTAGTGAACTTTTGTCACTGGCTCCAAGGTTTGGCGAGGTCGATCCTCCGAGAGTTAGAGCTCCCAAGGGGACTAGTGGAATCTTCCCACCCCCCCGGGCTAGGTAGGACCTCCTAAAGGTCCTCCCCATTGGTATCAAGGTTGCTCTTATAGGTTCCACAGCCCTAACGGAGTCTCCTAAAGTTCTCCAACCCCCACCAATGGGTTTTACAGGGCTCTTAAGGCCCTCTCTATCCCCCCTGCCCTGGTCACGGGCGTTAGCCGCTGTATGGGTCATGTGTAGGGTGCGCTTAGCCTTAGCAGTCGACTACTGAAATCAAGATCGTCATGCCGAGAAGCCTACGCAACGGGAAAGTCATCCAGACGCCAGGGATACTTTCAGCCCCAGTACCTGACAACGAAAACCCATCTCAGTCGCACATGGGGAGTCTGCTACAGTTCGCGGACCCACCATTTGAGCTACCAGTCATCCTCCCTGGTGTGACACCGCAGTCTACTATGTCCTGTGCAAGCCTGAATTGCCTCCTGAGGGGAGGCACTCACGCTCTATCTGCGACAACGGAGGATTCGTCCAGTAGCCTTGGCTTATCTAGCTCGAGAGTCTCTCCAGGTAGACCCATGGTTGAATCATCATCAAGTGAGAGTTGGAACCGAGAACGTGATGCACCCATCGACGCATCCGCGAACGAGGCTCCATGCATGCTCTCCGAAACTGGCCTCCAAATCCCCTCAACGGTCTGCCTCACACGCCCGAGTGACTCCAGCTCTTTCACTGGTATCCCGTCCCGTCATGATGACACGACCTTAGGGGACGAAACGCCGCCTCATCCCTCTGTTCTGGGCTCCGTGCTAGACATTGCCGAACCAAAGTCCGCCGTCAACAATGGAATCCTGTCTTCACCTTACTCGCCAGCACACTCACTTGCAACCACGGGATTGCTCACGCGTACAAACGGAGATCCCTCTCTGGGGAGCTACCAGGTCTCGACTCCTCTTAACTCATCAACAGTCGGCCCTCTACAGCGCTTCAGCGTGTCGTCACTCCGGTTTTCCCCGAACGAATCAGGTAACCGCAGTCTCACGCAGTCGTCCGTATCGGCCCACATTAGCAGAGAGGAGCATCCTCATGGAGCATCGGAGAGCACCCTACCCTTACGCATAAGAGCAAACCCAGCCAGTGTCACGAGGGCCTGCGCACCAGCAACAGAAGACGACGCAGCAAATCAGTACGTCGCAATCCTGAAGACGGGAGGCAGTGCAGAGCGGGATGGCGACAACCCACCAGAATCCTCTGGAGACGCTAGAGCCAGCGATCTATAGTCGCCAGACCGGTTGGTGATAGACGTAGACGACTGGCTACTCTCCCCAACTGCACCCCCTCGACACCAAACCCTGCCACCGTTCTCTTCCGAGAACAGTGCATCGCCTGCCTCATCCAGGAACGTATCCACACAAACGGATGCACAGAGTACACATGGGAAAACGAAGAGGAAGAAAAAGAATAAACAGAAGGAGCACGAGTCGCTTACAGCCTCCAGCAGCTCACCAGAGTTCCCTCCTCAAGCAGCGGGCCCATCGAATTTGATGACGACACCACTGTTGTCGCAAAGACAAGTACTGCCCCTAGCCGAGCGCTCCAAGGCGGCACTACGTGCCCACAGGCTCCTGCCAATCCCCGAATCACAGGGGGCAGCCAGCAACCATTCTTCTTCATCTCTAGTCTCACATGAAGTACCGGAGAGCCAACCCCCACCCAACGGAACCCCGCTCTAGGCGCGAGCTGTAACGCCTACTACTACATTTGCCCAAGTGTTAGATACAGCAGAGCGAACCCGCTCGCCACCAGGTCCATTGACGCAATTGCTACAGGAAACCCGGAGGGAAACTTGTGCCGCACTCCCCAACAGGCACTCACCAGTCACCTTCCCAACCCCGCCAGCCCGACACGTGAGTAACAACAGAAAATGGCCAAACACTCGACGGGCCCCACTTCCAAGACACTCACCCGTCACCTTCCCGTCTTCATCACCGCGACAGGGGAATTCCAACGGGATATCACCGGCTGCAGGGTTGATTCCAACGCCTACCCCGGACCATTAAGTGCACCCAATCTCGCCCAGCCAGGTAACTACGGCGACGCACTTCAGTCAGTCGACGAGACCCAGGAGAACGGGCCTGACGCTCCATCTGACATTCCCAGTGGCCAGCCCAATGAGGTGTACCGAGGTCGGGTGCAACTCGATGTTTAAATCGCACAGGTGGACTGCTATGAAACAGTCCCTCCTCCTCCGCCACCTCCTCGCAGACCACGGACTTGACATGGAGGAATCAGTGTTCTGGTGTTGACACTGCCATCTCCAAATACAAGGCAAGTTTGTGAAACGCCATTGGTGTCTGCGCGGCCTCTAGCTGATCTCAACAATGGCCCTTCCCTGCGGGTACTAGTGTCCAGACTGTCCGGACTCCTTCCCCAGTGGCAAGGGGCTAAGAAATCACATGCGGGCGAAACACGGAACGCCACAACTCTCCAACAGACCACAAGGTGTACCATCGAATCCGCCATCTCAACCACACTATCTCCCGACCCCTCCAAGCGTGAGCAGAAGCGCAACTCCTCCAACGAGGGCACAAACTGATACACGTAGGGTAATCTGCGACCCGCCTTCTTCGACAGGGACTCAACGGAACGCACACAGGATAAGCCACGACACGTCACATCATACTCCAATTAACACCACAACGCCGCTCCTGAGTCACCAGTCATCAGCAGGGGAGGAACCAATGGAGCGCCCATTAGCAGGCACTCACTCAGAAAGGCTGGGAGCGTCTTCCAACGAGGAAGCTGGGGAAAATGCCAACGGGGATCTATTACAGGACAGCATCGGCCTCGAACATTTCGAAGTGCCGGACCCCGTACACGGTAGTGCTCAGACGCCCAGTGGAAACCCGAAGGACCCCCTGAACGCCGACTCCCCATCGACACAATTCATCCTCCAGCTGCGTGACAGTCTCAACGACCTAAATGGGGAAAACTGGCACGCCTTCTGTGACCTGGTACATGATTTCACGGCCTTCGCCCAGAGACACAACCTCCCCGAACAACCCGCAAACAACGGACCGAGGAGGACGACTAACCCCCTAAACCACCGTGACGTGCAGCGTCTTTACCGAAGAAACCGCCGCAGGGCAGTAAGGTCCATCATGGGGGCTGAGTTCAGGAGATGTGATATCCCTGTTCGTGAGGTCGTCTCAAAATTCCACAGACAATCTCCATTTGATGCGGCCGGCCTGTCAACAATCGTGCATCCCAACCCTGCCTCCAGTCCAGTCAACCTCTCTCCATTTTCCACGAACTCCATTACTGAGCAGACTGAAGAGAGCCGAAAACTCTGCTCCGGGCCCCCATAGACTCACCTATAAACATTGGAGAGAAGTCGACCCCGAGGCAAAAGCCCTCACCACGATCTTTAATGGCTGCCTAAAAGTACGCAAGATTCCCGAATCGTGGAAAAAATCAAGAACTATAATGGTACCAAAGAGTGGCGACCTCAGTGACGTGGGGAACTGGCGACCAATCGCCCTCTCTCCTACCATATACAAATTGTTCACGGGATGCCAAGCCAGCCGATTATCTACCTGGCTGGAGGACAACGAGATTCTGTCTCCCTCACAAAAGGGATTCACGAGACATGACGGGGCATTCGAAAACAATTACGTGTTGAAACAACGCCTTCAAGAAGCCAGACGAACCAAGAAGGAAGTGTGTCTTATGTCCCTCGACTACGCGAACGCCTTCGGATCAATCCCCCACGCCACGATTTCCCACACCCTCCTAAAAGCTGGAGCAGGAGAGGAATTCAACCAAATCGTGAAAGAAATCTGCCATAACACGTCCACGATCTACTGCACTGATGAAGGGATGTCAGAGGAGCTGCTGATAACGCAAGGAGTCCGTCAGGGTTGCCCAATAAGTGGCCTTCTATTCAACATAGCAATAGACCCAGTGCTCCGGGCGGTCCAACAGCGACAGCACGAACACAACGTTCTAGCGTTCGCAGATGATGTACTCTTCATTGACAGTGACCCCCAGACCCTGCAGAGACACGTGGACGAAGCGATCAATACATCAAGGAGCCTCGGTCTCAATATTAACCCAGCAAAATGTTTCTCAATGCATCTGTCACATTCGCCGGTCGGATGCAGGCAAACTACATTCACTGTCAATGGTAGCCCAGTCACGGCACTATCAGACGGATACCACAAAACATTCCTCGGAAAGCCAACAGGCTTCCGACTGATTCCAGACGACAGCACCATCGACCAATGCATCCAATACGGAAAAGATATCCTCTCATCCAGCTTGGCTCCATGGCAGAGGATAGATGCATTGAAGACATTCTTCTACCCATCGCTCCAATACTCCTTGAGAACGGCTCAACAGAAGAGCAACTGGCGTAGAATAGACGAGTCCCTCAGACCACTCCTGAAGGACACGCTGTACCTCCCTAAGAGGGCAACCAATAATTACATATACGGTGAGGCCAAAAAAGGTCTATTCGGAGTTCCTGAGGCGGCAATTGACGCCGATATAGGCCACATCGATGCAGCATTCAAGCTCCTGACCTCAAAGGATGCAGTGGTCCAAAATCTTGCATGGAAGGACATGCGCGACTATGTGGGATCCTGTCTGAGGAGGTCAATCCCATCAATAGAAGAAATCAACACCTTCCTCTCACGCAAAGGTGCACGTCATACGTCACACCCAACTACATCAGTGTGGTCCAGAGCCCGAATGGCAGCACAACAGCTTGGCCTTGAATGGGACCTTTCAGAGAACCAGGAGGTGGCAATCCGCATCGGAGAGACCACAATAACTGACAGGCGATCCATCTTCCGGAACCTCCACCAAATAGTCCGGAACCGTCACACAATGGACATGTCAACAATGGCCCACCAAGGGGAAACGCTCGGGTGCTACTCGATGGCCAAAACATCCACACACTTCCATCGAGAACGAAACTTCACGAGGTTTGCTGACTGGCGCTTCATCCACCTCGCTCGTCTTGGCCTAGTCCGCTTAAACGGATACAGGCACCGAGACGATCCAACAGCAATGAAGTGTCGTAAATGTGGATACAATAGGGAAACCCTTCCACACGTCTTGGACCACTGCATGTCCTTCAGCCCCTCCTGAACCAGGCAGAAGTCGCCCTACAGCAGAGGTGTGGAGACTGCGAGGCCGTGTTTGCGACGAGAGATAGGCTCAAGAATCACAGGCGGCAAAAACACACCCGAAACAACCGGCCGGGCCCATGTCCCCCCGAGAGGAGGCAGCAAGGGCGACGGCCACAGATGCATGCAGACGCCCACTCAGACAGTCAACCAATCGTGGGAGAAGCGTACCAAGCTGCACCACCGCAGGGAGCAATCACGTCGGTAGGGACGGCCCCCGTAAGGCCACCAACTCTCGGCTCACACATTGTCCAGCTGACCAGCTCGCCGGGACTGGAAACGATGACCAGCTTGCAGATGTTCCTGTGGTGGCAAGCCCAAATGAGGCTTCTCAGACGCCGCTGACGGACCTCCAGAGCGACGCGTTCCCCTCAGCACCCTTCATTCCCCGGCTTCGAGAGACGATCACGAATCTAAACGACTCAACCTGGAACGCATTTGCGGACTTGGTGGTAGAGATAACGTGCTTTGCCCAAAGCCATGTGAAGCTGCCCGACGCACAGAGTGGCTCAGGGCCTAGGAACCCACCCGGATCCGCCACAAGAGCCAGTAGATCTTAGCCCGCTCTCGGAAGGAGAAGTCCTGTTAAGGCTCAAGAGGGCCGAGAACTCGGCGCCGGGTCCAGACAGACTGACCTACAAGCATTGGTTAGCAGTGGACCCGGAGGCAAAAGCCTTAACGATCATTTTCAATGGTTGCCTGAAGGCACAAAGAATTCCGGCCCATTGGAAGAAGTGCCGGACGATTTTGGTGCCGAAAGCAGGAGACCCAAATGAAATAAGCAACTGGAGGCCGATAGCGTTAACGGCAACCATTTATAAACTTTTCACTGGGTGCCTAAGTAGACGGTTAACGACGTGGTTAGAGGAACGCAACGTCTTGTCGCCCGCCCAGAAGGGTTTTTTGCACCAAGATGGTGTTTTCGAGAACAACTATATCTTGGACCAGCGGATACAACTGGCGAGAAGGACGAAGAGGGATATGTGTTTTATGTCACTTGACATTGCCAACGCGTTTGGATCAATTCCGCATCAGGCAATGTGGCACACAATGGAGCAGTCTGGCGCAGGCCACTCGTTCCTTCGACTTGTAAAAGATATCTATCACGATGCCAGTACATGTTACGTCTTCGACGGACGACCTCGTGATGACCCAGGGGTGCCCGCTGAGTGGCCCCCTCTTCAACATCACGGTTGATCCGATCCTCCGGGCAGTCCAGCGAGGTGAATTGGTGCACAATGCCCTTGGCTACGCGGCATTCGCCGACATTCTCCTGATTCCGAACAACCCAGCGGAACTCCAGCAACAGGTGGACACAGCCTGCAGGGTGGCGTCACAACTAGGCCTAGCCATCAACCCTGGAAAGTGCTTTTCCATGCACTTGGGGCATTCGCCGGCTGGGTGCAGGGTCACCTCGTTTTCGGTCAACGGGCAGCCCACCACCAGTATTACGGACGGCAACCACCGCAAGTTTCTGGGGAAGCCGGTTGGCTTCAAAGTGATGCCGAAGGACAGCTCTCTAGCACAGTGCATACAGGTAGGAAACGACCTCCTGACGTCATGCCTCACACCCTGGCAGAGAATCGATGCGGTGAAAGCATTCTTCTACCCGTCAATACAGTTCGCCCTCAGGACGGACCAACGTCGTAAGGGGGACTGGCGGAGGATCGATGAGACGCTACGACCACAATTAAAAAGCACCCTGTCACTACCCCCCAGAGCAGCTAATGCGTATCTGTATGGAGACTCCAAAAGTGGCCTGTTTGGAATCCCGGAGGCGGCAGTAGACGCCGATATTGCCCACATAGATGCTGCTTTTAAATTATTGACCTACAGGGACGGAATAGTGCAAACGACGGCGTGAGACGACCTCCGGAGCTATGTGTCGGCATGCCTAAGGAAGGAAACACCCAACATAACTGATATCAACGGCTTCCTCTCGAGGACGTCAGCTCGACAAACGTCACACCCGACGACGTCGGTATGGTCCAAAGCTAGAATGACCCCCAGAGCAGCTGAAACTGGAATGGGACCTGACGGAAGACCATCAAGTGGCAGTTAAAATAGATGATACCACCATTTCCGACAGAAGAGGGATTTTCAGGTCTCTCCACCAAGTAGTGAGACAGCGCCATACGGCTGACCTCGCCTCCATGCCTCATCAGGGGAAGACGTGGCACTGCTTCCGGAAATCAAAGACATCATCACACTTCCACCGTGAAGGCACATTCACCCGCTCCCCGGATTGGCGGTTTGTGCATCGGGCCCGTCTCGGGTTGGTACCCCTGAATGGCTACAGGCACGGAGGGGACCCAGCTGAGAAGAAATGCCGTAAATGCGGGTACCAGCAAGAGACCCTCCCGCACGTAGTCGACCACTGTATGACGTTCAGTCCGTTGTACACGGCGAGACAACAATATTGTGGAAAGGCTGAAGAAAGCTGCGAGCGGGAGGTGCAAGGTCCTGGCAGAGAACCGGCCCATTATGGGGTCCTCCCTGAGGCCAGATCTCATCCTAACGAAGGACAATTCCATCCTAGTCCTCGATGTCACGGTACCGTTCGAGAACGGCCCAGACGCCTTCACCGTGGCAAGACAAGCGAAGGAGGAGAAGTATCGACCCCTGGTGAACCGTCTGCGAGAGCGTTACTCGGATGTGCGTTTCGGTGCAATCGTTGTGGGTGCTCTAGGGTCATGGGACCCGGCCAATGACAGAGTCATCTCGCGTTTGTGCTCACGCCAGTACGCCACCCTGATGAAGCTGGTGGTGAGCGATACGATCGCGGCCACGAGGGTTGTTTACATTGAATTTATATCCGGAGTCCGTCAGACCTCCGGCAGAACTCTGTGCCACACCCAAGACCAGAAACGGGATTGGATTGGATTTTAAATTTATTGGCGCAAGGTCAAACTGCGCCAAAACAAATATAAAATTAAGAAAAATGTATTTTTGTCATGTCAAAAACTAAAACTGTGCATGATAAAAAACATAAAACAATGACATAAATTGTAAAAACTATAATTTGTCGTACAAACCAATAGCTTTGGTGAATTTAAAAATGCGAGATGCATCGCTATGGTCAGATAAAATGTCATGAAGTGAAAGATTTGACTCTCTCGTAATAACAAATATGATTCTGTTAGGCGACTGTGTCCTATGCGCAACCGGGAAAGCAGAACTTCCTCCTTTCGGTTAGTTCTGCAGCTCGAACGCCAATGGCCAAGTGTGGGCTTGATGGCATGCAATTTATTGTTAACTTGATTATTCCAATGATCCTGCCAGCGGCGATGCATCACTTCCCGGAGGATTGAGAAGTGGTCACTGGCAGGTACCAAAAGGCTATTATCAATGTTGGTTGTTGTTCGAGCTGCGGTGTCTGCTTTTTCGTTGCCCGGTATTCCTACATGACCTGGTACCCAGTAAAATTTTACTGCAGTACCATGATGAGTGAGGTAATGCAGTTCATGAAAAATGGCATGGGTGAATGAATGAGTGTGAAAAGTGAAGGAACACAGTGCTTGTAATGCGCTGAGAGAGTCACTATAAATTATGCATCGTCGGTGGCGTTTGCGTCGTATATGACGTAGAGCCTGAAGGATTGCGTACAGTTCTGCCGAATTAATAGAGAATGTGTCGTGAAGTTTGAAAGATGTCTCCTCACAGCAGATGTAGGCACAACCGACATGCCCAGGGCTCTCAGAGCCGTCGGTGTATATGGGGCAGTACCTGTTGTACCTACCCCTGTGCCTAAAAAATATTTGTCGGTATATGACATCTGCTGTGGTGGCTCTAGGGTATAATGATAATGAAAGAGAGACATCTGGCAGAGACTGCTCCCATGGTGACAGTTGAAAAGCAACTGGGGCCACACGACTGATGTCTATTTTTATTTCTTCTACAAGTGCCCTCATACGAAGACCGTAAGATGGAACACATGAAGGGCGAGCAGCAAAAAGTCTATGAAATGAGGGATTAAAAATGACACGATGAAGTGGATGATCTGGAAAAGACTTCATCTTGATAAAATATTTCAAGGAAAGTTGTTGGCGTCTCGATGTCAGTGATGGCTCGTTGCATTCAACATACAGGCTCTCCATTGGAGACGTCCGGAAAGCTCCAGAACAAATCCGAAGGGCGAGATGGTGGACTGGGTCGAGCACACTCAGATAGCTCCGAGGTGCTGACCCGTAGACTTACGGTCAGTTCCCCACGATGTAGAAGAGATGACCTTCAAGAGGTTCATCGTCTTCATGCAACGAGCTCTTAGTTGCGCAATTTGAGGTCTCGACGCCGACAAACGGTGACATTTACGGTGATTCCCGCCAAGGATTGTTTGGAGTCCCTGAAGCGGCAGTTGATACTGATATCAGCAACATTGACACAGCATTCAAACT